>NC_137467.1:163221525-163560458 GCF_964235325.1 Thermobia domestica | reverse complement strand
GTTGAGCTTTCTGTCGTTGTGGCGCCACTAACGTGGACTAAACAGAATGACAGGTTGTCTATTGTCACATAAGTCTGAGTGGATTTTGACAAGTGTAATATGTCAGGGTTGCCAATAAAAATAGTCAAAATAAGGGACGGGTTCACGAGTTTCAATGAGTGTTAACGAGAAGGGTTTTGATAAACATGATCTAGTGGTTGAAAATAAGCCAGGCATCAAATAAAGAAAGTAATCATTTTAGACTAAGAGAAATAGAAAAAATACGAACTAATACAAAGAGTTAATATAGATCTAAGGAAAATCAGGTAATTCTTACTTTTAAAACACTGGGTTTACGTAATTTAAACTTTCTGTAAAAAATCGTACATCACGCTTGACTTAACTGTACTTATAATATTTTTATAGTTTGGATTTTTCTTTAGGCTGTCGAGAAACTCAGCTTTCATCAACTGGTAGGAATACATATTTCTTGCGTCAGTCCATTTCAAATGCAAATGTGAGAAAACTCTTTCCACAACTGAATTTGACGGTGGGATGCTTAGGAAAAAGAAGACGACTTAAAATAAATTTGGCAATTCGGAGCTTTTCTGAAATAGCTTTAGTCATTTACTGGTCACACTCATCACGGTTTATTAAAAATGGCGAACTTTAAAGTCGTTGTCTGAGGTAAATTTGTCATTTGGTCAAAATACGGGACTTTTCCTGTCCCATATAGTGTAGGCACTATATACTTGCATAATACCTGCAGTATCTTTATGTGGTAAAATTAGCAGCACATAAAGAGTTATTTGATTGTTTTAACTATGGTATATTGTTGTGTACCATTTTGTCTGGGAGCAATGAAGCATATATCAACATACCAGATACAGTTCGTAGAAAGAGACAAACATTTCTACGGGTACCGTTATGTACTAAACTTAATTTAGAAACTCCGTGTCCTTTAATGGTTGTGTTGGCAGACGGTCGGTTAGGTCATTAGGGGGTTGATGACATCTCGTGTCCTCTTTTTCGAGGCTGTATACTGGATATTTTAAAAATAATAATGGAAATTTTAATTTGAATTTGAATTGGTTCGATTTGAATTAAATCTATTGATATGTTAGTTAATTAGAATAATAGTAGATATGATGAAACGTTATTCTGTATCACTTACTTCCGATCAGTGATTAAATTAATAATATTGAATATATTTACATTATTGACATTGAGATCAAGACCTGTGTTCGAATCTTGTATTATACAGATGATTTTGACTAATAGAAACTTACAATGAGATGAAGACCCGTGTTGAATCTCATATTATTCAGATGGTTTTTGACTAATAGAAACTTACAATGAGATGAAAACCCAGTTCGAATCTCGTATTATACAGATGGTTTTTTGAGTAATAGATACTCACAATAAGCTGAAGATACCGGTTTGAATTACGTATTATACAGAAAAATGGATAATTATTTATATTTTCCTAATAAATTAGTCGGAGCAATTTATTTGATCACTTTATTAGAAGCTCAGAACACTTACAGTGTGAACTTAAAAAAAATTGTATCTTTTATTTTTGCACATGTATACTAAAATAAGATCTTGAAAAAAAGTATATAGAAAGTGGGAGGAAACAATTTTATACAAGGTATTGAAAAATATATACATTATAAAAGTTTATGTAGTGGGTACTGAGAATGAACCCAGGACTCCAAGCTCCGGAGGTGAACGCTGTATGATGGGAGGGAAATATTTATTCATGTGTGAGATAGAAAATGTGTGTGAATTGAATAGTTTATTTATTTATTTTGTTAATATTCATTTTTATTGATTTGTTCATGGCTTATAGTTAACTCCGTTTTCACACCATGTTTGAAATACGCAGAGACTGAATTGTTTTTCCGTCTCTCACAGAAGGCTATCTTAGAATGAACACTTAGTTTTATTTTTGCAAATGGCTTGACTTCCGGGTAATTGACTAATACGCGCTTTTCTTTGCTTCCGTTAGAACTCTGAGTGACGACACACATAGAGTGTCAATGTACTTTCTAATTTTATTTCCGCTTGTCAATATGTACTGAAATATCCTTAGACGGTTTCCCTTGCCCCGTTAGAAGTCTGAGTGGCGACACACTGAAATATCCGCGATTAACTATGATTGTCACTGAGATAGTTATCTGCACTGATGATGACAGATAGAAATTTAATGTTTCCTCCCCCCTTCACAAGATGTTATGGACAAACACATAAGTGTATTTTTGTGGCAATATTTGATTTTGGAAATGTGAAAGTTTTACTTGTAACCATTTTCTTAATTAGTTGAGAAAGTGTGTATATTTCAGAACCGTACATCCCTACAATACCCAATGGCGACACCCTGTCGTAAATGAGGAAAAATGGTAGCTTTTCCTTCAAAGGTCAGTTACTGTTAAGATCCATACAGCGGTTGATGAAGTTGTAAATAAGAAATTTTAAGATTTCCTGGTGGAGCAACGAATAATTTGACGCTATCGATTTTTAAACATGAGAAACGATGCTAGCGGACATGATGACTTTATTTATAATTAATGAAAAAACGGTTTTTGAAAACCTGATGAAAAGATGATGGTTGGGGGGAACACATTGAAATGCCATATAAATACTAGGGAAATAAAGTTGATTATTATTATTAATATATACGTACGACACGAGTGCATATTGAAAAAGTGTATTTGTTCTTCTGTTTCTATTGAAGTTTTCGGTCTTTGATTCTGACAGAAGGAAGTTTGATTTTTTAAGGTGAGAACTCTTTTTTAAAAGCTAAACTTGCTTGCATTACCCATTTAATTATAATGGAAGTTTTCTGAATAATTATTGGCAAACTACACGAGTTGCTTTTAAGAAATTGAACTCGGGACTATTTATATTCTCCTAACAAACCTACGGCCATTTTGTAATCAGGGCAAGAGGGATAGGATTTGTGAAAGACCGCGACCAGTGGAAATGTAATGTAGATTTTTATTACTAAAGTTATTATTATTATTATTATTATTATTATTATTATTATTATTATTATTATTGTAGGAGTACATATTTTGGGGGAGGGAGAGCATACTCGTAAAAAATGAATATACGAGCATTTTCTCCCTTAAGAACCGCTACTGTGATTTTACCAAGGGCTAAAGACGTATTATTTACCTGTAGAGTTTTATTTGCTTAATTATAGTATGCTTAATTACAATATGTTGATAGATTTCTTACGAATTTTAACTGTTACACTGAACAGTTTTTGTGTACTGAAATATGATCACTTTGAAATCACTTATACCCGATATATTTTTTTCCCCTACAGACGGGGCTTGAACTGCTTAAGTAAGATCATTTTGTAACTTTTGATGTCATACAAGTAAGCTTGGTACAATAGTTGATAATCTTTTAGCAAAGCAAATGTTTGAACACATTTATATATGTACTAGAACTAGGATTCGCAGAAAGAAAGAAAAAAAGTTTCAGTTTGGGGGAGGTAGCGCACTGTTGTAGAGTTTTTGTAACTTATATGTGGATGCCTAGTACTTTTTTTTAAATTTTCGTGTTTTAATAGTAAATATTACTGAATGTTAGTTATTTGCGGGGGTGGTAGCCACATAACGCAAACAATAGCTTTAATGTTAAGAAAGAAAGGAAGGATGAAAATTTTACGGGTGGAGCCTTCCCCTAAATACATTTGGTTATTGAACACTGTCTTTTGATTTTGAAAACTTGTTGTGTATTTTCGAAGTGAAAAAAGAATTATGTACTCCTATTTGTACCATGTCCCTCCAACTAAGGGGCTTTTGCCTGCCAGATGGATTCCCTAGATTTAAACAGTATTAAAAAAATGGATTGAACACATATTATAGCAAAAGGAAATTATGTACGGCTATTTGTAGCATGTACCTACAACTGATGCCGTGCGCCCGATTAGTTAGGGTTCACCCTTAGATTTTAGCAGTATTTAAAATGGAATGAACACATATATTACAGTAAAATGAAATTATGTACGACTATTCGTAGCATATCCCTACAACTGACGGGGGGCTCTTGCCCCTTTTGTTAGGGTTTACCCGTAGATTTTAACAGTATTAAAAATAAATTGAACACATACTATATTATAGCAAAATGAAATTATCTACGGCTATTCGTAGCATGCTCCTACAACTGATGGGGGCTCTGCCCCTTTAGTTAGGGTTTACCCGTAGATTTTAACAGTATTAAAAATAGATTGACCATATATTATATTACAGTAAAATGAAATTATGTACGACTATTCATAGCATATCCCTACAACTGACGGGGAGGGGGCCTTTGCCCCTTAGTTAGGCTCTTCATAGATTTTAGCAGTATTTAAAATAGATTGAACACATATTATATTAGAGCGAATTGAAATTATGTACGGCTATCCGTAGCATGCTCCTATAACTGATGGGGGTTCTTACCTGCCAGATAGACCCCTTAGATTTTAACAGTATTATATTATAGCAAAAGGAAATTATGTACGGCTATTTCTACCATATACGTCGGCGTGCGTTAAAGTTTCCAACTGAGGGCGTGTTCCCCATTAGTTAGAGACCCTACCATTGCAGGGCTTTTTCTGAATAGGTAATAACATGATGATATTTATGTTCAACTCAAGGGGCCTATGTGTTGGTGGGTCCCCTTAGGGTTTTGTAAGACATGAACGTATGGTGGTTTACTGATAGAAGAAGCTATGCCTCACAAAGTATGTTTTATTAACAGAATACAATTACGAGAAGGGTTCATGGTACTTATTTAATACTATCAGTAGTATTTTTAAGGATAAAAAAAGAAATATACATCATACTTTACCTTTAAAATATAAAAATATATTCGGGACCATCGACAAAATACGTCAACACGACACACGAGCTAAACTAAACTAAACTAAGGTTTAATTTAAAATTCTTCCGACAGATGTCATACAAACACAATTTCTATTATAGTTGATTTTGTATTAAAGTAATGAAAACAAATGATTGAAGAAAATTATACAAGGATTAGTACGGGGTTACTCGATGAAAGAAAGAAAAAAATAAGTATAGAAGAAATGTAATTTTACTGTTTTAATATGGTTATTGAAAACACACACAATCTTTTTTTTTTGTTTATTGTTGAAAAAACATTTATAAGTTTAAAATTGATATAGAGATGCATAAGAAAACCGATATACATTTCGTTTCTTTATTTATGACCGATTCAAGGCTTGAACTAAAGACACTAGTCGTATGAAGCGAACGCATTTTTTTACTTTTAATAAATCACTCTGTTTGAGTTTGTTCGGGTGAAAATTTGATTTATATACAGTGAAAAAAAACTTAATTTGTTTAGTCCGTCAGATTTTGAGGGTTTTGGGAAATTGCGTGAAAGATATATTCAAATATTACAGAATACATTTGAATGTGGGGAAAATTTTTACTTGAATATCCTACAGCTAATTGGACCGGACTGACATTGAATAAAATCCGAGATTAAATATAATGCTTATCATTGAAAATTAATTTCCGAGCCTTTGCAACGTTGTTGGTGTAGGGCATTTAAGGTTGGTTTGCTTATACGCGTAAGCGCACCCGGGATTTGAACCCGCACGCCAGTGTTAGGTTCACGCGGGAATTAAATCCGCACCCCGGTGTCAAGGTGAGTTTGTTTATACGCGTAAGCGCACCCGGGATTTGAACACGCACGCCTGTGTTAGGACCACGCGGGAATTAAATCCATACACCGCTGTTAAGGTGACTTTGTTTATACGCATAAGCGCACCCGGGATTTGAACCCGCACACCAGTGTTAGGTCCAAGCGGGAATTAAATCCGCATTTCGGTGTTAAGGGGGTATTGTTTATACGCGTAGGCTCTCCCGGGATTTGAACCTGCACGCCAGTGTTAGACCCACGCGGGAATTAAATCCGCATGCCGATGTTAAGGTGCCTTTGTTTATGCGCGTAGGCCCGCCCGGGAATAAAAATTGTACGCATTAACACGAAAGGCAACAACATTTGTACTTGAGATGGCAAATATGTTTGCAGTAAAGATGATAGTTTTAGTAAATACGTTACGTGGTACCATGGTTTTGTTTGCACCAAATGCAGAAGCATTAGCGCTTAGAACATGTCGAACCATTGGAAATTAAATTGTAATTCACTTTTACCAAATGCGCCAGCCTTAACGTGGAACTTTTAGGATACAACCGGAAATTGAATTCGGGTTCGTTAGCACCGATTATTAAAATATACAAACATACTGTAAGATTTATTAATGGTAGCTTAATTTCAGTTAACCAAGGTGTTCAGCAGCATTGCTATATGAGACATGAACCTATTAACTAACAATTATTGGAAAATAAACTTGAGAACTTTGAGACGTATGCTAACGGATGAGTGTTGTTTTGTTCAGTAGTATGGGTATATGAGACGTGTACCTACATAAAGTTTAACTTTATGAGCGTTTAGCTTACACATATGAAGAAATCTTTTTTTCTCATTTGATACAAGTACAAACAAATCAAACAAAATAAAAGTAGCAACCCCTTAGATTTGGTATTGGAAGCTAGGAATATATTTTGTATATTAAAAAACAAATATAATTTGTACTAATAATACTTATTATTATTTTGCAGAAGAAGAATAGCAGCATAACCAGAAGCAAGTACTTTTGCCGCCTCCCCCTCCTCATTCTCGAAACAGATTCAATGTTTTAACAAAATGGATAGCTTATTGTTAGCGAGTGAGGTAAAAATATGTGTTTTACAAAAAATGATACCCTACCCTTATGGAAGACCATTTACTACAAATGAATATTGTATGGACAAAATTAAAAATAGAGGGTATAGAACCTCATAATTTTTGTCATCGACATGTTCGTCAAATAAAAAACAGAAAAAGGATGGCATTCATGTGAAAACTGCGTAAACATTGAACTTTTAAAAATTTATATAGAAGAAAAAGACAGAAAGTGTGATGATGGGGAAATAATCGGGATAAAGTGGGACTTGGAGGGACGGATGAGGGAAAAAGAAGAAAATGAAGACGCAGAGAAGGACATGTTGGAAAAGGAAGAAGAAGAAATGGTAGAGGAAGAGGGATGGGAGGGAGGGGAGGTAATTTTGGGACTAAATTTTGTAAATAATAGTATATATATATATATATATATATATATATATATATATAATGTAAATAAATTATGTTTTCAGGGTGAAGGGTAAATTTTGAGTTTCCTTTCCTTTGAATTTTTAAACCTGCCTAACAAAGGTCTTAAAATGTCTAACTTTTTTTCCCGGGTCATATTGCTGAATCTTGTATAATGAAACATATAGATACCTTTTATTAACAGTAACGTTTGAAGTATGAAAAGGATATTTTCAAAATAAGAATTGTTGTTAGAATTTTTAAAAAACAGGAAAAAATCTTTATGCTTTTCAGTACACTGCACTATTTAGTTAAGAGTTTCAATTGAAAAGATTTTAATTATGTTGTCGTGTCTATCATAACTAATTTGATTTCCCTCTAGTATCAAATTGCACTTGAGTTTCAGGATAATTAGTTGTTTTCCTTTTATTTTAACCAATATACATAGTTTTACGATGAAACAAACTTATTGAGATATTTGCTGGTATCCATATTTCATAAATAAGAATTAAAACAACATTTTCGTTTACTAATTGGTTGTTGGTAATAAATGATAGTATACTGAAAGAAAAGTCTGAATTTTACTTTTTTGATTAAATCCGTTTAAGATGACTGAATAAATAAAATACAGGTAGTGAAAACTAGGAGAAAACGGACGAATTTTGAGAAATTTTATGCAGGCAAGTTAGAGAATTTGAATACTTTTCTTCTGTGAACACTAAAATGTATTTGTAGCAGGGAACATACATTGAAATCAGTTTTTTCATTCCTTGAATAATTAACTAGGTATTTCTTTTGGGTTTGAAGCTGTGGATTTGCGAGCCACGGCATTTTATATGAAATTTTGTGCAAAAACGCCAGCTATCTAATGTCCAGCTATCTAAGGTAAATATGGATAAAGGGATTCAGTGTAGAATGACAAAGTATAACATGTATGTTAATTGGAATACCATTATCCACTTGGATTAAAGAAAAATGAAATGGAGTCCCCTACACTTAGGCTACGGTGATTTGTTGTATAAAAACTCTTAGAAACTTTATAAAAAGCGACCCTGAGAAACACAGATACACAGTGTTTACCCATTATGCAATTCAGAACTTGATACTTGTCATGAAAATGTTCAAATAATTGGAATAACCTAGGATCGAATCAGTAACCCCAAGCACCAAAGGTGAGCGCTTTACCACTAAGCCACCGCAATCCCCAAAGAAGAAGAAGAACTTCAGTTCAGTTCAGTTCAGTTTACATACTTAATAGTGCCATCAGAATATTTACTTTGTGTAGCAAGAAATCAAACTCTGAATAATTGTGAAGATTAAATAGCAAATTGCCTCTTAGAAATAAAAATTACTTATTTACTATGGTATCTGTGTACGCTTAACTATGAAATTATCTTGAATAATAATAAATGAAATGAGTTCCACGATTATGTCGGTTGGGGTAAAGAGACGGTAATCATGAATAAAATGGTGGAATGAAGAAAGTGGGAGGAAACTCACGAGCACGGTGTTTGTTCACCACGATTTATAAGAAATAAATAAATCCAAACTTAATGTTTGTCATAAAAAATGTCGAAATAATTGATGCAAGCGATGATCGATCCCGGGACCCTAAGCGCCGGAGGTGAGCGCTTTAATACTGAGCTCTTCTGGCCCCGCTATGACAAATGAAATAATTGATGCAAGCGGTGATTGACCCCGGGATCCCAAGCAGTGAAAACGAAGGCTTTACCATTGAGCCATTATGATCCTACAATGACCAATGAATACCTAATGAAAAAGTCTAACTGTAGGAAGCAGTCTAAGTGTTGGAACCAACTAGCACTGAAAAAACTAACATTGAAACTTTGTCAACATAGTAATCCTTATAATTGTATTTTATTGGATGCTCAGAGAAAATTGTATTTCAAAAGTTAAAATTGAATGTGAATCATGGGACTGATTTGTTATGAAAAAAATAAAAGTTTGGTCTTGAGAATCGATAAAAAAACAATAGTGAACTATGGCTAACGTACTTATAGATTTATAATCAAATCTTTGAAAAACTTTGAACAAATCTTTTCTGTTTTGAACAGTACATAAGTAAAATTAACGAACAACTGTGTGTATAAGATTAATACATACTAAAAGATGGTTGTTTTCAAGAACTTAAACTGAAAATTGTTTCTAATGGCCTTCTTTTTTTTAAACAAGTGGTTAAATTAATAAATGAAATGATAGGAAAAGGTGGTATATTAAGTTTAGTGGACCTCCTCTTTGAACAGTGGAGGGGTATTTTATATATAATCTCACAAAGTTATTGTTCGTGAAGAAAAGTGTAAATAAGATGATGATCTCCTACAGGACCAGGGTCTGCCACCCCGATAGCATGTACGCTATCCGCTTAGCAAAGAGGAGGAGGAAGGTCATGTGGGAGATTGAATCTAATTCAATACAATAGAGTTGTATAACGTATTTCATCGATATAAAAAAAACTATTTGAATAAGTAAATAATCTTTGAATATATGTCATATAGACATGAAAAAGAATACAGATAAATAGGAAATAAATCAAAGATTACTTGTACAAATAAATTTTAGTTTCATAAAACTTCAGACATAAGAAGAAGTTTGTGAAACAGTTTACTAAAAAATACTGTTATGAATTGGATTTTTTCTTTCTTAAGCTTTTAGCATATAGCCTACCTAATGAAAATTTACAGGAATTACTGGCATTGATCAAATACATGATGTAGGCTTCAGTTCTAACATATATTCACAACTTACTACATGGATAGTGTATAAAAATAATATGATCCTTAACACTTGGCGAGTTTTCGATAGCATTTGTTCCTCCCTATTGTACGCGATACTTTATCTGTGAACATATTTTAGCGAAAGTTCAATAGCTATTGTGTCATGATAACAACTGTAATAAAATTTTTCAAGTGTGGAGTATTCTGTAGATAAGATAGTTCCACTCGTTGCTAAAAGTTGTCAGAAAAGGAAGTAATCCACCATGTCTTAAATGTAAAATAACCAAAAGTATATTTAAAAGGATTTAAAAGCATTATTTATCGATCAAGTGAAATTGCCACGATACGTTGAAATCCAACACTCTATTTAAAACAAGCAAATGCAAAGGATCTATTGGGTTCAGATATCGTGATTTCTAATTGTTGCTTTCAATGTCAGTATATAGAAATTCAAGCAAGCGTAGTAAACGGCATGGTTGACTTTGTCGGTTGTAAAAACTGATGCAAAGATGAAATATTCAAGTTAATTTGAATATAAGAATCACTTCATAATCATAAAAGAATAGCATCTAAAACTAATAGGGGGTGGAAACTATGAGTTTCAGGTCTACCTTAAACTTGCTCAAACCTGTTTTCATTGGTTAATTCAACCATGACAATACATCCCACGGTGAAAAGTATAAATACCACGGTTAAGAAAGGTACATAAGAATAATCTTGTGCTGGTTGTAGTCGATGAAAAGATTTCTTCTACTTCGTATGGTGGTCAATGAAGATATTTGTGCCTAGTGTTTTTTTAGAAAAATACATAAAAAACAATATTTTCAAATGAACAAATTTATTTGTGAACTATTAAATAATTCGTGTACTTTGTAACTATTGAAGATTCGAACTTAAAAGTGTCTAATGCTGAAAACGTATGGGTCTGTTTCTGCGATAATATTCACATAACCATTCAGTGCTTAATAAATGCGTTTCAGATGTGGGAATCTAAAAGAAGAAGTATGTTTCTTTGCAGTGGATGTGCACGTGGATTAAAGGACGCAATAAACCATGGCTGTATTCTGTTACTTAAAAATATATTGAAAACAAAAGTACTAAGTGTTATTACGGACATGGATATACAGAATCAAATTTGGTATACGTTTCAAAAAATGCACGACAATACTTTTAATAAATTAGAACAGTTTTTTCATATATATGAGGATGCCATTCATAATGATACATTTGTTAATCAACTGATATAAATATTCTTGCAGAAATATTTTAAGAAATTCTTAATTTTCGAATAAAAACCATAGTGATAGTGTTTGTGATTGAAAATATGAAGAAATAATAGATGTATGGATGAAAATGTTACTCTTTTATAGCTATGTTACATGTACAAACTGTAAAAAAAGGTACGATTTGCCATGATGTTTTTTCTGTGAACATTACAACTAAATCTTACTCAAGTAAATATCTAAGAAAAAATAGTTATTGTGTAGTGCAGTGCAGTGCAGTGCTATCATACTAAATATTTCTTCAGATATTTATGTGAATGAGTTGAAAATGTAGCAAAACAAAAACTAATTAACACGATACAGATTAAAACCGTGTAGAAACCAATATAAACTAATGAAAGATGTTTCATATTGCTGAATAAATGAAGACTTTTTACAAGCTTCATATTGCTGAATAAATGAAGACTTTATACTACTACTACTAATAATAATAATAAATCGGAGATTTTTTTTGTACTTTTGAAAACAATAATCGCAAAAGACCTTGGCTACCAAAAGTTTACGGACACTAGTTATTAACTGATAATGTACATTTTCATATAAAATGTAAATTTGCTTACCACCCTTTATTCCCGGATACATTACATTGTACTCCCGGTTCTTGGAGTTCCTTTCATATACTACGATTTGGTACTTGGGTGCCAGGTATTGTTGAAATTTTTTTCACATGATCAATAGTATAACCATTTTGATGTTCAATGGTAACATCAACATCATCACTCAAATCCTTGGCTAGCTTGAATAATCGCTCAGGATTGTTTTTCAATTGATACACTTGATTATACTTTTGATCAGCCCTTCCCATCCCCAGAATTACACTCCTTGGGAGGCAGTACACGTTCTTCTCCATAGGAAGTAATTTATTTTTAAGAAGTTATCCAATGTCTGAAAAGAAATTAGCTTCTACTGCTTTCTTAGGAGATTTTGTTGTTCGGAAAATTATTCAAAGAATATATTGTGCCTCATGCCAGAAACGTATCAGTAAAGACAAAAGTAATTCCACGCTTATGAGCTTGATATATACACAAAACGGTAGAAACATAATGAATTTAATGAATCGGTGATTTACGTTGTTGAAAAGTTTATTGAAAAGGTCCGTCGGTTTCTGAACACCCGAGATTCGGAAACATTCTGCCTACAATGTTTCCTTCTGCAGTGCACCTTTTCGGACAATCATTCATTCAAATTGAGTGTAAAAATTTACGATGTAATAGTTTCAGTTTTGCTGAAGGACATGGCAGATGTTGAAACAGAATGTTTTGAACATGCAAAGTTTCTAAATGCCAAGCCAATATCTGGGGAAACGCTTGTAATTTGTAAAAGATTTTTCCAGATGTGTTTGTATTATTTTTTATTCTTAATTAATCGATACTAATTGCATTCAATATTTAAAACAGTTTAGTTTTTGTGGTACTGTAGGGGGAAAACTTAAGATCTCGTTTCCTGTTATAGCTATTTCATTTGCCTGCTTCACAGAGAAAATGTTCGTCTGCGTAACTAGCGCCACAGCGGCTCATAAAGGAACTAGGCCCTGTTCGTTTCTCTGTGCTGTTTGGAAATGCGCTAAAAGATCGTAGCCGGCGATGGTCCAGTCAATACGCTCAAGCTCGTGTCTTTCCTCTAGTTTTGACTCATTGTCTTATCACACCCAGAGCAGCACTAGTGAAGAATGCTGCTATCAGCAGAAGGTGAGAAAAGTCAAAATGCACACCTGACAGAAAGTCTGTAAGTAATCATTACTCTTGCTGCTTGCTACATCAGTGATATTCAATCCTGTTTATTCTTGTTTCAAAACCTTTAGCCGACGGCGACCAAACTACTGTATGCTTCACTGTACGGTGGGGCATTTAAATTATTTTTAATATTTTGTAGTATATAAAACAAATGCGTATAGCATCACTTCTGTTATGCATAGAAACATGCCATGAAAACCATTTTGCTGTCAAAGGTCCCTACTATAATTTGAAGGCCATTTGAGATACATTGTAAACATGCAGTGCGGAAGGGGACAAAAGCCTAACATTTTAGAAAAAATCAAAAATTTTTGGCAAATGTCCCCGAAACAACACGTACGGCAAGATGCCCCCCCCCACTTTAGAAAATTGAAAAAATGACTAGGTCATTCGTTTGTACTACGTTTGTACCGTTTGTACCGAAAATATTTTCGTTTGTACCATTTCCCTTATAGGGTTACTTGAGAGGTCAACTGGGGGGGGCTATCTTGGTGCCAAGATAGCCCCCCGTATCACAGCACAAAAAATTGAAATACACCATTCGAAAGCAAATCGTTTGTACCGTTTGTACCGAAAAAAGTTTTGTTTGTATCCTGATAGTTTTCGAGAAACAGGAGATGACATTTGGGATGGGGGCTATCTTCGCGCCAAGATAGCCCCCCCCCGTATCACAGCACAAAAAATTGAAATACACCATTCGAAAGCAAATCGTTTGTACCGTTTTTACGGAAAAAAGTTTTGTTTGTATCCTGATAGTTTTCGAGAAACAGGAGATGACATTTGGGATGGGAGGCTGCCTTGGCGACAAGATAGCCCTCCCCGTATCACAGCACAAAAAATTGAAATACACCATTCGAAAGCAAATCGTTTGTACCATTTGTACCGAAAAAAGTTTTGTTTGTATCCTGATAGTTTTCGAGAAACAGGAGATGACATTTGGGATGGGGGCTACCTTGGCGCCAAGATAGCCCCCCCCCCGTATCACAGCACAAAAAATTGAAATACACCATTCGAAAGCAAATCGTTTGTACCTTTTCTACGGAAAAAAGTTTTGTTTGTATCCTGATAGTTTTCGAGAAACAGGAGATGACATTTGGGATGGGGGCTATCTTCGCGCCAAGATAGCCCCCCCCCCCGTATCACAGCACAAAAAATTGAAATACACCATTCGAAAGCAAATCGTTTGTACCGTTTTTACGGAAAAAAGTTTTGTTTCTATCCTGATAGTTTTCGAGAAACAGGAGATGACATTTGGGATGGGGGGCTATCTTGGTGCCAAGATAGCCCCCCCGTGTCACAGCACAAAAAATTGAAATACACCATTCGAAAGCAAATCGTTTGTACCGTTTCTACGGAAAAAAGTTTTGTTTGTATCCTGATAGTTTTCGAGAAACAGGAGATGACATTTGGGATGGGGGCTATCTTGGCGCCAAGATAGCCCCCCCCCCGTATCACAGCACAAAAAATTGAAATACACCATTCGAAAGCAAATCGTTTGTACCGTTTGTACGGAAAAAAGTTTTGTTTGTATCCTGATAGTTTCCGAGAAACAGGAGATGACATTTCGTATGGGGGGCTATCTTGGTGCCAAGATAGCCCCCCCGTATCACAGCACAAAAAATTGAAATACACCATTCGAAAGAAAATCGTTTGTACCGTTTGTACCGAAAAAAGTTTTGTTTGTACCCTGACAGTTTTAGAGAAAAAAGGGATGACAATTGGGGGCTATCTTGTAAGCAAGATAGGCCCCGTAATGTGTATTTTTTCCATGCCCATTAATAAGTATTATGTGTTTGTTCATACGAATTTATGTTTATTTGGAATTCTGGTTGTGCATATCCAAATAAAAGAAAAATTCGGAGATAACTCAATGTTAGAATTGAAACGGCGAGTGGGAAAACAATGTGAGTCCAAAATAAGCCAGTTTGAAGTAGAGTCAAAAATAACACTAAAGATGTAGACCTACATGTTGTAATGAAGAGCAGTACAATTTGTAAGACCTTGCACGTTATAGCAGAATGTTATAATGTCGACTGTACATTTGTTTCATTAACAAACGAAAGTTCTTTCTTGAAATATCTCAAAATGCGTTTGTGTACTAGTAGTGTTTTTCCATTCACTGACTCAATTAAATTTTCTCTATTTGTGCCCTTTTCCGTAAGTAAATACCTATTATTCAGCAACGGCCTACTTGCTTTCCGCTATTGTGTATGAAAGCGGCAAGCTTCTCGAATCACTAATGTGACAGATATAAACAGTTAATTTCTTCAGTTGGTGTAAAGCTGAAACATGGAAGGACGCAGTTTGGGTGAGCAAACATTCGAATTTTCTATTTTTCATTGTTTAAGATTATTTCTCTAAATAAAGATTCTTTCTGAATTTGTACATACTTTGTTATTCTTTTTACTTTATTTATTTACGGATATGGGTAGAAATAAGGAAAATTTAATTGAATATGTGAGTGGAAAAACATCACTAGTCCACAAAACGCATTTTGAGATATTTGAAGAAAGAACTTATGTTTGTTAATGTCACAAATGTACAGTCGACATTATAGCATTCTGCTATAGCGTGCGAGGTCTTGCAAATTGTACTGCTTTTCATTACAACTTGTAGTTCTATATCTTTAGTGTTATTTTTGCCTTTACCTCAAAATGGCTTATTTTGAACTCACACTGTTTTCCCACCCGCCGACTCAATTTTAACGTTGAGTTATTCCCACCAACTTCTTTTTTTTATTTGGATATGTACAACCAGAGTTCTAAATACACACCAATTCACATGAATAAACACATAATTCTTATTATTGGGCATAGAAAAAGTACACATTACGGGGTCTATCTTGCGTACAAGATAGCCGCCCCCCAAATGTCACCTCCTGTTTCTCTAAAACTATCAAGGTACAACCAAAACTTTTTTCGGTACAAACGGTAGAAACGATTTGCTTTCGAATGGTGTATTTCAATTTTTTTGTGCTGTGATACGGGTAGGGCTATCTTGGCGCCAAGATAGCTCCCCATCCCAAATGTCATCCCCTGCTTCTCGAAAACTATCAGAGCTCCTCCTTGGCTAAGCGGTTAGCGTACGCACCTTTGGCGTAGGAGACCCGGGTTCGATTCCCGGTGGGAGCTCATGTGGTTCGGATTCCACGTTAATAAGTAGGTCGACGTCTCATATAGCCTCGCTGCTGAACGGGAAGTAAAACTCAAAATCAATCAATCGAAAACTATCAGGGTACAAACGAAACTTTTTTCGGTACAAACGGTACAAACGATTTGCTTTCCGATGGTGTATTTCAATTTTTTGTGCTGTGATACAGGGGGCTATCTCGGTGCCAAGATAGCCCCCCCATCCGAAATTTCATCCCCTGTTTCCCGAAAACTATCAGGGTACAAACAAAACATTTTTCGGTACAAACGGTACAAACGATTTGCTTTCGAATGGTGTATTTCAATTTTTTGTGCTGTGATACGGGGGGGGCTATCTTGGCGCCAAGATAGCCCCCATCCCAAATGTCATCTCCTGTTTCTCGAAAACTATCAGGATACAAACGAAACTTTTTCGGTACAAACGGTACAAACGATTTGTTTTGAATTGTGTATTTCCATTTTTTGTGCTGTGATACGGGGGGCTATCTTGGCGCAAAGATAGTTCCCCATCCCAAATGTCATCCTCTGTTTCTCGAAAATTATCAAGGTACAAACGAAACTTTTTTCGGCACAAACGGTACAAACGATTTGCTTTCGAATGGTGTATTTCAATTTTTTGTGCTGTGATACGGGGGGGCTATCTTGGCGCCAACATAGCCCCCCATCCGAAATTTCATCCCCTGTTTCCCGAAAACTATCAGGGTACAAACAAAACGTTTTTCGGTACAAACGGTACAAACGATTTGCTTTCGAATGGTGTATTTCAATTTTTTGTGCTGTGATACGGGGGGCCTATCTTGGCGACAAGATAGCCCCCATCCGAAATGTTATCCCCTGTTTCTCGAAAACTATCAGGATACAAACGAAACTTTTTCGGTACAAACGGTACAAACGATTTGCTTTTGAATTGTGTATTTCCATTTTTTGTGCTGTGATACGGGGGGCTATCTTGGCGCAAGGATAGCTCCCCATCCCAAATGTCATTATCTGTTTCTTGAAAATTATCAAGGTACAAACGAAACTCTTTTCGGTAGAAACGGTACAAACGATTTCCATTCGAATGGTGTATTTCAATTTTTTTGTGCTGTGATACGGGGGGGGGAGAACTATCTTGGCGCTAAGATAGCCCCCAATTGTCATCCCTTGTTTCTCGAATACTGTCAGGTTAGAAACGAAAGTTTTTTTGGTGCAAACGGTACAAACGATTTGCTTTCGAATGGTGTATTTCAATTTTTTGTGCTGTGATACGGGGGGGCTATCTTGGCGCCAAGATAGCCCCACTAGTTGACCTCTCAGGTAACGCTATAAGGAAAATGGTGCAAACCAAAATATTTTCGGTGCAAACGGTATAAACGTAGTAAAACGAATGACTTAGTCATTGTTTCAATTTTCTAAAGTGGAGGGGCTATCTTGCCAAACGTCAAAACAACATTGCTTTGATATTGTTTGAAGATAATTTTAACTTTAAAAGTACCCACGATTTTCAGATCAAACTTATGTCATTGTAATGTTTAGAGGAAAAAATAATTACGTCCCTACGAGTTTTGATCAAAGTATGGAACCCACTGCATATTGTTATCCAACGTATGTGCTATAATTTTGGGGCCATTTGAGATACTTTGTACAAATTCAGTGGGGGCCAGAACGACGAAAGTCCAAAATTTAGAATAAAAATCAGAAAATTTTTGGCAAATGCCCCCAAACCCCCTTGCTTTGGAATGGTTTGTAGGGAATAGTAACTTTAGAAAATACCTATTGGTATCTCAATCAAAATTCAGTTGGTTTTGAGGTTGATATATTGAATCATGTTGTGGCTATTAATGTTTTATTGCACTTTGCAAATTAAGAAAAAATGGTCAAATTTACTCCATTCAGGGGCCCACCCTGCTACCCGGCAAATGCAGGGTAGGCCCCCCAAACAGGTGGGCCTCCGTAAACTTGTGTTATGAATAAAAAAAAAGACGTAAAGTTAAACCTTCATGAACAGACCTTATTCTTCTTCACGTTTATCGACTTGAAAAGATTCCGTCTATGAGACAATCAGGCCCTAAATCATTGCGGGGGTTGTGGTACAGCAGCTGTTAAAAACGAGCACGTTAACTACTACCTTTTTAAGGCTGTTATTGGATTTGGATAACATTGCCTACTCCGGTCCTTTTACAAGCCGGCGAGTGGCGATGTTTTAAAGAAACAATAGTTTCGTAGATATTGTTATTGTGAAAAGTGGAGGTGGAGCCGGAACGCTTTTGAACTGCTTTGTCCTCAGACCAAGCTTCGAGGAAAGAAATCGGATCAGGCTTCGTTGTTTTTTTTTCAGTGCGGTAAAGCGAAAACAAACTAGTCGCCACTATCAACGATTGTTTTATACAAACTTCAAACAATTACTATGAAGTTGCTGCTCTCGGCTCGTGTTTTATTTGTATATTACATCGAAGAGCAAATCCGATAGCAGCAATTCAATTATTTGAACACCAGTTACGTGTCGTTTGTCGTGGAAGACAGATGTGGTTGTGTCAGTATGGATGGTAGGATTGATTGTTAGATTACTGTAAAGAAAAAATATAAAAGTGGTGCTAAAAAGCGAGAACACAAACGAAGATGGGATTTACAAAAAGTTGCATCTGACCCAAAACAACGTAGGCTATTTGAATCTGTGAAGCCCCAAGAAACAAAATGAGCGTGATGTGAGTCATTCGAGTACTGCAGGACAGTTGCCAGGTATTTTTTTTTTTTGTTTTTTTTTTCTGTCTAAGGTGTTTATAAATTATAATGTATACACGTCTTTGGATGATTTCAGTCAATTGTAGCTTATCTTTTATGGCTATTTTTACTTGAAATTACACAACTTTAACAGGCGAACACGAAATTAACTGAACTGTTTGCTGCCGCGTAGTGCTTTCAAACGGGTCAGATCAGGCATTCATGGGTCAGGGGTCGAGTCAAGAATGCTTCAGACACGGGTCAGGTCAGGTTACCTAGGCTAGGGTCAGGGCTGCTCTAGCCACGGGTAGGCTCGGGTCAACTTCCTTATGCGCCATTTCGGCTAAATCCTTCTCGGTCGAGAGGGTCCGGTCGAGTTGAACGTCGACCCGACCCGACTCGTGACCTGAATAGGTTTTAGCCGAAACGACGCATAAGAAAGTTGACCCGAGGCTAGAGCAGCCCTGACCCGACCTGTGACCCAAGGAGGTTCGACTCCAGCCCTGACCCGAAGACGCCTGACCTGACCCGTTTGAGAGCACTAGCTGCCGGCACTGGGCTCAGTAAGCGTTGGTGTAACTTCTAAAATTGCTGAACACTTATGCTGTCAGTCAAATCAGTGTGTATATCGTGTAAATGTTAACTTTCCTTTAGTTATTTAAAGTTAATTTAAAATAAAAGCGTAGTAAAATGTAAAAATTATTTGTGATGTGCAAAGTAGGTATTCATATGAAAAGAGAAGTTGGGGCCAGCCGAGAAATGGGAGGACTACACTAGAAGATAGACTATATCTAATCTTTCTGTGACATGAAGACATGATATTATGACTTACTTATGTTAAGGAAAATCTTGAGGTTCGAAATCGATCGCAAATTTACATCCAATCGCATTCTTTGTGCTGTATTGAGGCCACACAGTTACAGCTTTTTCAAGTTTACAACACTGACGCCATGTCAGTTGTCTCACCTGACACGCTTGGAGGGGGAGTTGTCTGCTAAGAGCGGGGCGTACTTCCTCGAGATTATACAGCAATATTTAGACGAATTTGTGTATGTGGGTTACATTTTCTTCTCGCCAAAAAGACAGGTACAGGGAGATATTGCGGCACATTCGCGAGAAGACTCCCGACTGAAGTAAGTGGTATTTTTTACGTATCAAGGGGGAGGGGAGCCCCAGATCAGCAATGACAAAATACGGACCTTCGTTAAGTAGGGTGGATGCAGGTTTGGTTACTTAAAAAAGTTTCAGATATGTTATTTTACATGAAAACGCAATAAAAATTGCCTCAAAATTAGTTAACCTTTCCCAAATATCTATATCCAATTTGATATTAGAACCGATTTATTAGGAAAGAAACTTACATTATTTCTGTCAGTGCTTTAATTATTTAGTGTTTCAAAATTGACTTGAGATTAATTTTTACTTATTGCACATGTATATATTTTGGGTTTTCTAAAACATGACACTCATTTGTTTAAATAAATGGTTTAAATTCATTACATAAAAAACAATAGCATTATATAAATAACTGAAAGCACCAATTCCGGTATTGTGTGTGTTTACAATAAAAAATGATAATGCCAATTACACACTGTATGAGTTACTATTAAAATGTTCCTACTTGAGATTTTTTGCTTTTGTATGAATATATGGGATACTATTTATGGGTTCGAAGATGGACTTTTATATGTAATACATATGAAGAATGCCAAGTACATTTTTTTTTACATTTTTATACAGTGGGCCCTCATTTCAGTTTAGCAGGGTGGGTTGCCAGTCCGCCCCTGACTCCATTGTAATGTTTAGGGGGAAATTATGACACTACGAGTTTTGATCGGAGTATGAAACCTCCTGAATATTGTTGTCCAAAGTGTGTACTATAAGTTTGGAGACGTCTGAGATACTTTAGAACAAATTCAATGAACGCCATGGAGGAAAGATCCAAAACTTTAGAGAAAATCAGAAATGTTTGGCAAATGTTCCCCAAGCCCCCTTTCTTTTGGTATTGTTTGTAGATAATTGTAACTTAAAAGATCAACGACTCTTATTGTTTTATGCTTGATTAATAGGACATAAACTAACCTGTTCTCTGCGTAGTTTTTCCGCTTCGAGAAAGGAGTGTCGAGAAAGCGCATTTGGTGCTTGTCATTTATGTGGGTGGGTGTGTGAGAGAGAGAGGCGTGCATTGTATGTATTTTTGTGTGTGTATGTGTGTGTGTGTGTGTGTGTGTGTGTGTGTGTGTGTGTGTGTGTGTGTGTGTGTGTGTGGTGTGTGTGTGTGTGTGAGTGTGTTTTTTGATTTAGGGTTTTATCCATTGTATACGGAATAAATTTTAGAGTTAGATTCGCTCTATTTCTCAGCTTTCTTGAAATACAGCATCGTTTCCGGTTTGGGACGTGAAAAATGTATGACGTTGAAGTAAGTTCATACATGTTTTGTGATAGGTGTGGCACCATACTGACTAATATTTTTACAATACCTCTGGTCATTTCCAAGAGTAAAAGAGACCTACACTCATTTTACGGGACATAAGGTTAGATTCATGATCTACGTGGTGCGCAATGATGTTCTATATATATTTCCATAGTTCAATTTTGATGTCAGATTTCCTGTATTCCACATATTTTCAAGACCGAAAAAGACCTACTTCAGGATCGAAGATCAAATGGTTAAAATCAACGAATCAAGAATGTGGGAAAATTTTCAGCAGAAGTGACGTATGACTCAGGATAATTACCAAAAATACACTTTGACTGTTTTAGTGTTAAAGAAGAGATTCCAAGATATGAAAAGTCAGCATTCTTATATAACATTCTGATATTTGCCTCTAGAGAACTATTTATCACTTTTGTTTTATGAAAATTAAAATTTGAAATTTTAAATATAGGTCGTATTTATTTCGTGAGCAATAGTTAAGTTATGGATCATAATAACACGAAACTTTCATTAATTCTGAGTGCAAAATTGGTTTTCTTTGTTTAAATACATAATAAAGAAAGAAAATTACCAGATTGGAATATTGAAAATCAAATAAGGATATACAGTGTTCAAAGAAGTTTTTAAACTGTTAATAGACCAGTCTTTATTGGTCATAGACCCGCGGAACACAACGTACTATATTCTTAATGATTGAGTCATTTAGAATATGCACTAATTTTGCGAATGCATAAGACATCGAATTGAAAAGATGTACGGAAAAACGAAATTTCATTTATTTTTCGGTAAGAACGAAGGTCTTCCACTTCTCCACAGACAGTACAATGTGTAAATGATCCCAAGAAAAATAACAACCTCGGTATAATGTGATAACGTAAACTGTGTTGGTTGGTTTGAAATTGAGCGTCTCATTCAATACCGAGGCTACAAGAGACATAGATATACATTACACAGCTTAACGTCGGATTGGAACATCAACTCCCACCGGGAATCGAACCTGAACCTCACGCTCCAAAGAGGCATAAGCTAACTGTATATCTACTAGGAACTTGATAGCGTGTGGTATGTATATCATTTAGGTCGCTATAACCACTATCACTACTTTCTCTGCTGATGCACAAAACTTGTACTGTGTCTAATTCACTCACTGTCACAGCAATGAAATTGCGGAATGACCTTTCAGAAGAAATTGAAAATTCACTCTCGATAGAAACAATGAAAAATCAACCCAAAAGTTTTCCTTTCAGACTTACCAGCACAAATAACTAAATCAAGACTTATGTTAGTATGTAATTTATCTAACACATTCATTACTCTTATATATATATATATATATATATATATATATATATATATATATTGATGAGGAGTTAGGTTTAAATAAAATTATATTTCAAAAAGTTATTAAAATTTATTAAAATAAAGACAAGATTTAACAGAATTAAAGACAAGAAATTACAAAATTAAAAATTCGGTAAAAGAAGGACATTAATAAGATATTTCAGAATTATGATGATATTGTAATGTTGTCCAAGTTATTGTTTTATGTAAGTTGTAAACACAGACATGTGGATTTGTAATGTTATGATGACGAAGGACAACAAATAAGCAAGTTGCAGACTAAGAGTTATTGTAAGATTTGTTGTAAGATTTCTTTGTTAACATCAACACAATTTTTGGGATGTGACAAAACTGTCAGATTACGGAGATAGACGTCTGGAGATTTTGTCTATTTGATGATCATTGCACAATTGGGAATTTCGGCAATGAGATAAGCAAACACGTGAAGTGACGTGAATCAAAGTAGCAGTTTAGAAATCAACATTTTTCAAATAAATACTCTACCAAGGATGGAACTGGGATCAGAAGTAGATCAAAGACGTGGAGAGCGTACTAGACAGCGAGTAGTTTACTAGTCATGGTGGACTATTGTCAGTAATCAAGTTTTACAATCGTTTAAAGTTCTAAATCCTAGTAGTTACATCGTTCCAAGTCGTTGGAGTTTACTAAGTTGCACATTGTTTCCAGAAGACGACCAACAACGACGACCAATTTAAGAGGTATGTGTTTGCTATCTGATCATCGTTAGCAAATAGAGGAAATAATCAGGCTTTGTGCGTTGTGATCTGGTAATGTTTTGCATATCCCGTACACACAATACAAATTACACATCGACAAATCACTTTAATGAAAAAAAACAAAATTTTAATAATGAAACTTGGCATTGTGTTTGTTTCCCTGAGATAAGTTTACTAAATTTTTCCTGGCCATTTTGGAGAATGTTCAAAGGACAATCTCCCTACTTTCAGAGCTACGCTCTTGCTATTAAAGGCACAAGTAAGGGGGTTGACATGGTGGAGGCAGCCTTAGGTTCGATTTCCGGGAGATTTAGTTTCTGAAGTAATATTTTGCTGTGTTATAGTATTAATTTACCCACCATACATATGGTCAAGGCAACCTTTGGTTCGAGTCCTGGGAGAACTAGAAGTAAAATTTAATTTTAAAATGGCACATCAAAACATGTTAGAGGCATTTTATTTTGGTAGAAAAATTGGAATTCATTAGACGATATTAAGTTTGATTGTTATTATGTTAATTTCCGAAGTATTGAGTTATTTATAATTTTAGAGTGTTAAGATATTATTATTTATATACGGAAACTAGGTCGTTTTATAATAAATAAATGAAGGAATTATTAGAACTAGAGCACAAAAAGCCAGTAAAGGAATACCGTTAGAAGTAAAAAAATATTTGATACTAGAACACCGGAAAGAAGAAAGCAAGATAGAACAATACCGCAAGGTGTAGGAAGTCCGAAAATAGTGTTTCAAGAAGGACCGATTAAAATTATTCTTCAAGTAAGGTGCCATAATCATATACGGAGGATTTTCCATCTACTTTGCAACTAGATGAAGAATTAGTAATAAGGCAGAAAAGTTGTTTTAGTAAAGTAGGGGAATATGTAGGATCTAATAATAGTAATAAGAAAATAGAAACAGAGTTCCGAAATAAGACAGAAATGGCGTCTAACGTAACGGTTTACGCTGATACCAATAAATTACCAAAATTTGATTTAAGATCGGACAATGACATAATCGGATTTTTTGATGAATTCGATGACGCATGTCAAATGGCAAGCGTAACAGAAGAAAAAAAGGAAAGAGCTATTGCCAAGCGTTTTTCGTGGGACAGGTAGACAATAGCTTAAGTTGTTTCTTAAACGAAATAATCTAGCGGAAATCACGTATAAAGAATTACAGGTGCAGATAATCAATGAGT
Organism: Thermobia domestica; assembly: GCF_964235325.1. Lineage (NCBI taxonomy): Eukaryota > Metazoa > Arthropoda > Insecta > Zygentoma > Lepismatidae > Thermobia > Thermobia domestica. The sequence goes on along the minus strand of NC_137467.1, from coordinate 163,536,005 downwards.
TTACCAAAACGAATGTAAACCTAGATATCGAAGAGAAGCTAAGGGAAAAACTACATCAGAAGGATGAACCTATTATTAATTACTTTTACGACATGCTGGTAATGTCTGAACTGTTAGATCATAAGATGACAGATAAAAAGAAAATAGGTATTGTCGTTGGTGGATTGTAACCATATTATATGGAGAAAGTTGGTACCAATGCCCATTCCACGATAGATAAATTCGTAGAAGACTTACAGAGAATTGAAAAGAACAAATGTAAGGTCGATAAGAGAATAACGAGAGAAACAGGCAAGGTTATAATAAAATATTTAGTTATGAAAATTAAGGAACAGGCAGATAGTGAAGATAGTGATTCGGATGAGAGTAGAGTTATTCTTCGAGAAGAAATGCGTAGTATATCGGAAACAAAAGTGAAACAGGAACCACCTAGCATGACCTAATTAACGCAAATGGAAAAGAAATTAGAGGAACTGCAATTAGCATTGTCAGCTAAGGTAAAAGACAATGAAAAACAAGCAAGTAGGCATAACGGTGATAGGAATCAGCGGTTTGAGAACATTAGAGGATTTCGAAATCTCGGAAGAAACCAGTACCGAGGAATCAATGGACGGAATTGGAATAACCAAAATAGGAATCAGGATAGAAGTAAATGGAATAATTATAGAGGAAATGGCAATTATCGAAATAATTAACGTGGTAATAGAGATAATGGATGGAGAAGTAATATTGGTAGACAGAATAATTACTGGCAAAACGGTAATTCGTCTAGAAATGTGTGTTGTCATAATTCGGGACAACAATGTGAAAAACCACGCTATATTCAGGTTTTTCCTTCCCAAGTGAATGGAACAACGTTTTATCAACCAATTGGTAACTAGAATTTAAACTGCATACTACTGTAAATGGGAGAGGTAAATTTACAGGAAATAAGACAAGAAAAGTTAGAGAAGTAATAGTCTCAATTAGTCAAGATAACAACATGATTTATTTACCAATAGATATAGAGAGTGGAGAAGTTAAAGCTTTGATAGATAGCGGTTCTCAAATTTCAATTCTGGATGAGAAATTAATCCCACCTACTGCAAAAGCAATTCCTCAACAAACGAAAATTAAGGGAGTTACTCAGAACGTTTTAGTAGTTAATAAAATAGCTATAGTGAAATTTGACGAATAGTCGCTAATCAAACTTTTAATTTACCATTTTGGGTAATCAAGAACTTCCCGTATCAAGTTTTGATTGGGAACGATTTCTTGAGAGCTCAGAATTGTAAAATTGATTACGGAAATAACAAATTGTTGATTCAGAGATTTGGCAAACCTCAAGTAAGAAGAGAAAATAGTTCAGAAACGATTTCAGTTTCGGATAATGCTTACCGGTCGGTGTAAAATTTTGTATGAAACCGAAATGGATTTTAAATCAGAAGGTGAAATTATGACCAAGGAGCCGAACATAGTTGAAGTTAATTTAATAAATTCTTGGAATGGAAATGAATATTTATTGGATCCCGATAGAGAATTAGAGAAACAAATCAATATATTAATACCCCGAGTTCTGTTGTCTAAAGAAAATAATAAATTAGAAATTGTAAATCCGGCTAATAAACCAGTAACTTTAATTTAAGAATTGGAAATTAAGAAGAGTGAAAAAGTGAGATAAAATTGCGAGATGAAGGGTTGTCTCAGGAAGATATCGATAAAGTATTAGAGGCTGGACAGAATTTTGATAGATCACAAATAAAGTGTGGAAGTCAGACCAAACCAGTAATTAAGAAGAAGATAGAGAATCTTTCTCATAACTATGTTGATGTTTCTGCATGGAACGAGAATTAATTGGGAAGAGTTAAACATGTCGAACATCACATTGAGCTGGAAACAAAAGTTCCCTTCACGTATCAGCAATATCCTATATCAATAACCTTGAAGGTTAAGGTTAAGGAGCAGAGTAATATCTTGTTAGAGCAGAACATCATAGAGGAGTCGAATAGTTCGTATAATTCTCCCATGTTGTTTGTGAGAAAGCCATCGGTAGTGATAAGAGCCTGTTTGGACTGTCGCCGGCTCAATACGCATGAAAAGTTCCACAGTATTACATTACCACTCATACATCAGATACTAACATGTATGGGAGGCACAAATGGTAATGAATTTTGGACGTAAAAGCGGCTTATCATCAAGTTCCCATCACGAAGGAATCACGTGACTGCACTGCATTTAACATTCCAGGTGTTGGAGCGTATTCCTATAAAGTTTTACCCATGAGATACGTGCAATCACCGGCAATGTACATATGAATCATGGCGATGAAGTAATAGAAAAAGCTGTTCCGGCAATCACTGCAGAAATAATTGCACAAGTGATATTTGAGTAGATCATTACAAAGCATGGGGTTCCCGAATATCTTAATATCGACCGATTGTCAAGCCACCGGAGTAACATAATGGAAGAGCTGGCTGAAAGATTTGGAATGAATCTTCATTTTGCTAATACTGACGCACTTTATTCCGTGGGGGCTGCGGAAAGACCAATTGGAACAATCCAACAAATGATGAAGCATTACAATAATAAAGAATTTACGAATTGGGATGATGTTCTACCCAGTATAATTTTTTACCATGAATACTCAAATACATGATGGAACAGGGTGTTCACCGTATTATCTGTTGACTGGAAAAGGACCTAGGACATTCTTGGAGCAGGATTTTGATATATCATGTGAAAACGTTGATAATGAAACTAGGATACTACAGGAAAGTTTACTAAATTTTTCCTGGACATTTTAGAGAATGTTCAGAGGACAATCTCCCTACTTTTAGAGCTACGCTCTTGCTATTAAAGGCACAAGTAGGGGAGTTGACAATATATATATATATATATATATATATATATATATATATATATATATATATATATATGTGTGTGTGTGTGTGTGTGTGTGTATGTATGTGTATAAAATCTACGAGAAGTGACAACAGTCCTGCCTTTGATTCCGCATGGTAGTATGGTATTATGATTAGTATGGTTAATGGAAACAAATCCACCCCGACCCAAGATAAAAACTGATGTTGATCTCTATTGATCTCTCACAAACTGTTGTGTATATCTCACAAGGATGTTAAATGTAACTTTTTGAATCCCCTTGTAATTAGAAATTATGAGACAGCAGCACTATATATATATATATTAAATGTCATTCATTTGTGTAATACAAATTAAATTGACAGCAATTATGAATACCGAAAATTGATTTCATATTTCAAGCCATGTTTCATGTAAATTCTAAGTATATATAATTTTGAATTTATCTCACAAATAGAGTTCACTATGTTAAACCATTCAGCTATTATACTGTTATATTTATATTGTTGTGGATTTGCTACTGACAAGTACTGTTGTCATTCACAACAGCTTCGCAAATAGCAATCATTCTTAATATAGCTCCTCCAGGAACTATCTTATTTTTTTGGAATCTTTTAATATGTGTTCCTTAGATGGTAATTCTTTAAGGTATAAGAACCCTATTCGTTCTTCTAATTTTTTCTTTCACCATTTCAAATTTACTCTTTCACCATTAATCTGAATTAGCAATTGTAATCAATTCTTTAGCCGGTCTGTTTTAGTCTGCTTTCACCAATCTTCCTTTCTTAGTTGTTTCCTCTCAGTTTTGTTTATTTCTATTGCATGTACTATGCTAACACAGGCTCATTGAATATTCATGTGGCAAATTAATTCAGTGCTCCAGTTTTGTAAATTCTCTGTTTTAGATTGTAAACATCCAAGATAAAATTCATTAACAAAATAACAAATGGTTTGATATGTTGGGCACTCAATTATTGTACTGAGTTATATTTAGACACATTTTAGTTCTGCATATGAATTTGTCACGCGTGTACCTGGAAGAATGTTTATTCTGGTTTCCTGTATCATTTCTACTAATGATGATTACTTCTGATTGATGATAACCAATGACCACAATTGCGCATTGTTATGATTTAACTTACTGCATTCTGAAGTCTTGTGTATCGCGATTATGTTTCTTTTTGCACGTTCATGTACTAAATAACAAGTGTAGTTTTGTAACTATTACAATTATATTTTGTAACTATTTCATTCACTATACAGAATTTTTTCAGCTTTATGGAGATACTATCATTATTTATATGTAGTCAAATATGATTTACAAACATATAAACCGTTGTATTTGGTAAGGACGAAATGCAACCATACGACTGTTAGGTTCGACTGTAAAGTTCTTTCCCCTTACTCATATTCGCTTACCAACTGAATTCCCTTTCCTTTCATTCCATAGTGTTAGCTACATAGTAGTAAAATTCTCACGTACGAGCGTCATTAAAAAACTAAGTTCCCCATGTTCTTACTTGACTCGCTAACTTCCTTGTAATTTTAAGAGTCGAAAATTATGAAAAAGTGAGATCGTGGCGATAAACTTAAAAATATGGTTATCTTTTGCCCTTAATGAGTAAAGTTGAATTAATGGGTTTATTCAGACACTTTTGTTCTCTTGGTTTGCTTAGAGTTAGCAATAAGACAAGGGATATATGCAAACGATAAAGACAATTGATATTATCACAACGACGCAATATTATAGGAAGCTTACTCAATGAAGATATTTGATAATACAGAAACAGAATATCTGATACTGATCTATGACCGCACAATCCAGTAACATATAACCATTCCAGTGTTCGGGTCGCTGTTCGTGGTTCGTCGTCCTACCAATAAATATTCTCCTGAGACTGGAACTTACCTGGACAGGACGATGAAGGACCTCTCCAAGAAGAGTTACAAATTGTTCCCAAATCGCACGTCGGTCTCAATGTTGAGATGTGTATTAGGCGATGAGATTCGGGTGTCTGGTCTCGAAAACCTCACGGACGATCAGACGGTCATCCAGACCACAACGCACACAAACATCACTCATACAAACAACGAAAACACACTAGATTAAATAAGACTATACTTATTTATTAGCACACTATTGTTAAAAATAGCGAAGAGGAATGAACACAACAGTGAACACATAATGTGTGTAATAATTTTCATCACTGAAATCACACTTTGCCTTTTTATGCGATGTAGCCCTTTATATATATATATGAGATTATAATTCAGATTTCACAGCAAATGCTTCTCTCACACCATTCACGCACTTGGGGGATTAGCACTGGAGAAAAGTTGTTGGACAATTACACGAGGAATCCAGTTGCTGCGCCAAACAATCCTGAAGCGTAAAGATGATTTTTCAGCAAATTAAAAAGAGAAAGTAGAACGCTGATGTTGGAGGGCGCGTATATAACTTTTTAAACGCACAAGGTCTGCGGACCTGGGACTTCATTAGTTGGGGCCAGCCGTAAGAAAACGTCCATCGCCGGCTAATAGCTCATGCGTTGAGTTGATTTTAGTGTAGCGTCCCTTTCAGCAGCGAGGCTATATGAGACGTGGACCTACTGATTAACGTGGAATGCGAACCACATGAGCTCCCGCCGGGAATCGAACCCGGGCCTCCCACGTCAGAGAGAAACACTGAAATGGCTTGTCACTAACTGAAATATTCTCACCAAAAGCAATGTTTTAAATATATATATGAAAAACAATGAGAGACTTCTTTGTCCAATTGTGTGGGAAGTAGTGCTCTCAAACGGGTCGGGTTGACCCGACCCGACCCGTGACCCGACCCGACCCGAGTCGGGTCGGGTCAGCTCGGGTCGGGTTACGGGTCGGGTCGGGTCAGGTCAACTCGGGTCGGGTTATCGGGTCGGGTCAGTCGGGTCAGTTCGGGTCGGGTTGTCGGGTCAGGCTACTCGGGTCGGGTTGTCGGGTCGGGTCAGTCGGGTCAGCTCGGGTCGGGTTGTCGGGTCGGGTTATTCGGGTCGGGTTGTCGGGTCGGGTCAATCGGGTCAGCTCGGGTCGGGTTGTCGGGTCGGGTTATTCGGGTCGTGTTGTCGGGTCGGGTCAATCGGGTCAGCTCGGGTCGGGTTGTCGGGTCGGGTTATTCGGGTCGGGTTGTCGGGTCGGGTCAATCGGGTCAGGTCGGGTCGGGTTGTCGGGTCGGGTTATCGGGTCGGGTTGTCGGGTCGGGTTATCGGGTCGGGTTGTCGGGTCGGGTTAGTCGGGTCAGTTCACTTTGGTCAACTGAGTTTAGGTTGAGTTTAAACTCGGCTGGAGTCGAAAGCTGCTGTTTTTCACTAGCTGCCTAATTAAAAATAGCAATTTTCAATTGATTTTATAGAAACCATAAATCTATTTTGAACACTTGCAGCTAGTGTTTTTATGATAAATGCTTATTTTTCTACTTGTGTGTACTTTAATTTTTAAATGTGGAAGATTGATTTTACCAATCGACTGTAATATTAATATCTACGCCAATATGGAGTCTGGATTTAGAAGAAAACTAGAAGTTGTTTAAGCAACGCCAAAACAGATATTGGATATGGATGATTAAGCCCAAGCAGGGCCGCGGTGGCTCAGTGGTAGAGAATTCATCTCTGGTGCATGGTGTCCAGTAGCGTAGCTAGAGTTTTTTTCAGGGGGGGGGGCAATGAAGGGCCCAAGAGGATTTTGAGGGGGACATCTCCAATATATATATATATATATATATATATATATATATATATATATATATATATATATGTGTGTGTGTGTGTGTGTGTGTGTGTATTTAAGGTGAATGTTTCCATCTTTATTGTTCATGATTTTACTCTTTGAAAAACAGTGAAAATATAAAAATTTAGTACCTCAAACAACTAGGATTCATTAATGCAATTGATTTCTAATATAAGTAAATAGTTATTTAATCATGGCGTTTAAAATATGTGTAGCTGGTTGACTTAAGTTGAAGCAAATACACTTTTACAGGTAAAGAAAATAACTTATAGGTTCATGCCTCTACTTGAAGAGGATCTTTCTATTCGTGTGGGCAGCAGCAAACATATCCACAACTTGTTAAAGATCTAACGATTTAGCAATTTTCTTCTCAAAATAAAGTAACACTAAGTTTTTCAACCTATCATGAGTCATTGAATTGCGTACACAAGTCTTTAATCTTTTCAAAGAAGAGAATGATCTTTCACATGTAGCACTAGAAACTGATATAATCACAGAGATGACACCTAGCTTGTAGGTTTCTAGGAATGCGTTTTTGTAGACACAAAGAAGATCAACGAAATTCGTTAAGGAACCAGCTTTCGTTTTCTTCTCGTCTTCATACAACTTAATTGTTAGAGCAACCCACATTATGCTTTATTTCTTGTTTAATTATGCTTTTTTTTAAATTATGCTTTATTGTTAATTTCAATGATTATTTTACATTAATCGTGTATAATGTATATTTATTATACATTAAATATTCTAAATATCTTGATCTATTTATTGATATTTTTTTGCAACTAGTTTTTCTCATATTTAATGAACTTTCTACTTAATTCATTGTAAAGAGATGTGCTTTGCTCGAATAAATTTTTTCTATCATTTGTGTGCGCCTTACAGGTACATATATACAGAAAGGGAAAGTAAAAGATGCCACCAAAAAGTACAGAAAGTGCTTAAGTTCAAAAAGTAAACATAACAATACAGTGACGACGCCAGAAGGGGGCAAGGGTGGCGAGCGCCCCCATAGTAGCTACTTTTGCCCCCCTGACTGCCACTTAGACTGCCCCTCCAGACTCGTACAATCTTTAAACATTCTTCACGTAGTATTTTATATCAGTATCATAACCAATCTCATTGACAAATTGTAGTCTACTTTCCATGAATTTACTATGTGGCAGATTAATCCTCAAGCTTTCTTCTTTGAGCGTCTGGGTATGCACGCATATTTCTGTTTTCTAATTTAGCCCCTTTTGAGGTAAATTTTAGTTATACTTCTTTCTTATGATTTTTAATAATTGTGCCTAGCGAACAATAGTAGATTTGGTCGACTTGTTTTCTTCTCATTGGATCAACTTCGATTGGAAACAAAAGAAAGGTAAAATCAGTTACGTAACTTGTTTGTATTTATCCAGGTTTGAAGTTTTCAGTTTCATATTTTGTTTTATTTAAAACTTCTTTTTTCTGAAACATTATTCTCGGCTTCCAGTATTCAGAGGATGTGCTTATAACAGCTTAGTTTGCAATTACCAGGGCTTAATTTTTTGAAGGAGATAAAAAGAGTTGTGTTTTCCCTTCCTGCAAATGATAATAATAAAGTTATGGAAGAAATTGATTCCCAATAAAATGTATTGTCAGAGTGCTGATCTTTAGTTAGTAATTGGTTTATACTAGTGCTCCTTTACTTATTTTGTTTCAAAGTACTGACGTGACGTCTACCATATTGACTAGGAACTGCTGAAAAATTCGTAGCCCAACCCGGAAGGAGTGCACGTGGATTGGTGAAGTTTTACTTCTTCTTCTCTTCCCCCGAGAGTCAATATACTACCTTGTACAGTGCTCCAGCTTTTGCAGAAAAGTTTAAAAAAATCTAGATTTCCTCGCAGCACTGTTCGTAGCACTACCCCTATCAGATCTAAAATGGCGTCTTTCAAGTGTTATTTAAGTTTGAGAAATAAGTACACGTAATAGTTAGACGGAGCTAAATCTGCGGAATAAGAATGATGATCTAGACATTGAAATCCTAGATTATGCAATGTCAGTTATGTTCGCAGGGGCTTGATGGACAGGTGTATTCTCCTGAAGGAACAGAATTCCTTTCTTTTCATTTTCCGCAGCGTTGAACTTTGAATTTTTCTTTCAGTTTTGTAAGTAATGTATAGATTCTGGATTAAATATCTTACCATTGAGGAGGTAGTCTACCACTCCATACTTATACCAGAAGAATGTTCCAAACAGTTTCTCAACCTACTTCTGTGTCTTGAACTTTTTGGGGCGATGGAGAAATGAGTGCTATTACTCCATTGACTGTTGTTTCGTTTCAGGATCATAGTGGTACAACCATATTTCATCTATGGTTACTATTCGTCAGCGAAATTGATCAGCATTACGATCAAACTGGGAGAAGACTTCTCTTAATGCCGTTACCCTTTTATTCTCCTGACATATATTTTGGGAACCCATTATGCCGAGAACTTGCGCATACCCAAGCCATTCTGAATTATGCTACCGACGAGTTCCAAAGAAATGCCCAGAATCTCTGACACAAGTTTTGCTGAGAAGGTAAAAACTGAGAAAGCGGGGTGCAGACCTCAGACTATAATAAATATATCGTGAGTTTACTATACACTTTAAAAACTATATAAATAATAGCTTAAATTATTTTTGTTACACAAAAACTGGGGTGGCCTAGGCCCTCCGGCCCCGGGCTATATCCACCATTGGCTGAAATGCTGCAATTTTCAAGAATAATGTCACAAATTGCATCCATGATTCCAGGAAGAGTCATTGCTTTTAATCATCCTGGATGTAAAGCATAATTTGATGAGAAATTGCTACGTTTATAATAAGCCACTTACTTCTTCACCACCATATATAACGGAGGAGAGTCCCGTGGTGTTTCACTGATTTCCTAATTAATTTACTTCGGTGACTTTCCTTGGTGGAACAAAAATGTTATAACAGTAAGGATCTGGATGTTCGTGAAATTATCTGTTTGGGCACACATAATCACTTCAGAGGCCTGAGAAACAATAAGAATGTCATTATTAATATGAAACTTTATATTTGTATATACAGAGATATGTTTTTCTAAACTACGATTTCATTTTTCTACCTAGTACCTACACTCCTTCTGGATTGGACTACGACATTTTCAGCAGCTCCTCGTAAATTCTCTCTCTGGCTATATATATATATATATACATATATATATATATATATATATATATATATATATATATATATATATATATATATATATATATAGAGAGAGAGAGAGAGAGAGAGAGAGAGAGAGAGAGACGTAGCATATAGACGAATGTGTTACTTGTAGCATACGCGAAAGTAATTCAATTTATGTTTAGGCTTCAAAATTTTCATTGAAAAATATTTCATGTGCAGACGTTACTTATTTGTTAGTTACAAATTTTATTTGAAATAAGTTTAATTTATAATCATATAGATCTAACATAAAAACAGCAACGAAATACACAATGTAATGTAAAATAAGTCAAACGTAATAAATATGTCATTTTTGGTATGGCAAATAGCCCCCCCCCGAAAATGTATCTGCCCCTCCTTTGCCCCCCTAAGAACTTAAAGCTGGCGTCGTCACTGTAACAATATAGTATGGAGTTCTTGCATACTATTCATTGTTGGCAGAAAAATTTTTTCTTTTACTTTTTTCTTTTCTCCACATCAAAGGATTTCACCGAAAAGTTTACAGAAATGAAAATAAGATTTTCATTGTTGCATTGTTATGTTCTCAATGATTTTGCATTGTAAATATTGGCTTTAAAAATATTAACACAGTATGTTAAACTTTCAGTTAAAGAGAATTTTCCAAGAATTGTGCTATATATTTTAAATTATGCTTTATGCTTTATTTTCTAAAATTATGCTTTTAAAACTAGTTTCCCAATGTGAGTGCATTTTGGCGTTCACCCAGTGTCGTGATCATAGTGCTCTCAAACGGGTCGGGTTGACCCGACCCGACCCGTGACCCGACCCGACTCGGATCGGGTCGGGTCGGGTCAACTCGGGTCGGGTTGTCGGGTCGGGTCAGTCGGGTCGGGTTGTCGGGTCGGGTCAGTCGGGTCAACTCGGGTCGGGTTGTCGGGTCGGGTCAGTCGGGTCAACTCGGGTCGGGTTGTCGGGTCGGGTCAGTCGGGTCAACTCGGGTCGGGTTGTCGGGTCGGGTCAGTCGGGTCAACTCGGGTCGGGTTGTCGGGTCGGGTCAGTCGGGTCGGGTTGTCGGGTCGGGTCAGTCGGGTCAGCTCGGGTCGGGTTGTCGGGTCGGGTTATTCGGGTCGGGTTGTCGGGTCGGGTCAATCGGGTCAGCTCGGGTCGGGTTGTCGGGTCGGGTTATTCGGGTCGGGTTGTCGGGTCGGGTCAACCGGGTCAGCTCGGGTCGGGTTATCGGGTCAGGTCAATCAGATCGGATCACGGTTCGGGTCAGACGGGTCGGGTCGGGTCAGTCAATTCGGGTCACGGGTCGGGTCGGGTCGGTCTTCAACCCGACCCGACCCGACCCGTTGAGAGCACTAGTGGGAAGGAAGCAATTCCTACCGAAGAAAGAACTTATATGCGTTGCAGAATAAAGTACAAATTGAAAATAATAATCACTGTCTTTACGAAATATACAGCGTGTCCACAAAAAGTACTTCTACAACCTGGTAGCGGTTATAACAAATTTAGTCAGTCCTTACGGATACTTGGACGTGTGACATTGTATCTTGCGTCGGATATTGTACACCTGTACATGTGTCATCTGTAATGTATCCTGGGTGCGGTAGTTGGTGAGAACCAATGAGAAGGTCAAAAGGGCAATAGGTTTCCATATTTAAGAAGCTGACGCCATTTTTATGGTCTAATCATCACGAGATTTAGGTATGACCCGATATACTTTAAAGTCTCAGGATCCCCAGCCCTCGGTGATTCGAAAATCAGCAGTCAAGGATTCGAGAGCCAGCCCTCAGGTGTTCCGCAGTGAGTGCGACGACCATTGGAGTAACGACTCACTCAGCTTTAGGAGAATTCAGTATTGTACGTAACATAGTTTCTTATAGTACAATTTTCTTATATTGGGGATGTTATATCAGATTCAACTATGTTTTGTCTCCCTACGATAAAGCTCTCACGATTAAGAATGACAGTCGTATAATTGCGTTTCACCGTCTATCCTCAGAGAAATGTTGATAGTAAAAACTATAGTGAATACTCAATAGCAATCAAGGTAATGAGCTATATGTTGCTTAATCAATCATGTAAATAAATCATGAACTTACTAACCATAAATATAATAGTGAATACTAAATAATCAAAGTAATGAGCTGTATGTTGCATAATCTATCATGTAAATAAAATTCAATCAATATTAAATAAAGCCTTAATTCAACCCCTAGACTTAAGTTCTCATTATTCTCAAGTAACACTTGGTGCTTACCAATACTTTTCTCTTGTGACAACCGCTAAGTGTTAGCTTTTCCAAATATATGTGAAAAACGAGCAAGAAAAAACTAGAGAGCTGCCCCAACGTCACACTATGTCTTACAATCTTTAAAGAAATACTCGGGAGGGCAAGGAACTCCTAGCGTCCCAAGGAGTGGGGATGGGAGAAATGACATTTTAAAAATAATTCTAATGATCGATATTCGTGTTGAATCCACCGTTTTCGGGTCACTCGCTTTGTTGTATAATGACTGTTTCCATGCCGTTTAAGTTCATCCCTGAGAAATCGGGAAGGGTGACATTTTAAAAGTAATAAAAAATGACGGATATTAAAGGCGAATCCATAGTACTTATTAGTGCTATGACGAATTGTGGCACTCTTGATATAATCTAAAAAGAAGTTAGAATGCAACTTTTGAGTTTATTAATGTAAACTTACGCATTAAGAATAGGGATGGTATCGAGACGATACGATACGAGACTTTGTACAGTTTCGGTTTCGTCTCCGTTGATAAATAGCGGTCTCGGTTTCGGTCTCGTCTCGAGTCAAAAATCGCCGTCTCGTTCCCGGTCTCGTCTCGGTCAACAAATGCTTGTCTCGATCTCGGCCTCGAAGAATAAATCTTGGTATCGTCTCGAAAGTCTCGAAATAAATAGTGTGAAATTAAAATTTTGAAAGTATTATTATCCTACAGTCTATCGTTTCCGCTTCTTATTTTTTGCCTTCATTCTTGACAATTGTTGTACCCTGTGACTCCTCATAGTTAATTTGGTAGCGCTGATCCTTACCATGGTGTGTTCCAGGTTCAATCATCAGCGGGTATATCATATCTGGAATAAAACCCTAATAGTAACCCATATTTTACTTTTTTGCAATAGACTTTGTCTCATGTAGCCTCAGTGCTGCCTATACAATTATTCTCTATTAAATTAACTCCAGTACTATACAGTAGTTTATTTCCTTCTTTTGAATCAGAGTTGATCAATAACTCCTAACGGATAACGCAACACATAGCAGCACGAAAGTATTAAATCGGACCGAAATTGAAATTTCATAATATCTCATATATTATCCAATATATTCTGCTTACTACAATACATTTTGTTTCTAATTGATTAAATGTTTTATTACTGTTTTACATCTCCGTGTTTCATTTACACATTATAACACGAACTTCCTGAACCTTCTGGTGGGATCTAAAGCACTCAGCTTTGCTATGTGTGGTCTTGGGTTGAACCATGAAACAAGTTAGATTCAAAGTCCCATATTTCGCATAGTTCGCGTCTCAATTTACGTACATTCTCTTTCTTTTACAAGTTCATACGGCCGTAACGCATTACATAATCATATATCCAGAGCCGTAACAAGGCAGGAGCGACCGGAACAGTGTCCCGGGGTCCTCACCCATAAACTCGTCGAATCATCCAGTCAGGCTTACAAAATGTCTACTCTGAGAACTAAAGAAAGGATAATACATACGAAACTGAAGAATTTAGTGCTATATCTTAAATAAATTGTCATGGATACTGCAGATCTATCTTTTTGTACGCTAGGAAAAATGTCGCCCCTCGGTGGCGACGAAATCAGCTTTGGGGGTTCACAGAGTTATTGTTACTCACCTAAGTAGGACAAAATAATAATTTATTCCTTTTGGAAATATCTAGTTTTACTCTTCGTACAACTCTTCGCAGTAGTTTATGTGAAGTATCAAAAGTTTTAAAACTATTTATTTTTATTTTTATTTTATTTTATTTATTTTGTGCTCTGATTAACCATAGAATTTTAATTATGTCACTCAAAGACATAAGCAGACTACAGCAAAGCCGTATGCAGCATGCTTGACTACAATTGCGTGTCCCAAGGTCGATTCCCGGTGTGAGTACAGTTGAACGACCGAAGTGGTTCCGCTATAATCAGTAGCTCCACGTTTCCTTTAGGCGCCCTAGTATAATTGTGGAACGTTAAACTAAGACAAAACGACCAAAAAATCACCACAATGCATATTACTATCTGTAAGTTATGAATAATTTCATATGCACTGAAAAAAGTCAAGTCCATATTTCAGGAGAAAACGAGGATAATATGCTTTCTGTTGGGAACACCATGTTCGTGGACTGTATTATTTTGAACACAAAGTTCGTTGTACAATATACTATTTATTATATTGTAAACACACAACTAAATACAATAATTGCTATGCATAAGCAACTACACACTATGCAGTCACACACGCCACGTTGACACTTATAAAGCACTATACATTATCCAGTGTTGCCAAATACAAAACAAAAGAATAATGAAATGCGGCCGAACATACCGCCCACCTTGAAATATCATTTCAACACTACATATTATTCTACACATTACTCTACACTACACATTCTACATATTATTTTTCATTAAATGGAAGGTGAGAAATTTTTACAATTGGTCGTTTGAAGACACCTTTGCTAGTTTTAATAGTAACAGTTCTAACAATATTATCTACACCAGGATGAACAGCAACTACCCTTGCTAAATTCCAATGCTGAGGAGATGTCTTATCTTCCTTCACTAACACTAAATCATTGACCTTGATATTAGCATGTTTACACCACCATTTTGGCCTTTGTTGCAGCCGAGACAAATATTCTGTTTGCCAACGGTTCCAAAAATGTTGGACCAATCTTTGAGTTAATTGCCAGCGTGACAAATGATTGATTTTCAATTCACACAAATTTGGTTCAGGTATTGCTACTAATGCATCGTGAATTAAAAAATGACCAGGAGTTAGCACCTGATAGTCATTAGGATCAGAAGATAGAGCAGTTAATGGTCTAGAATTTAAACATGCTTCAATCTGACACAAAACTGTATACATTTCTTCAAATGTGAGTATAGTGTTACCAACTACACGTCTCAAGTGGTACTTGACAGACTTTACACCAGCTTCCCATATGCCTCCAAAGTGAGGTGAGGATGGTGGATTAAAATGCCAATTTATAGATTGCATACTGAGGTAATTACATACAGACTCTTTTGAATCACCATTCGTTACAAGTTTCAGTAAGGATTTTAATTCTCTGTTTGCACCTATGAAATTTGAACCACAATCACTGTAGATATCAGTAGGTTTTCCCCTTCTAGCTATAAAACGTTTCAAAGCTGCAATAAATGACTCTGTTGAAGCATCACTTACCAATTCTAAATGGATTGCTTTGACACTGAAACAAATGAAGAGTGCTACATAACCTTTGAACAATTTTGAATTTCGACTTTTCATATTTTTTAACATTAGTGGACCAGCATAATCTAAACCGCAATGCAAAAATGGACGAGTTGGTGTTACTCTACCAACAGGAAGTTGACCCATTAATTGAGAGGCTGTTACACTTGACTGTTTGTGACATGTTACACAACCTTTTACAATCTTCCTTACAAAGTCACGACCACCAATAATCCAAAACTTTTGTTGCAAAACAGATAAAAGTAACTGTGAACCTGCATGAAGATGCTTTTTATGTTCAGATTTTACAAGAAGTTCTGTAATTCTAGCATGTTTTGGAAGTAAGATAGGATATTTGAAATCATATGTTACATTAGCATTTTGCAAGCGACCTCCAACTCTCATGACATCATTTTCATCAAGAAATGGATTTAAACACAATAGTTTGCTATTATAAGGCAAAGGTTTTTTCATACGTAAGTATTTTATCTCAAGTGGATATTCTGATTCTTGAGCTTGTTTTATCCAATGCATTAATGCATTTGACAACTCCTTTGTAGTTAATGGTCCACTACATCTTAACTCCTGTTTACTTTTACTATTCCTAATAAATCTTTTACACCACCCACACAGCAAGGAATATTTCCTCAATCAAAAGAAAATATTTTCCTTGGTTTCCAAACGATTTTCCTTCTCTGGACATTTCCATGCTGGTTTCCCCAATGTATTCCGAATATTTCCCGAAAATATTTTCCCAAAAATGTTTGTAAAACATTTTAGAAATTACCTGGAGTACATTTTGAGAATGCTTGCCGGAAAGTAAAACCAGGAAAATATTCACAAAATATATTAGAAATATTGTTTTGGATCTAATTTAATATCTTTTCACTGTTGAGAAGGGAAATATTTTCGAAATGATACTAAAAATGTTTTCCATATATGATGCGGAAAGCAATGAAACGAAATATATTCCACATATTTAAAAAATGTTTTCTAATACGTTATTTGTAATATTTTCTATTTTTACGAGAAAACGTATTAAATATATATTTTTAAAAACATTTAGAATATTTTAAAAATAAATTATTTCGTAATATAAGAAATATTTTTCAGAAATGTTTTAAAAAGGTTTACTTAATTTTTACAAAAGTATTTTGGTAATCTTCTCCTATAACTTAAATTAATTATTTTCGTATGATATTTTAGTATTATTTCCAGAATATTTTATGAAATTTTGAATATAAAACTTTAAAACAGGTAAAAGAAAACATTAAAAATGAATAGAAAATGTATTCCATTGTGTTTTGGAAGATATTTTGTGTCTTTAGTGAACAACATTTTCTGATATAGGTCTATTATAGAAACATTTTTACATGTTTTCAGAATATACTCTTCCGTTACTGGAGAAAACATATTCCTTGTTATATCTGAGAAGTATCCCAAATATATGCCGGAACTATTTTTTAAAATGTGTTTGGAGAACATTTAATTAACTACGGGAAGCAGTGGCGTTAAATAAGCTTTCCGGGCTTAATCCTCCCCCGAAATTGTTTTACTATATTAAAGTAAATGAAATATCCTGCACAATTTTCACATTTTCAGGAATAAAGTTAGCAAAGATTCCCTCCACGAAACAAAATCGTAAATATGCCACTGAACAGGATGTGCTTTTTTAGAACGTTAGTAGGAAAATAATGTATGGAAAATTGTCACAAATTGTAATAGAAATATTGTGTTGAATGTAATGTAATATGTTTTCAATGTTGAGAGCAGCGGTAAAAGTGGATCTGAAAAGGTTGGGGGACGGTAGGTAGCGGAAGACGTCACGCCGTTCACCCTGCCTATCTTTGCCCATTGTATTTTTTTTTTAGGAACTGGGTAGACGCCGTATATATTTTCTCGAGGTGGGGGCGGCGTCCCCCCGTACTTTTACACCTAGTTGAGAGAGAAAATGTTTTCTAAGTAACACAAAAAATGTTTTACATACATGATAAAGGAAACAGAATAGGCCTATAAACAGAATAAAATGTTTTCCAACATATCATTTACATTCTTTTCTATTGTTACAAGAAAACATATGAAATATAATTTTAAAAATATTTCGAATATTTTAAAAATAAATTCGTTCGTAATCCAGTGTGTGAGATTGCTAATTAGCATCGCTACATCAACCGTCATTTGTTTATCAAAGGTACCAGCATTCCTTGCGCGCTATGTTGAATTCACAAGTCAAGAGAAGAAGGAATATTTAAAAAATAAATAAATAAAATAAAATAAATCTCACTATTTCAGTCATGTTGAAGAAGATATCTTTATATAGAAAAAGTAATAGTGAAGACGATGATTATGTATATTCCTCGTAATATTCCTTTAACTGAAGAAGATATATGGGAACTTACGGAAATAATCAGCTGAGTTTAACTACCAAACACAACACATAAACTAAAAGAAGACTTTTCCGAAGTCGGAGGCACACTTCAACACTGTTAATAGTGAAGAAGAAAGAAAGAAAGACAAGAAAAGTCGGTAAGTATAACGATTACTTAAAATAATTTAGTTTTATTGTCTGTATAAGTGATTGAGTGTCTGTATAGTATACATGAAGCTGCATCAGTTTCCGAATAAGCAGGACGCTCATACTTTTAGGGATTATTCATTGAGTATGTACGAACTTACAAAGGGGGTAACAAAGCGAATTTATTTACTTATCGACTGATACGAAAATAAAAAAAGAACGTACCTGTACTTTATATCTGCATGTGTAGTGCCCTTGTACTTTATCTATGACTATGTGTGTGTGGAGGGGGGGATTTAACGCATATCGCATGTCTTGTGCATATGGGTACTTCTTATATTGCACTACGTAGAAAATTTATGGTATTTCATGAAGAAATGGTAATAGAACACAGAAGAAACGCAGATCAGGGGGTTCTCATGTATACTATGTATTATCGAGAAATTTATGTTTACAAATAATTAAAGGTATGGGATGCTAGATTTCTGTTTTTCATCTCTATACATAAAATACCGTGAAGGTTTACTTTTGGCTCACCAGTCGAAATAATTGCTGAAAAATAGATTCTTTTAATAATTTTCTTTTTATTGTCGGATTGAGTATAGCCCGCTCCCCCCAGTGATTTTTAACGAATCATAGTGATTCTAGCGATTCATACTAGTTCATAATGAATCGGAATCGCATGTTATAAAGATTTAAGATGTAAGTCTTGCGGTAAGGAAGCTTTAGTATAAGTAGTAGTAGTAGCTTTAGTAGCCGCAGTGGATTGAGTATAGCCCGCTCCCCCCAGTGATTTTTAACGAATCATATTGATTCTAACGATTCATACTAGTTCATAATGAATAGGAATAGCATGTTATAAACATTTAAGATGTAAATGTTGTGGTAAGGAAGTTTTAGTATAAGTAGTAGTAGTAGTAGTAGTAGTAGTAGCGGTAGTAGCAGTAGCAGTAGCAGTAGTAGTAGTAGTTAGTAGCAATAGTAGTAGTAGTAGTAGTAGTAGTAGTAGTAGTAGGAACGGGTTAGAAGCCCCGCAGGGGTTAGTTGGATTTTGTTCTCCATATAAGTAGTAGTAGTGACTCTTCCAGTTCCAGTGACAAAGAACTGGGGGGAGCGGGCTATACACAAGCCGCGGTAGTAGTAATAGTAGCAGTAGTAGTAGTAGTTAGTAGCAATAGTAGTAGTGGTGGTGGTAGTTACTAGCAATAGTAGTAGGAACGGGTTAGAAGCCCCGCAGGGGTTGGTTTGGTTCTGTTCTCGATATAAGTAGTAGTAGTACTGACTCTTCCAGTTCCGGTGACAAAGAACTGGGGGGAGCGGGCTATACACAAGCCTTATTGTCTCCTAAAGATTTGCGCTAGGCGATTTGAAATACGTCACATGGAATAGATAAAATTCAAAAGGAGCGTCAGAAGTAATTGTCGAAAAAGTATAGTTATTCTTTTATGATTTGCGTATATATAGGTATACGTTGCCGGATGTATGACGTAAAAACTACAGTGCAAAAAATATAAATCAGCCTGTACTACGTGGCCACTAAAAAGCACCAATAGGCAGGGATGTAGAACACAGGTTCCTCTTCCCATTTATCTGTAATAAAGACAGAAATCAACGTGCCCTGCGGGGCTCTAACCCGCCTTCACTTGCTAACGCTCGCTCCGCAATACTATGTGAATTAAATATTTTACTTTGGTACAGAAAAGAAACATCTATTAACCTATATGGGGGACCTGGGTTCTAGAAGCTTCCCGCACCAATACTGTCTGAGTCAGAGCATTGCGAAGTTGGAGGTCAGCAGAAGCGAGGGGATGCTTCAAAAGGGAAAATAAGCGGGCAAGTCTTTACTTTAGTCAAGGCAGTGACAATGACCAATTGATCTGAACCGGTTTCTGCAGTTACAGATTCCAATAAGGCAGTGGCGTAGGGAAGGGGGGGCAGAGGGGCCGGCCCCCCCAAAGAGGTCCGACAATGTATTTTGCTACTTTGATGTTTGTAATTTCTCTATATATACCTATAACAGCACTTGCCCCCCCCCCAACACACATCCTGGCTACGCTACTGCAAGAAGGAAAGAGAAAAGAACGTGCCTTGCGGGGCTTTAACCCGCCTTCACTCGCTAATGCTCATTCGGCAATACTATGTACTGACATAATATCACTGCCTTGCTCAAAGTAAAGAGTTTAAAAAGATGCGTACATTACCATTTTTATGACAGGTTATAATAATTCTGCGTGCAGTTTTACTTCTGGTGTGCCACTCGAAAGCAGTGTTTCTTTCAAAAGTAATGTTCCGGGGGCATTGCTCGTGCTATTCTAGTTACTATTATAAACGTATTATTTTGGTCTGCTCCGGGGAGCCACTGCCCTCCCAAAGACAAGTCTGGAAGAAGCACTGCTCGAAATACTTAGTGAAATATAATTCTTTCGCTACTTTCCTTCTTGTTGTCTATTTAATGATTTTCGCCAAGCGACGTATAAATTTTTCACTTATAAATTCAAGGGGACCATCAGAATTAATTGTCGAAAAATTACAATTCTTTTACGATTTGCGTATTTATACTGATTCCTGATGTGTGGATAAGAAGCCCAAAAAATACAAACCAATCTGTGTTACGGGGCTACTAGAAAGCACGAATGCCATCTAACCGAGTCAGGGAGGGTGAAGGCGGGGGGGCCGAGGGGATGCTTCCGAAGGGAGTAGGCACGTACATTTCTATTTTGGTGACGGGATAATTGCGCGTATATTACCATTTTAATGACGTATTTACGATTTTTTTCACGGGAGAAGGGCTTGGCTAACTTTGTTCTCCAAGATAATTCATTTACTTTAATATAGTAAGTACAATTTCAAGGGGCTTAAGCCCGGAAGCCCCCCTTAAATATATCACTGGGTTATAATAATTCTTGATTTCTCTCGAGCAGACGTTTACGCCGAGAACATAATTTATAGATAAAATATGATGTGAAATATTTTTCGTGAAGGAATGAGAGTGTTAATGTAAGTTATTTCTATCATTGCACAGCTTATTGAAATGGATTTTGAATGCAAATAGGGTAGAAGTAAGCGGCGGGAATTTCCGGTTCATACGTCAGTTGTGAACATCTGCGATGGCCGTAATATAAACTTTTTTTTTTTAAGAATTGTGTAATAAAGAGAGAAGGATTATAAAGTTTCTACAGTCATGGTATGGTGAAGCGCGTAAAATCAACTGCGCAAAGTGTGGAAAAGATTTATTCAAGAAGAAAAATTCAGAACAGAGGCAATAGCCCTACATACACTATTTTCTGTCGTAAAGGTAAGAAAGAAAGGCGGTGTAACACTCGTGTATTAGCTGTGAAAGGTATTTTTTTTAGGATCGAAATTAAGTGTTTTTGAAGGTAAGAATAATTACAAATATTGTAAATGTTTTTGCACCATCCTCGTTTATGCGTACCCCCCTGCCTTGTCGCTGACGTGCCTGCTCGCTACGCTGTCGCTCGGGCCCCCCTGCTGTGCTTCTGCACTGACTCAGATAGCATGCGTGCTTTTTTACTGGCCACCTAACAGAAGTTGTTTCGCTTTTTCTTTTAGAGCCCCTCATTTAGTACATAGGGGGGCGCGGTTGCTCAGTGATAGAGCGTTCACCTCCGGTGCTTGGGGTCCCTGGTTCGATCCCAGCTCGTGCCGTGTGGACTTTCTCGTGGGTTTTCTCGGGGTTCTCCCGTTTCCTCCCACTTTCTTCATTTCTCATTATCACCGTCTCCTTTAGCCTAACCGACATGACCGTGGGATATTAAACTTAAGGATTTCTTTTCGTTTAGTGCATGTTCTGCAAAAAGAAACCGGAAGATGCAAGAAATGCGTCAAAATTTGGTAAAACAGTCTGCTTGAGTATTACCTAATTCTGCCTGCAGGTTTACTATTGGCGTGCCGCTCGAAATAATTAATGAAAAATTATAATTCTTTCGCTAATTTTCTTATTTTCTCTTAAATGGTTTGCGGCAGGCGACATGTAAATATTTCACCTGGCATATATAAAATTAAAGGGGGCCATCAGACTAGATTTGCCGAAAGATTACAATTATTCTTTTGCGATTTGCGTATATATATATATATATATATATATATATATATATATATATATGTGTGTGTGTGTGTGTGTGTGTGTATTGTATTGTGTTCAGGGTTTGCCCAATTGGGCCCAGCCCGGAAAAACCCACCTGGGTTTTTGAGCTTTTCGTTGGTATATTATTGGTGCAATTAAGGTGATCAAGTGATTGGAAGTTGTTCTTATTAGAGTTTGGACTTTCCTTGGGCGAATTAGTTGCTTTCGCGCTAAGATATACAACATTCAACGTAAGACCCGGGGGCGCGGTGGCTCAGTGGTAGAGCGTTCACCTCCAGTGCTTGGGGTCCCGGGTTCGATCCCAGCTCGCGCCGTGTGGACTTTGTGGTGGCAAATACCGTGCTCGTGGGTTTTCTCGGGGTTCTCCCGTTTCCTCCCACTTTCTTCATTCCACCATTTCACTCATTTCTCATTATCACCATCTCCTTTAGCCTAACCGCATAACCGTGGGACGTTAAACTTAAAGATTTCTTTTTTTTTCAACGTAAGACCTTTATAAAGTTCTGAATGCACTGAATGCATTAAAAAAGCCGTACCTTAGATTCAGAGTGGAAAGAATCATAGAAGTTGTCATTTGAAGAGGGATACACTATGTTTAAATTCTTGTAAAAAAAAAAAACTTTCTGGCGCCCTTTTTATTTTTCTTCGCTTTAAATACATACTATTGTGCCATGAATACTTCTCAGAATCATCTTCCTGTAAACTTTATTTCCCAAAAGCATGTACTACAAGCGCTGTTATAACATTTAAAACACTTTGAAAATCCTTATTTTACCAAAATGCGCAATTTTCCCATCTTCAAGTGACACGTTCCATTTAAGTGTCCGTGGAAGAGAGAGTTGAACATGTATAGAGTATATTTGAAGGGTAAGGGGAAAATAGAAGGAATGTCACAAAATTGTATTTTTGAGAAAACGGTGTTTTAATATCGAAAACCTCGTAAAAAGGCATAGGCTTAATCAAATCTTTTGCCTGTTTTTACATAGATATTTTTACATCTACGGATGCATATATATTTACAGGCAAATAGTACCAAAAGTCACCATCACATAAAACAAAGTACCCAATAAAGCACACACATGGACATTCCTTGTTTTTTCCCCTTACCTTTCATTTCACCCTTTTACTGAATTTTTGTGTTATGTTGGTAGTTTTCTTGAGTATTTCATGATTCATTCCTATATTCGCGATTTTTTGTATTCTTTGCAATGCAACGTTATCAAAATTATTCATTTGTATAAGACAAAATAATATGTATGACCTGCTCCGTGGGGAAAGAAATCAAGCAAGGTAGCGGTCATCAAGGCCTTAGTAACCACCTCGGCATTCACCTGGTACGACTGAGGGAAAAAGGATGATCGGGTCCAGATTTGAGATCAGAGCATTCGGAATGAGACGCTAGTTCTTCATCAACTCAAATGCTGCTACATGTTTTCAAATTATTATTATTTTTTTTTAATATTAGGTTTAATATTTATAAGATGCTATACTTTTTAAAAATAAATGTGTGACCGCTTCAACATGTTACAACGTCCGTAATTAAGCTACAGTCTAAGGTATGTCACTTTCAGCTGTAGCTGTTGTCTTTCTTGCCATTTACATTTTCTTCAGGATGTTACTTTTGTAACACAATATTGTCTTCACAAGCTGCTGTAGGTCCTACACAAACATTTTAAATATTTTTGTAAGTTTAAGATGTAATATTTGATCTTTAATCATTCCCTGCTGTTATTATGTTATTAAACGCTGTCTATTATTTTTATTTTCAGAAACTGTGTAACACAAGAGAAACGTAACTAACGATGAGATCGCGTAGATTATTGGGATTTGGCTTCAACATGTCATACAGAGACGAATAAGAAGATAAGTTAAGAATTCAGCTGCAGTTCCACAGAACTTGAACTGACAATTCGCAGCGTCGAAATTAGAGTTAGTTGTGGTAATCAAAAGTGAGATTATAAGTATTTCTGGTTATTCAGCAATGTGATATTTCTTGAAAGTAGCAAAAAAGTGACATTTCGTGAAAAGATCTATTCCCCATGCGCCGTAGATTTGTGGAACATATTTTCAGCAACATACATACACCGTAAACATTGTTGTTGTTGATTTTTATTGAATTAGTGTGTCAGTGACATAATTTCCTAGAACAAGTTTTTACAAGTTAAAATGTGAATTTCTGATATTTGAGAAGATTGTTCTTAATGTATAGAAACGAATAATACGAGCAGCATGAAGGTTCTGCTAAAGAGAATTTAAATAAATAAAGCCAGAATAGTGTACATTTATATTTTTATTTAACTACTAACCGATATAAACTGATATTATAGTGGACAGTGTAAATTATAACTACATAATGTTAGCTTGCTCTCATAATTTTAATTCCCCCCCCCTCAAAATCTTATTTATGCACAGAATGTTTCTGGGTGTTCCACTGCTACTACTGGTATGTGGCCACGCCGTGTATGTATGTTGGGGTGTCTTTTGTCATATTGCGAGGTTCAGACTGCAAATTAGAGCCTTCACAATCATCGCGTGCCAGTTTTCAAAGCGGCTATATTGGATTTATTACTTTTAAGATAGGAAAAGGATTGCCAACAATTGTTTCTTGAAATGGATGTCTAAACTTCAATCCTTTTCGTATTAAAAAAAATCCAATACAGCCGCTTTCAAAACTGGCAGGCGACGATTGTGAACACACTGATGTGCAGTTTGAATGTCGTAAGTCACATAAGACACCCCAACATATATGCACGGCGTGTCCACATACCAGTAGTACCAGTGAAACACCCAGAAACATTTTGTGTGTAAATAAGATTTTGAGTTTAAAAAAAATGCTTAAAATTATGAGAGCAAGTTAACATTATGTAGTTACAATTTACACTGTTTATTATTATTATAATAATAATAATTATTATTATTAGTAGTAGTAGTAGTGGTATTTTATTTTTATTTTGTTTTTAGTTATTTATCTATTTATTTATTTTTTTGGTCTGAGTCTGTGGGCCGCAATGGTTCCTCGTCATGAAGACAGAGTGAGGCAAAGACGTCTAAGCAGGTAAAATTGTACAGAAGAATCTTATGTTTCCTTCCAGCTGCTATGTCACAGCCTGGCCGTCTTGTTTTCAACCCACTATTTGTTCCCAGCAAGAAGCCGTTATACCGTATATGCAGAGTGACGCAAAAGTCCGGAGCCTATAGGCCAACTCGGTTACTATTGCAGGTATGGAAACACGGTAAGATATGTAAGGACTCTTAAATTCCAGCAACACTTTTGTTTTTGTACTAGTGTACCGCTCAATAAAGAAAATGCGTTACCATACATCATGTCGGGCTACACGAATGAAAGAATGTGTGGTTTGAAATTAGCTACACCGAGAAGAATTGAAAGGAGACACAGTGAAGGATAAACATGCAAATGCAACATCTACGCCAGAGGCGTAGCAACCACGGTGTTGGGGGGGGGATTAGATACGAAGGACGCGAAATTGTGTCTTGCACTATATTTTTCATTGTGTCTTTCCGTTCCCTTTGGTCCAAATAATTTCAAACCACACTTTCTTTCATTCGTTGTTGTCCAACAGTGGCAGCGTTGTACTTTTCGTTACTATTGGGCGGTATACTAATATAAAAACAAAACTTGCTGCATTTTAAAAATTTCCTTCTGTATCTTACCTTGTTTTCGTATCTGCAGTAGTAACCGAATTGGCCTATGGGCTTTGGGTTCTATCATGTACAGAAAATATTCTGTAAATATTTTGTCATGTACAGAAAATATTCCCTAAATATTTTGTCATGCACAGAAACTATTCTTTAAATATTTTCTGTGATGTACAAACAATATTCACTAAATATATTTTGTCATGTAAAGAAAATATTTTGGCATATGTAGGAAAATATTGTCTGCGTTATTGGTAAATAATTTTAAAATATTCCATGAGAAACATTTTAAAAACCATTCCGTTAACATTGTATAAAACGTTTCAAATACTTTTTCAGTAATGTTTGGAAATCGTACACGAAACATTTTTAGGAAAACTTTTCTAACGGCGTATAAAATATTTCTACGTTTTTGAGTGTATTTAGAGAATATTTTCAGTATTATGTGGAAAATGTTTTCAGCAACATATGGAATATATTTCCTTAAGGGAAGTAGGATACATTTTCTGAAGGAAAATGATGGCACGTTTTAGAAATGTTTTGAAAATATTTCATTGCTGTGTGGGCAAGCAGTAACACGAACTAACTTAGATAATGATGAGAATTTATCTACTATTGTATAGTCAACCTTAATGTGCATGTTAACAGTTGAAGACTTTTGCTCACATTGAACAGAATCTAGATTTTTGCAATTAATATTTACAATAGGTAACTCTGATTCCATCAACCACTTTGGCCCATTCCACCATAGTGAATAAGACTCTAATTGTGACGGATTCAAACCACGAGAACTACAATCAGCTGGGTTGTCTTTGCTCGATGTGTGCGCCCATTTAATAAAAATTGATTGTTGAATCTCAGATACTCGGTTAGCCACAAATGTTTTCCATTTACTCGGACATGAAGAAAGCCATGCTAACACAATAGTAGAATCTGTGTAACAGACAACCTGTTCAAACTTGATTAGCATTGCCTTAATGACCGTATTGACTAATCTACATAACAATACTGCAGCACACAATTCTAACCTAGGTATTGATATTTGCTTTATAGGGGCAACTTTGGTCTTTGCAGCAATCAGGTATACTTGCACATTTCCAGATGTATCTATAGAACGTACATATGCTACTGCAGCATACGCCTTTTCACTAGCATCTGAGAACCCAATTAGATCATATTTCACAATATTTTCAGAAGAAATACACCTTTTGATCTTAATCTGTCTCAACAATGGCAATTCTTGACAATATACTTCCCACGAGCGAGCAATATCATTTGGAAGTACGTCATCCCATTCAATTTTTAATTTCCATAATGATTGTAGCAACAATTTTGCAACAATGGATACTGGAGATAACCAACCAAGCGGATCATACAATTTTGCAATATCAGCTAGTAACATTCGTTTTGTCATTACTGACTTATAAGTGGGAACAACAATAGAAAATGAAAATGAATCACTTGATGGATTCCACTGTATACCTAAAGCTTTTACATTCTCATCTTCATTAAAACAAATTAACGATTGAGTTTCTCTTAAGTGAGAAGGTATACTATTTAACACATTCCTGTCGTTAGTAGACCATTTTCTTAATTCGAAACCACCTTTTTGTAATAATGCTGTTAATTCTGAGTACAATGCCATTGCCTCACTACTATCAGCTGCACCTGAAACTAAATTATCAACAAAGAAATCATTCATGACTAATTCTGCAGCTCTGGGATAACAATGACCTTCATCTACAGCTAACTGTTGCAAACACTTTACAGCCAGATATGGAGCCGAACTGGTTCCATAAGTAACCGTTAACAATCTAAAATCAGTAATAGGTTGGTCAACTGTTTCTCTCCACACTACTCTCTGGTAATCAGAATCAGTTTGTTCTACCTTAACTTGTCTGTACATTTTTGCTATATCAGCACACAATGCAATTGGATGAGTTCTGAACCTTAATATTAATGGGATAATATCATCTTGTAATTTTGGACTTACCATTAAGTTGTCATTGAGAGATACTCCACTACTAGTTTTAGCACTACCATCAAATACAACTCGCAATTTAGTGGTAGAACTACTTTAATTTAAGACACAATGTTGCGGCAGATAATAAGATTCAGATACAAGCTTATCAAGTTCTACATCAGGAATTTTTTCCATGTGACCTAAGTCTAAGTACTCCTTCATGAAACCGCAATATTGTTTACATAAATCAGGATCTTTCTGTAACTTACGTTCCATCTGGCATAATCGCTTTACTGCTGTGTCCCGTGATACACCTAGAGGCTCAACATTTTCTTTAAAAGGCAATTTTACAATATATTTGCCATCAACATCACGTTTGTAAGTTTCAGCAAAATACTGCTCACATGTTTGCTCTTCAACGGATAAATGTTGTACAGTTGGCAACTCCTCTACTTCCCAGAATCTTTGCAATGTTTTATTGAGATCAACAGAAACAAAATATGACTGAACACTTGATGTGTTATTCGTTAAGTTAATCTGACCACACAATACCCAACCTAACACCGTTTCAATGGCAGACGGAGCTCCATTCGTACTTACGTGTCTCCCACTGAGCAACAATAATGGGAAAACATCAGCACCTAATAACACATCAATAGGGCCGCTTTTATTAAACTGTGGATCTGCTAAGTTTACTTGTTTCACAATTTCCCAATTACCTATATTTTGAATACTTACTCTGGGTAAGTTACTTGTGATTCTTGGGACTACTATTGCTTTAGTATGAATATTATTATTACTGTACAATGACCGAAAACACAAATCAACTATTGCATGAGAATTTCCAACGTTAGAACCAGTAACACCTGATATGCTCATATTTATTTTCTCTTTGTTTATGCGTAATTTCTGGACGCAGCGTTCAGTTACAAACGATAATTCACTACCACAGTCGATAAGAGCACGAAATTGTATCAACTTATTTGCATTATCTTTGATATTTATGACAGCGGTGGACAACAACACCTGAGGAATTAGTTTTTGATTTATAGAATGAGAACAATTTACTTGATCTACTTTATCCTTCTTTTCAAAATGCAATAAAGTATGATGTTTTTTGTTGTAAGTGTGGCAACCCTGCTTCACACTACACTTATTCACGGAACAATTTAAGGTCAAACAATTGAAACAAGGCGAATTCTTTTTCACAAAACTATGCCTATCATTCACTGACATATTTATGAACTCTTGACATTTATATAGCTTGTGGTTATTTTTACACATGATACACGACACAATTGGACTTGAATGATGCACTAACGTGTTGCTCTTTTTGTTTGTTTTTAAAGCAGACGTGTCTGCCGGTGACCTTGCACTCACTGCAGCTAATGCTTTGGCACGTTGTAATATGAACTCTTTCAGCTGGTCGAAAGTTGGTTGTTCGTTTTTCTTCAATGAAAGCTCCCATTGTTTTCTGGTGTTCTTATCTAGCTTCTCACCCACATGATAAATTAAAATCACATCCCAATGTTCCACTGGAAGGCCCAAGGATTTAAGTTCACACACACACTGAACACTATTGTCAACCAATCTTCGTAACTCACCTGATGACTCATTCTTCACAGCTGGTTGAGTAATCAACTTGCTCAAAATATGATTTGCTAGCTCCCTCACGTCTTCATATCTTGATTTAAGTAACTCCCATGCTACTTTATAGTTATCATCAGATATGGAAATAGACTGCAACAATACAGCAGGTTCTCCTGATACAGCTGTCTTCAAATACTGCAACTTTTGAGCATTTCCTAACCGATTGCTATTATGAACAGCACCAACAAATAAGTCACGAAACGATAGCCAATCTTGCGCTCTACCACAAAATGTAGGGAGTTCTAAGTCTGGCAACTTCACATCTGTGCACTGTTTATTAGATGTATTTACCTGTTCAGTATTAGGTGACTGCATATTGTACAAAATTTCTAAGACAGAGTCCAACTTATTTTGCACTTCATTAAATTCTCCGTCATATTTTGCAAACTCACTTTCACCACCCACAGAAATGAACTTTGTAATGAGCTCTGTGCAATCGCCATGTAATTGCGTAGCACGTTCAGTGTACAGCTTGATACTGAAGTTAGGCTTGTCTTTATTCTCGTTCACTTTATGTATTAACCTTGTCACTTCACGTTTAAGTACAGTTTTCTTACCTATGAGTTCTTCCATTGTTATAATTCTGCACCACTTTGACAATGCACTACAAAATGAAGATACTGCGCCACAAGTTCGCAAACCACGCACATGCACAACTGGAACAAAATCCGGCCTGGAGGACCACTTTAATGTTCGTGGACTGTATTATTTTGAACACAAAGTTCGTTGTACAATATACTATTTATTATATTGTAAACACACAACTAAATACAATAATTGCTATGCATAAGCAACTACACACTATGCAGTCACACACGCCACGTTGACACTTATAAAGCACTATACATTATCCAGTGTTGCCAAATACAAAACAAAAGAATAATGAAATGCGGCCGAACACACCATGACAACACAGTGGTGTCAATCGTAATACTCGGTGAAACACCCTTCATTTCCTATGGCGACGTAGCCAGTAAGTGAGAGCGGTGCTTATTTTTCTCACAGAGTAATTGTTGCTCTCACTTATTGACGTACGTAGCCACATGAAATAAGGGTGTTACACCCAATATTGCAATTGACATCACAGTCTTGTCATGGTGTTCCCAATAGAAAGTATTTTATCCTCGTTTTCTCCTTATATCTGGACTTGGCTTTTTTCAGTGTAGCTAAATGGTATGGATCGAGCTTAAGGCGGTCGATTGTCAAACTAAAACAATTGAAATGTAATTAGTGTGTAATTAGGACTTTTAATTAAGCACGGTTACCCATCATACGAGTCAGATAAAATATCTATGTAAACAAACAGAATAACGGAAGAAAAAGATATCGGCCATTTTCTACTACTGTTACATATCCTGGTAAGCATCCCCTGAGATCCCATGGTTCCCAGCCAATCGATTCTGTATTTTAAAGTCAACGCCAATAGCAGTATCACCATTTATCTTAGCGACCGCCAAAATTATGAATTTGACACTAATATGGGTCATTTTGCATTATTTTTACATTTCTCGGTATTATCCAGGTGACTCCCGGCAAAAAGCCGAATGGTATGAATTTGGAAGTTAATGCGATCCGAATTTCACCATTAAGCTCAGCGACCGCGAAAACTGAATTGACACTAATATCAGTCAATACTATTTTTACATGTCCCTGTAAACGCCCCTGAGACACCTTGGTTCCCAGCCGATGGCGGCCGTATTTTGAACTGAACGTTTGTGGGAGTATCACCATTGATCTCAGCGACCGCGAAAACTATGAATTCGACACAAATATCGGTCATTCTAATACATTTTCATATATCGGTAACCACCCTACAAGTGCCCCTAAAAGCACAAGATTTGCTAGGCTTGTGACATTTAGGTGTCCCAGCTACTTTTTAGGTACCCGAAACTTGGCACATATGATATTCATGTGCTAAGTATGTACTTCAGCTACTTACAGTTTTAGGTACTTGTTACACCTAATTGATATTTGCAACTATGTACCACAAATATAGCATTTAAATACCTGGCTCAGTTTTGCACTCTAACAGCCATATTTTTCAATGTCGTCACTTACATATATCTGTCATGTTCTAGGTACGTTCTTTAGGTACATTATGTTTCTGATATCCTAACAGCACAAGATGTGCTAGACATGCGCCATTTAGGTGTTCTAAATTCATCTCCCACATTTGATGCATTTGTTACTTCTTTTTTTAAGCAAGAAACGCATCAACGATCATTTGAAAGTGAATATGTAAAAAAACATGAAATAAAGTAAATAGACACTCTTCATTTTGTTATAAAATTACATGGCGAGCAGATTTTATCTGATCCCAAAAAGATTATCGTCGATATACGGGGTTAAAGGAACACTCTGATTAGCCAAATTCAAAAGACCTCAACAATTTATCCCTCTACAGCGACGTTCTCTTCAATTCCGTGGCCAAATCGGAAGAGCACGAATCCAAAATGTTCGTAGTTCGCGCACACCCTGGGACACATTTTTTTACATCTTTAAAATGTTTTTTCAGACTCTCCTTAATGTAAACACACTACGAATATAAACGATTTAACATATTTTGAAGGACTAATTTTGTGGTTCGTTGACGCTTACGTCATGGAGAACATACCTGGAACATAGGCACATTCCCCAGGTACATGTCAGGGATGTGCGAGGGACGGACATAGACTGTGATTATCACTTGCCACCCATGTGATTTCTCTCTCACAGGTACACTCATGTCCAAAATTATTGTCGCATGTCTATTAATATATTTTTCTAGGAATATAATTTGATAACGAATTCCTCCGGTATTTCTTATAATGTTAGTATGTGTATAATCAGCAAAAACATGTATGTGGCATATTTTATGTTAAAAAAGCTGTAAATAAGAACAATATAACGAAAATAAAATTTTCTTATCGATTTAGCAACATTTCATTTTACTCGTTATAATTTTCGTATTAATAATTCTTTTCCTATGACATTTACCACAAAAATACATTATCCAATTATTCACATAGTATCACTATTAAATGTGCCCTGCAAAATCATTATCAAATTATATTCTTACAAGAAGACAATTATAGATATGCGACAATAATTTTGGACATGACTGTGCATAAGGCAGATATTGGACACATTGATATGTTCCTGAGGAAACATGATAGGCATATGCCTGCTATGTAATTGTGCTGTTAAGCCCCCCCCCCCCCCCGGGTTGCACAGAATGGTAGCTGAGTTTGAATGTCATCGCTAATGGAAGTGTCACCATTGATCTCAGCGACCGAGAAAACTATGAATTCGACACTAATATCGGTCATTTTCTACTACTTACGGGTAACCACACCGCAAGCGCCGACTGGGTCGCATACCATGGTAGCTGAATTTGAAAGTTAACGCTACTGGAAGTGTCACCATTAATCTCAGTGACCACGAAAATATGGATATGACAGTAATATCTGTAAGTTTTTAATATTTTTACATGTCTCGGTAACCCGCGCCCGCAGGCGAATGGGGTGAATTTGGAAATGACCCTCTTGAGACTTTCAGGTTTGAACAAAAAAAGAAAAACACTTGTTCTTGGTCTGGGGCCTGGATCAAGGTATCCGTAATTAAAATTTGATAACTCTCGGTCCACTCGTCTGGTCCCCAGACCTCACACAGACATACGTACAGACAAACACACAAACTCTATTTTATTTATATTATCTCTCTCTCTCTCTGTATATATATATATATATATATATATATATATAGTGTGTGATCAAGGGAGAAGCTTAATCACAGTTTGCCGCTTTACCCAATGTAAAGCAGGATTGAAGCCCATTTTATCCTTTGTATACTTGAGCGTTAATGGGGGCAAAAGTCCCCCTTGTATCCGTGCCTATATAGCTATATATATATATATACGTGGTGTTTCGAAACAACTCCGAGAACGTTTGGGAAGTGATTTCTGACATAAAGTTAAGACAAAAGGTATAAACCATCCTGGGTGCACAAATGCTTCCTTTCGGAGTAACAGGCTTCCAAAAACATGAAAAAAATCAACTTTAATGATCCATAGCTCAAAAACTGTTGGATCTATCACAGTCGGGTCAACACCACCTAAGAACTAGTATGTGCTCTATCCAAATATACATATATCAGTATCCTGTTGTACTTTTGCAACAGTTTTTACAGAGGTAGTTGATGAGTACTTTAAATTATATGACCTTAGCCAAACTCCCTCTTTTGAAAATTGTTGCGTGAGTACCAGAGGTTTTCGAAACATGTATTTTTGGATAGAGTACATCTTAGTTCCTAAGTGACATCTTGACCCAGCTACTGTAGATCCCATAGTGTTCGAGCTGTGGACCATTAAAGTTTATTTCTTCTTGTTTTCGCAGCTTATAACTCCGAAAGTAATCATTTGTCACACAGGTTGATCTATACTTTTTGTCTTATTTTGGTGTCAGGAACCACCTCCCAAACGTTGTAGGTGTTATTTTGAAAAATGCTCTCTCCTTCTCTCTCTCTCTATCTATCTATCTGTATCTATCTATCTATCTATCTATCTATCTATCTATCTATCTATATATATATATATATATATATATATATACAGAGAGAGAGAGAGAGAAAGCTACATCAGCAGTGGATTTGGTTTCGGGAGAGGTTTGAGGAACGGGTAAGAAACATTTGTGTTCTACGTGCAGTGCGAAAAAATGATCACAAATTTATTTCGGTAGAGGCTTGAGTCTGATATGCACCCCCTAAATATAGGACTGTACATCAGTCAACCGTTACAATATTATCTAACACTGCGACAAAAGAAATTTTGAGTGAAGGCAATTTTAATTCTTATCAATATTTGAGAGGATACCGAGACTTTCGAGACTGACCTAAGTCTTGTCTCGATTTATAGAGGACAGTCTCGGTATCGTCTTGGTTGTATAAAATCCGTCTTGGTCTCGTCTCGGTATATAAAAGCCCGTCTCGGTCTCGGTCTCGGTACAATCCCTAATTAAGAAAAAACTAGACTATTTGCGATCCAAAGTTATAGGTGCGACCGTAGTTTTTAAAATTATTATTATTTTTGAAGTATACTTTTTAAATAGCACCACGACATAGGACGGAGAGATTTCTGGTCTTTTCAATATGTTCTTAAACGTTTATAAGAATTTTCTTAAGTTTTTCGCATAATTTTAATTTATGTTTGTTTCATAGATTGTAAGTACACACAACTTGTAAGATGTAAATGCAACTTAACTTTGAAGAGACTCGAAAATGCTGTCGCCCTTTCTGTTGTTCTAGTAGCTAGCACGTATGCCTTTCGTGCACGGGGTCCCAGGTTTGATTCCCGTCAGAAGTCTCTTACAAAATTTGAACGATTACTGTGTTCGAATTTCATCTTAATCTTTGAGTCCATGTCTCATATAACCTCGATGCAGAAAGGGAATCCTAAACTTAAATAATTAACTAACTTGAAAGGGATGAGAGCACAGAAAAAGTATCAAGTGTCCAGTTAGAAGGCAGGGAAAGGATGGGAACATGGACACAACACCATAAAACACATTATTGAAATGGCAGTCAGTGATGATTATAGAGTTGGCTCGGGGGCCTAGAGCTTCCAAATTCCCTCTAGGGCATTAAACAGAGCGTGGTCAATCTGAGTTACTAGAAATTTCGCAGTACTATTTTCACCCATCGTTTATTCAATCTCCCCGCCCCGGAAAATCTGAAATGAGAATTCCTCCTATCGTGCTCAATATGAATTACAAGTATTTCTGCAGAACTGCTTTTTACCTCTAGTGTAATGAAATTCTTCCACGAGAAAACCTGTAATTTACACTGTCAGTAGCTACGTCCTCGACTAATATACACGGTGTACATTTACAAGTACAGCTTTATTTTTGTATTTTCTTCAACAGTTAACCAATTTAAAATTGTATTATAATTCAAAGTACTTATCATATTTCTATCGTAAATAAGAATATTTATTCAACTTCTTAAACACTTCCCTCCGCAGGAACCCCTTCAGAGCGCGTAACAAGCAAAAACAACAGGTTAGGCGTCTCAGAAATAACAAAGGAGAAAAAAGAAAGTAAAAATCAGTACAGTACTGTCTTATCGAAGTCAGTGCTGACAACATAGTTTTGGTCGCCACTTACACCACAAGAGGTGTACAAGAGTTACATAGTTACAATATACGTTGAGCAATACTAGCGTTACAGGCGAAATTTGCACGAACTACAAATGAATATATTTCTCACAAGTGTCAGTCACTGTTGCACCCTCTTTACATTCTATACATACTTTTTTTCTCCCAGTTTTTCACCTTGACAAGCAGAAGTACCAGGCTTTCCGAGTTCACAACCATAAACTATTTATGTACAGAGTATGACACATCAAGAATATGAACAGCAAGCGGGAAACACAATCTAAATTTAGGCTGAACACATATTTATGCAGTGCGTTCCGTTTGCATTTTAAGGCATATCCTTAGCGCTTTCATAATGACCCGTTTGTAATCGAAAACAAGTGATATCACATCAAACATTGAAAAAAAATCGCCCATTCATTATTTTCTAGTTAAGTTTTATGGTCTTTATTTGGTCGAAATCTCCATAATATTTATTTATTTATTTATTTATTATATAAGGACAACACAACAGGCTTAATGTCCAGTTATAGTGTCATATACAGAATTATTTAACATACACTATTATACATACATTATTTACATATACAAATATACGTTATCTAATTATACATAAGTTATTGCATGATAATACTTTTTAACTTTTTCTCTGACATACTAAACACATCTATTACACGAAATTTTATCATTTCATTATATGAAGAACACATTCTCCACTGAGGAGACTTACGTAATATTTTTGTTCTTGCTTTTCTAGAGTAGATTGTCCCAGCGTTTGCTGTTCTAGTCTTACCTGTTGGGACACGTAATAATACTTCTGAAACTAATTCTGGACAATCAATTTTACCATTTA
Organism: Thermobia domestica; assembly: GCF_964235325.1. Classification (NCBI taxonomy): domain Eukaryota; kingdom Metazoa; phylum Arthropoda; class Insecta; order Zygentoma; family Lepismatidae; genus Thermobia; species Thermobia domestica. The sequence goes on along the minus strand of NC_137467.1, from coordinate 163,499,872 downwards.
ATAATTTATGTAAGGACAACAAATCAAAAACACCACATTTTTTTCTAATGTTTGAAAACTAAAAGATCATTAGTAATCACAAAATATAATATATGTAAGTGCATAAAGAGTTATGTAACCTGCCCATTCATTATTTATCTCCTTTTAACAGATAATAAACTAAATTGATATACATTAAGAAATAATAAATAAAATTCAACTATTTTCATGTAATTTCAAGTCATCGTAAAACTGGTTTAATCTCCAATTATCAGAAAGAGAGCACCGCTTTTGAAGAAAACTAAACCAAAACCTTCGAATAGCATAATGAAATCCAAATCCGAGTCAAATTTCTGCTCCATTCCCATAATTTTCCTCACGTTTTACACACTCTCTTATTTAATTATAATTAATTCAACACTCATTTTTGGTGTGACAATTTTCGAATCAGAGAAGGGGTTGATTCGACCAAACTTCACTCACGTACCGGCGGTTTTAAGTACCAGGGGAAATTACAAAAGTTTACATTTTACAGACAAGAGTTTAAGAAGTAGGACTGATTATAGTTACATTTCTATTTGCCGGACGCATGGTAAGTATTTGGGTATCAGATTAGTCTCCCGGGTCGCCATTTTGCCTCATCGCTTTATATAAACAATAAACCACGTTCATACTAAATCAGTCATCAACGCATTAAAAAACACCAATACATTTTTTCTATAAATAGAACAGAGACACTAATAATACTATTACAAATAGATAGCATTACTCGCATTTTATCTGCAAGGAGAAATCTGTATCGCTCAGAGCCCGAATACAAAGGATAAGGATTTCACAACACCCCTGCGAGTAAGCATGGATTAGAAATAGTTTTTCTAGGCTTTCAGCATCTATGACAATATTAGCTCTTTACGTATGAGAAATAACGTCCCTCCGCGACCACACTGCAGGTGCTATTTCAGAGCGAGAAAAGAATCAGAGTTGGGTTGAGTTGATTTTGAGTTTAACATTCCAGGCTATACGAGACGTGGACCTGCCGATTAACATGGAATCCAACCCACATGAGCTGGCTCCGGGAATGGAACCAGGTCTCCCACGCCAAAGGCGCGTAAGCTAACCACTTAGCCACGAAAGTGCTCAAGAAAGGAATCAGAAAGCAAGGAGATAACTGAAACCATTATTTTAGGTTCGATCGTAGTGTGAATGAGGAAGAAACAGGAAAACTTTAATCAGCATGACTGACTTGAGCGCTTAAAATGTTTCAAGCTCATGTACCTACCGGGAATTGAACCAGGGACCGAAGGCGAGATTGTTAGCGCTTACGCTAAGCGTGCAAACACCTACGAATTAATATAAAGTGCATTAAAATACATTAATTTCAAAGGTGGGACCAATCAATAATCCACCTTAAATCCTATTTTATTCATCAAGTTTTGCATATTTTCATAAGTGCTGACAAAATCAAGAAATAACATTTCTTGTACTAACTTAGTGTTTATAAAAGTTTTTTTTAAAAAATAAAAACAACGTTTATACTTGATACATTCATACGTGTGTCAACAAAATGTTTGTGCGGGGACAGTACTGTGACTTATACAGTGAATTCCATTTTGAAATTTGTAGAAAAGTACTCAGTGGAGTTATAACATGCATGTTTCACTTTTGAAATATACTTTAAAGGTTCAGAATGGAGCCGGTCAACAATAAATTCAGTCAGGGAAAGTTCATTTATTTTTCATAAGCATAACATCATTCTCTTAGTGGATACTCCCTATTAATATATTAATAAAATATTAACTTCTATCGTGAGAGATGTTATGCCATCGCATTTTTATGTGCATTTTTTCAGTAAATCTATAAGAAACATTAGATGTAGAATTGACGTAGTATTTTAAGTGGTGTTTCCTCTTGATTTTGAACACAAGCAATTTATTCAAGTATACTACTGCATTAACAACCTAAACTTAAAGGTAGATATATCATGGGAGATTCATGTCCTGCTATCTTACCTAAGATAAACCTGAAATGAAGTTAATGGTCGGAATATATATTTCCGTTTTTGATACTGACCAAATCTGAATCTAAGTAAAACGTATTGAATTACAACATTAAACAATGAAATAAAACTTTATCTCTGCAGGCCATAGAGCACAAACCTAGATTGAGAAACTTGTCCTCAAACATTTGATTCATTTTTGTTTGTTAGTACTTCTTTCGCAATCCAACATAGGAAAAAAAAACACATAACTGAAATAAATTAGAAATGCCATACGTTACTTAAAACAAACCTTTTTCTGTGTCTTTAATTGCATTATGGGCATAGGTTTAGAATACCTATTTATGCGCCTCCAAAAAGACTGATAACTTTAATTTTGCAAATGGCGATCCGCAACGCCTTCAGTAGCAGTAGCTTTTGGGTACTAGTCCCAAAGTACCATAAAAATTGCGTTTGTTTTGATGATCCTTCATAATATACTAAAATGCTAACAGGAATATCCATAGTAAGTATACATTCTAACGAAGTCTATTACACGAAATAAGAAATTTAAAAAAACGTTCAGTACACTTTAAGATTGTTAAAACATTTTGCAACCATTTAGTAAATCTCACATGCTGCCATCTGTTGTGAACAGTAAACACTGATGGAAACCTGAAACAATAATTCATCCACCTTCGCTAGTAACGTAGGTAAGTTGCTTTTAAATTATCATGTCTCATTCATGTTAATTATATGTTGGTTCTGCCTTCTGTAATTATCCAGAGCTTGTAAGTAAATCAATCTCTCTCACCAAACTGCATCTTTTTCAACAAATTGTCTATTGTTTTTAACCTTAATCCATCTGAATGCTAAGGAACAGATTATTTTTTTGCAAACACCAAATGCTTCCATTAAAACTACTTTTTTTTTTTCTCGAAGAAGTCGCAACAGTGGTTTGAAAGGAAGTCGTTGATAGTGAATAATATGGACTTCATTAATTGTTCGACGAATAACGCATTACTCAAAATAATCAATGAGATTTTTGTTTTTCGTTGTTCTGGCTTCTTATTTCGAGTAAGAAAGCTCTTTCTCATAATTCTGTTTATTTCTCGCTCAATTGCAACACGTTTTAGAGTACTTACTAAAACAGTGGTAGCTTCAGATGCCCCCCTTTTTACTTCTTTTACCTTAATTGGTATTTCAATTTACATCCTCTATCTTCATAAAATCATAAACATTTACCAAAATCGCTCAGCATTTCCTGGGAATCGTTTTCGTTTCTCTGAGTTTTCTGTCCTTTTTAACCTCTATTATGATTTTAAAAAAAGGAGCGCACAAAACAATTTAACGCAGCACAGAACTAATACACAAAGAAAACCATACTTGACTCAATACAAGAACACTAACCTGTTCGGCTTTTCATGTGGCTCTCAAAACGTCCCCTTGTGTGCTGTCCCCAGGAGAGTGAGTACCAATAGGATCATTTTCTTCTATCACCGAAAGTGACAAACATGCTTGTATGACGGAGAGAGGAGTTGGCAAGTCCGAAGCCACGATTTCCTTAAGGCTAGGACATGATTTTTTGTGCCCATAATGAATGGGTAACAATTATAGGTTGTGTTATGTTATGTAATTTTTGATTACTTTATCCTGTTTTACGATTATCATGCATTTTGTTTAGAAAAAGAAAAAAATTGCGAATAAGGAAATCTTTACTCACCAAATGCACCTTTACATCTTATTAAATAAATAGACTATTTCTACTTAATTTAGATCTTTCTAAAGTAAGGTGAGAAAAGGGAGACTGCAGATTGATTAAATGTCTGCTTTTGTCATTCTTTAACCCATTTGGTCTCAGAAAGAAAAAAAAATGAATTGGGTCGAAATTTCCTAGCCTTCGTCATTTTGATCTCTTGTTACTCTGGAAAAAGAAATTTCGTTCTTATCATTTACAATTCTGCGTCACGTGACTGATCTCGTATGAGATCACTGGGACTTTGTGATTTAAAATACATGTATTTTGAAGACTAGAAAATATAATCTAACTTACAGTTAAAGGCAAAAATAGAAAAGGGATGGATATATATGTTCTTATTTTGAAGTACATATGAACTTAAAAACATTAACTCTGATACTGTGTGTTATTTTGTTATCATTACGAGGGATTATAATCGAAAACGGTTGTTACCAAAATAGTAGTTATTTTTTCACCATGCCGATTCCTTTCAATTGCACATAACAAACCGTTTATACTTGTGTATGAAAGGTATATTTTACTCAAAACACAAAGTTACATTGCAGTTGACACAGTGGCTTCTTAGTTATCCTGCACATTCTACTCTCTGACAAAATTGTTGTTGTATTCTTTTGGTAAGTGATCCTTCCCATCAAATTGGATGTCGCCTATCATACTAGATCATGAGTTCAAAATTGAGCGATTTTGTGTTAGAAGACAAGTGTTATTTACCTTTGGAAGTCAAGAAGTGTCATGAAATATCGTCCTGTACTCTATCCACTAGCCAACTATTGACAACCGTCATATCTTATGCTCTAATAACTAATGGTCAGTATCATTTCTTGCGCCGAACATGTAGTGAATATTTGGCGCAAACCAACATTGAAGATCAGCACCTTACATTCTTTCCTTATAATTCTTTATAACATTTGTTGCTAATTGGAATTTTCTGTTTTTTCTTCCACAAAAAGCTTGCTAGAAGAAGAACTGTGGCAAAAGTTACAGAACTGTTATCATTCCACCTTCCAGCCAAGATTTGGTATGTTTAGTTTAAACGACCATTGAAGAAGTTCCTGTTCATCTTGATCTCTTTCGTACTCAGCACTGGACATTGACGCACAAGTTGCTCGCTTATCGTTCCTGACTCTCGAAATCCCATATCCTTTAGGCCTTTTAGCAGCTGAATACTCTTTAAAAATGAAAATAAATGTACTTTGTCAGGTGGTAAAATAACTTCTGCATCACTAAGTTTTGTCGTCACTCGGTTCTCGCAACATTTCGAAAACTGAATTATTGTGCTAGACTTTATATTCCTAACCATCGCTAAAACATTTATAATGCATAAAAAAGTACTACGCGGCACAACATACATTACAGTCGGAACACACTTTACAAGAACTGTTGACTTAGCGAAAACGATCACTGTTGCTGGGGCAGACATAGCTCAGTCCCAGATATCTCATATCAGATCAGCATTGTTATAACGTGAAAATAGGTGTTGTAAGTTTTGCTTATGTTAAAAGTGAGATTTCCATATTGATTCTGCCTAAGGGAGCATTTTTGAATCATTCACTGTTACTCCACCAAACAGGACTAGACTTTAATTAATTAAAACAAAATTCCCTCGAAGCTCAGAAAAAGGAGAATTTTATTTGTTAAAAAATACGTGCCTAATCATGGAAAAGTCCTATACTTCCTGAAAGAACTTAAATTATAATATCATATATTTTCAAACAAATCATTAGAGCTCCGAACGTTTGCATATTTTAGTGCAGAGGGTTTATTATATTAAGTGATCTCATATGAGATCGCTGGGACCATATGGGTTAATCAAAATGTTTGAAATCCCCAAACTCTAGTTCACCATTGTGGCAGTTAGCCACATTACTAGAATTGTTTATACTATCCCTCGCGCGCTTATACTTTCATATGGACCAAAAATTGTGATAGAAATAGTAAATTCTGACAAAAAATATGCTTGTGTTTACCAACAATTTCAATAGTCTCTTTTAATTATGGAAAATACCTATTAGAAATCTATAAGATTCGAATTTACGAATAATTATCTCAAACATTGAATGAATTAATGATAAACAGTAGTTGCAATTTCCATATTTTATAAATTTTGAAAATTTTATAATTCATATAGCACGTAGAAAATCTTTGAGCAAAATGGGTCTTTCTGATTCTGAAGATAGGATTTTATAAGGTTCTAGGTTGTCATTACTGGTGCCATCTGAGTTTTCATCAAAGTAAGTTCTTTGTCTTTCTGAAACGTACTATAATGCCTTTCCAAATTCCTTCTCTACTTTACGGCCCTGTTGCTATTGACTAGATAACGCAGAGAAGTTACCTCTTACCCCGGTTCGTCTCATATTCTCTTCTCAGCTAAGGAATCCCTGGAGTATTAAGAGACAGCCATCTGACGAGCAATGAATGTTTGCATTTCTTCTTGTTCAACCTATGTACACACTGTTAAAAATAATTTGTTAAATTTGAGAAACTGTTTCTTATCTGTGCACTGAGATAATAGTTTCTTAGAAATGAGATTTGGCAATTCTCATTCATAAGGACATTAACAATATGTTTTCTCATTTCGCTTTATACAACATCATCTACTTTCCTTCACTTCTCGTTAACGAGAGTTTCAAACTCTTGTTTCTAAGAAATGATATTCTCGGTGAACAGAGAAGAAACTTTCTTTTTAGATTTAAGAAAGTATTTTAACAGTATTTTTTGGTTTATCGAATGCTAAAAAAAATAAACGATTTGTTGCATTTCATTTTCAAGTTTCCATTTCTTGTTAAGCATTTGTCATTTGAAATGTAAACACCACTACGTAAAATTTCAAAGCTATTGTCGCTGTTGTAATCTGAGATGATATCAAAAGCGAATCTACATCCTTACATACTTATTTCTGTTTCATTCCAAATTTAATTTTTAGGTCATAAATTTCCAAAAGTGTTCATTAATATTACAGACGAAACGAGACAAGAAATAAGGTTTTCTCACCTGTTCTCGATTCTCTAAGAATGTTTCTGAAGTCTCGTCTCAATTCTCAGGATTATTTCTCTCGTCTCCTGTCGTTGTGCTCTTTAGTGTATAAAATTTGTGTCCTGATTTTCTTCTTAATTAAATGTAGGATTTACTATTATCCTTCCACGTTACGAGGAGTCCACAAAGGGGTTTGAAGAAGACGCATAAAACATATTTATTACGGCCAGGGATGCAAATAACAACTCGCCCACTTGCCCGGCACGAGTGGTTCTTTGGTAGGGCGAGTATTTAATACCACTATTATTTATTTCAAAGGTAAGTAAATGTTTCCTATTGTGTGATGTGGGCTAGAAGCTTTTCTCTTAGGATAGTAAAATGTTATTGCCTACTATCATCCCAGAGTTAAACATTGTCTAATGTCTAACGCATCTTTATACATTGATAAATATTCTTCTTTGTCCATGTAGAATCACTTTATTAAATTATAAATCTTTCCATTATAAATCGTGTGAAATGTAAACAGTGTTTGAAACGTAAATCGTGGATGAAGTTGTGTTGCCTACTGACTACTGGAGATCCTGATCCTGGAGATCCTTGCCTACATTGTTTCATACAGAAAGTACGTATAGATGGAACACTTACACAGAAAGTGTTATAAAATATGCGTTTTCAGTTATACGTCTCCTGTATGTTAAGTCCAAAAACTACAGGAACTACGCATGTAACCTATCTTTTTAAGTACGCCACCTACATTTTTTTTCACAGTGTATCTATTAATTTTTCTTCCTTAGCATTCAAAGTTAAAAGCAGGAAATATTTAATCGCTACCACTTCCTATTTTAGATGTAGGTTAAGAATAGAGATGATATGCATTCTTAGGACGCTTAATCGATTTTCAAAAACCGCTTCTAGCTTTCTACTAACGTCTTTTTCTCTATAGTGATCAATCTTAAACCGGAAGACGTTAATTTCTGCCACTTCCAGTTCAAGAGACACCTCCATTAATTTTAAAACATCTTTTCCCACATAATTATTTAACACTTGGTTTAACTACAACTAAACTTGATACATATATGTCTTACAATTTGGAAAGAGGGCAAGAAACCCCTAGCATCCCAAGGAGTGGGGATGAAAGTAGTGGCATGTTAAAAATAATTCTAATGATCGATATTCGTATAGAATCCATACTTTTCGGGTTACTCGCTTAGATGGATAATGACTGTTTCCATGCCGTTCAGGTTCATCCCTGAGGAATCGGGGAGGTTGACATTTTAAAGGTAATAAAAAATGACGGATATTAAAGGCGAATCCATAGTTCTTATTAGTGCTAAGACGAACAGTGGCACTCTTGATATACTTTAGAATTAAGTTACAATGCAACTTTTGAGTTTAATTAATGTAAACTTACGCATTAAGAGAAATCTAGACTATTTGCCACCCAAATTTGTAGCTGCGACAATAGTCTTTTTGATTATTATTATTTTTAAGATATACTTTTTAAATCGCACCACGACATAGGAGGGAGAGAGAGTGAGAGATTTCTGGCCTTTTCAACATGTTCTTAAATTTTATAAGGATTTTCTTCAGTTTTTCGTGTAATTTAATTTATGTTTGTTTCTTATGTTGCAAGTACACACAACTTGCATGATGTAAATGCAACTTATTTCTGAAGAGACTCGAAAATGGTGACACACTTTCCGTTGTTCTAGAAGCTATCACGTGCGCCTTTCGAGCACGGGATACGACGTTTGAATCCCGGCGGGAGTCCCTTACAAAATTTGAACGATTACTGTGTTCTAATTCCATCTTAATCTTTGAGTCCACGTCTCATATAACCTCGATGCAGAAAGGGAATCCTAAACTTAATTAGTTAACTAACTTGAAACCGACGAGAGCACAAAACTCAAGTTTTCGGCAGAAAACTAACACAAAACTTTGGCATTGAAAAATATCAAATATCCAGTTGGAGGGGAGGGAAAGGATGGAAACATGGACATAAGACCATAAAACACATTATTGAAATTGCAGTCAGGGATGATTATAGAGGTGGCTCGGGGGCCTGGAACTTCGAAATTCCCTCTAGGGCATTTTCCCGACCGTGCTCAATCTGAGTTACCAGAATTTTCGCACTATTATATTCACCCATCGTTTACTCGATCCCCCCTTCCTGGAAAATCTGAAATGAGCATTGCCTCCTATAGTGGTCAATATGCATTTTAGAGTTCTGTTTTCACCTCTAGTTTAATGAAATTCTTCCTCGAGAAAACCTGTAATCAACATTGTCAGTAGCACAGCTTTATTTTCGTATTTTCTTCAACAGTAACCAACTTAAAATTGTATTATAATTCAAAATAATCAGGGGTGCCCACAGGGGGGGCTATGACGCAAAGTGCGTCATTGAAATATTTGGGGGTAAAAATCTGTATAAATATGTTTGAGGGAATGTAAAAATTAATCGGAAAGATTTTTTCATGGAAGAACACCTACGGGTAGACAATGGGGGGGGTCATGAACATAAGGGTGGTGGACACCACTGAAATAATTATCATATTTCTATCGTAAATAAGAATATATAGTCAACTTCTTAAACACTTCGCTCCGCAGGAACCGCTTCAGCGCGTGGAACAAGCAAAAACAACAAGTTAGGCGTCTCAGAAATAACAAAGGAGAAAAATGAAACGAAAAAGCAGTTCAGTACTGTCTTATCGCAGTCAGTGCTGACAACATAGTATCGGGCATCACTTACACCGCTAGAGCTACAAGCGGTGTACAAGAGTTATACAGTAACAATAAACATTGTGCCACAGTAGCGCCACAGGCGGAATGTGCAAGAACTACAAATGAATATTTTTCTCACAAGTATCAATCACTGTTGCACCCTCTTTACATTCAACACGTGCTTTTTTCTCCCTCTTTTTGATATTGCCAAGCAGAAGTACCAGGCTTTCCGAGTTCACATCCTTAAAATGTTTGTGTACAGAGTACGTTATTAGATCTTCGAATGATTGTGAGCGCGATGAACAAGAGAGACGATCGGACTATCGCATACCGCAGACAAAAACACCCGGTTGCATTAATAATTGTAAAACACAAATATAGAGCCTTGACAATGCCGTGAGGATATATATATATATGATGGGCCTTAAAAATGGGCCTCTATCCGATAAAATTTCCAGTACTTATAAATAAGTGTTACATGCAAATATCTCGCGAACTATACATCATATAAGAAAAGAATTAAGGGACAATGTACAATACAGAGGGGCCCAAGAAATGAGTCAAACATTAGGTTTCCCCTGCCTCCATTTTGGGGAGGGGGTGAACGTAAAATTTTCAAATGGGAACATAGGTCGAGTGATACCTCGTTGGAAAGAGCTTGAAAAATTGAACAATTTTTGATATGGGGCAACGTTTTCAAGATAGACCCCAAGATTGGTCCTGTAGCAGATAAAATTTCCAGTACTTATTAATCGGAAACGGCTAAGTAGAAAAACATGAAACAAAAAATGAAAAAGGTAAACGCCATAGGCAACTTGGAATGGTGATGTCATAGTGCCCCAGGGCCCCATCATGAGGCCCCGTAACCAATTTTTAAATTTCAAATCTGAATATAGGTTGTGTGATACCTTGTTTGATAGATTATGGAAAACCAAACAGCTTAATAAAAAAAAAAATGTTTTGATTTCGGGCAAGTCTGTTTCAAAATGGCCGCCGAAAATGGTTTCACATTCAGATACAAAGTGCAGTGTTCAAACTGACTGTTACAAGCCAATATCCCGCGAATTATTGCATCAAATAAAAAATGTTAAGAGTCAATGTACAATACAAACAGGCCTAAAAATATGTCGAACACGAGGTTCCATCATCATACTGTAAGTGAATAACAAGTAAAATGTTCGGGGCAAAATCGACCTATAAGGGTTAACGTAATAATAATAATAATAATAATAATAATAATAATAATAATAATAATAATAATAATAATAATAATAATAATAATACGAAAAATAATAATAAAACTAGTAATAATAATAATAATAATATGAATGAAAATAATAAGACAATGAATAATACTAATACGTATGCGCAAAGAGACGTCGTTCCCCAATCACTACAATCCTATGAGAAAGGGATAGGAAGATACCTATTAGGCCCTACTTGTAGGCAACATCTCAACATGTGCCCAGTTAGAGTAAGGGAAGCCCGTCAACGTCATTGCCTGGGGAATGGAACCGATGGCCTTCGGAACGTAGTACAACGATAACGTTGTGTATTGCATTAACAATCTGTACCACCTTATAAAAAAAGGATCACAGGCGAATTATTTGAAAGAAAAGAAAGTTGCAAAGAAATATCTTCAGATTATTTTTGATCGTCAACTATTAATGTAATCGCTATGGAAACGTAATAAATGTAAGTATAAGTGTGCAGACATCTTGTTAAATATGTAAATGTGGAACATAAACGCTTCTCAAGATTAAGTATTAAAACCAATTTAAGAAAATGGTAAACTGTGTTTGTCACGTAGTTTAAGAACCGGGATACAATCTAGATACTACGTAGAAATAAATGTATTAAAATTAGTGGTGTCTCAACTCCAGAAAATAAAAATTTAAAGTATTATAAATTGGTGCTGGAAACCCGAAAATAGACATTAGAAACGTAGCAATAGCTAGTACTCTACTTCCTTAATAATGGCTGGTATACACAAGTGTCAATAGAGCCGATCACACAAGGGACGGGGAATGTGATTTTCATTGTTCTACTGAGAATATTTGACTGTACCTATGTGTTGTTTGTTCATGCAGTGAGAATAGTATGGTATTATTTTTTCTTGTTGAGTAGTAGTGTTCAACGTAAAATCATCATTGATGTTACATTGCCTAGCTGTTAGTGAGTGTGTTAGTGACTTAAAGGGAAGTGGCAGTGGTAGGGGCTGTAGTTGTGTGTGGAACGGTTCAAAATCGTAGAAAGAAGGGGATATCAACTTTGGTGATAAGTTTTCCGTACAAGGAAACGAACACTATCGCATTAATATTATTAGTTTGAGTAGGGTTTGAGTAGAGCAATGGCGATGTTTGATGATCGTGTAGATATGTTGCTGGTGTTGGGCGAATGTAGAAGAAACTATCGTAACGCGGCACGAATGTATGCAATGCGCTATCCCCAACGCCAACAAACATCTCACATGGCATTTCTGCGATTTGAGAGACGCTTGCGGCAACATGGTAGTCTTGTCCGGGGACGAGGTAGGGTTCGTTACCGCTCTGCAACCAATGAAGAACGTGCAACAGGAATATTGGCAGCAGTGCATGTAGACCCACATGTTACCACGAGACACCTCGCTCAGGCCAGTGGAGTTAGCCAAAGATCTGTAGTGCGTATTTTGCACGAGTACATGTTTCATCCGTATCATATCATCTTACATCAGGAACTATCTGGCAATGATTTTCATGCCAGATTTCAATTTTGTCTATGGTTGGAAGGTATGGAAAACAGACAGCGCAACTTCATATCCACCATCTAGTTTAGCGACGAAGCTACATTTACAAACGCAGGACACGTAAACCGACATAATATGCATTATTGGGCTAGGGAAAATCCACAATGGCAGAGACAAGTTGCTCATCAGCATCGGTGGTCTCTTAATGTATGGTGTGGCATCCTTGGTAACCATATCATTGGGCCATATTTTTTTGATGGACGTCTTACTCGTGATACCTATGCCGCATTTATCAGTGATGTACTATACCCGGAGTTGTTAGAGAATATTCCTTTCGCTGAACGTATAAGAATGTGGTGTCAACTTGATGGTGCTCCAGCACACAACGCACGCCAGATCAAAGCCTTATTGGAACACCGTATGGCGAATATAAGGATTGGGCGTCGAGATCCTATTCAGTGGCCTCCACGATCTCCTGACCTAACCCCACTTGATTTTTTCCTCTGGGGTTATGTTAAGGATCGGATAATGTCCAACGTACCAACAACTACTGATGATATGAAGGCGCGTATCCAAGGTGTGTGTACATCTATTACTCCAGAGATGCTACATGATGTACGAACATCCCTATGAAGCCGCTTACGGAGGTGTGTGGAGCAGGATGGAGGACATATCGAGCATCATTTGTAACATGGTAAGTGTTGAAATTATTTGCTTTACAGTGATAGAAATTACAATTTTTAACATCGGACATACCCGTAGAATTACTAAACGTTATTCTACTACTTTACAGGATATTAGGTTGTGGTAATGCAGTTGTGACAGGCTTGCCTGAAATCCAAACAACTTTTGTAGTAAGCTGTTTGGTATTTCACGATCTATCACTCGCCCTATGTTGCAATTTGAAAATTCCATGTACACCCCTCCATACAAAAGCGGGGCGAGGGAACATCTTTAACACAAATTTCAGGCTTTCTGTATTGTACATTGACTCTTAACACTTTTCTTATTTGATGCGTAGTTCGCTTGATATTAGCGTGTAATACTCAATTTGAACACTGCACTTTCTATCTGAATGTGCAACCATTTTTAGCGGCCATTTTGAAACAGGCTTGCCCAAAATGAAACAAAAAAAATGTACGAAACTGTTTGGCTTTCCACGATTTATCAAACAAGGTATCACTGAACCTACAGGTATATTCCCATTTGAAATTTTGAAATTGGTCCCGGGGCCCCATGATTAGGGCCCTGGGGACACCACGACAACATCATTCCACATTGCCTTTGATGTTTTCGTTTTTCATTTTTTGTTTCATCGTTTCCTACTCATACGTTTCCGATTTATAAGTACTGAAAATTGTATCTGATACAGGATCAATTTTGGGGTCTATCTTGAAAACGGTGCCCCATATCAAAAACTCTTTCCTACAAAAATTGTTCAATTTTTCAAGCTCTTTCGAACGAGGTATCACTCGACCTATATTCCCATTTAAAAATTTCACGTTCACCCCCTCCCCCCAAAATTGGGGGCGGGGGAAACCTAATGTTTTACTCATTTCTTAGGCCTCTCTGTATTGTACATTGTCTCTTAATATTTTTCTTATATGATGTATAGTTCGCGAGATATTGGCTTGTAACATTTATTTTTTATATATATTGGAGAATTATTCCCGCATTTAAAATCTAACCATTTTGTTTTTTACAGTTAACTAGCCTATATCGGTGACATTTACATGCTAGTTTTTTGCCTTTTAGATGTCTGTCAATGGAGGCCAGCAGACAATTCCATTGTGTTCAGTTTCCCTTGCTTCGGATTTTCCATTCGAGTAGTTGGAGCTAAAAATTTTCCAAAGGTCTTTTTAACTGTTTTTAGCAGGACAAAACATATAAAAAAGCAGCCTCCCTCAGCTTTCGTCGCTGTGCGTTGTAGGAGTCCTTGAGTATGTGATCTAGCCCAGGCAGATTGCTGCACTCTAAATGAGTAGTACAGTTTGCATAGAATCCCGTGTTATTAGTTACTGTATGTAGTCAAATTGGAGATTCTGCTACGATACAGATGCCCCTAAAGCAATTGGGCGTTGGCCGTAACATAGCTTAAGCTATGCTAGGGAATTCGAAATTAAGCTTGTTTCTTAGAAGTTTGATCATACGCCTATAATAGAGGCTACATGGGACATTTATTGGATCATCAGAAAGGAAGTATATAAGCTTCCTATGTATTCTATGTCGGAGGTGAGTGAAGCTCGAATAGAATTAGGAATTGGTTCCGTCTTAGTGGTGGAGGAACATTTTATTTGAATGCGAATGCGTTTAGGTTAGATCCCTTGTGTATCTATTAGCACAATTAAGTGTTTTGAATGATTAGAGACTTCTCACTGCAACCTTCACGCAGGAAAGTGTAAGAGTGAGTGCTGAACAAACTCCTCATTCCTTGAGTGCAAGGAACTTTAGTCAGAGCCATGGAGTGAAAGCAGACAGCCTATCCCAAGACCAACCTATCCTACATATATAATTTAGATAGATTCTTTATTGTAGACTTAATTAGGAATCTCAGAATCAGGGTAGGCCAGACTGTGTCCTGTGAGTCAAAATCTAGTCTTTGAAATGTAAGGAGTACGGGCCTGGATCAATTGATTACTGTAAACCGTATTTCCACAGATCCCTTCTAAATTAAAGAGACATTGAATAATTAATGAAATTAGGAAAATTGGAAATTAGCTTGAATTCTTCCTTTCTCCATTTGTTATTGGGGAAAAGCGAGCATGAGATTTGTATGTGTATAGGGGCGGAGTAGTGCCTTGAGACTGTAGTCTTTATCCCACCTCCAACATTAGAATATTAATTTGCAATAAAATTAATCTCCATTCAAATTCCTCGATCTATTCATTTAATTTTCTTTGATATGAACCGATACTAGACATAACAAGCAGGTATTTATTAATGGTCGTATAGATATAATTATTGAGCAGATGGTTGTTAATACGAAGTTTTCGTAATTTTAATTTTTATTTTGTTTGGAGGAAAAATAATAATAGTATAAATTCTTGAAGGAAGTGAAGGTTATTTCAGTACTTTCATCCCAAGTAGAGGCTTAGCCAATTATAGGTATTTAATTTCTAGTTGTATAGAGTTATGTCAATAGAGACAAGAATATTTACCGTACGGACACTCGGATTGACAGCCAGATTTTTTTTTTTTTTAATTTTTCTTCCTTCCAGTCTGTTTCCACCTTCCCCTAAACCCAAAAAGATAAAGATTGTTTACCTTTGATATAGTCTTTCTTTCAGTGTAATTCATAAGGTGGGTGTGCTTTGTCGCTGGTCTATAACCCTACTCAGGCCGAGACGCTTACAGGATTTGTGCATTCTGTAAGGTATACAAATACCTGTATTACTTTCCTGGAACAAAAATATTACCAAGACACTTTTTTTTTGGAAGAGTTATGTTGTAATCATTTAGAACACAGTGTAGTGTGAATGAAAGGAAGTACTGTACGAGCAAGGGTGACACATCAAGAATATGAACAGCAAGTGAGAAACACAATCTAAATTGTAGGGTGAACATAGGTATTTATACATAGTGTTCCGTTTGAATTTTAAGACATATATTTAGCGCTTTCATAATGACACATTTGTAATAGAAAACAAGTGATATCACATCAAAAATTGAAAAATCGCGCTTTCATTATTTTCTAGTTAAGCTTTAGGGTCTTTTTTTAGTCAAAATCTCCATAATAGCTTATTTATCATGAATATTCACAAAGTATAATATATATGTAAATGCATAAAGCGATATGTAACATGCCCACCCATTATTACTCTACTTTCAATAATAAACTAAAATGGTACACATTAAGAAACAATAAATAAAATTCAACTACTTTCATGTAATTTCAAGTCATCATAAAAACTGGTTTAATCTCCAATATTATCAGAAAAACAGCACCGCTTTTGAAGAATACTAAACCAAAACCTTCGCATAGCATAATGAAATCCAAAGTCGGGTCGAGTTTCTGCTCTATTCCCATAATTTAACTGACGTTTAACACACTCTCCTATTTAATTATAATTAATTCAACACTAATTTTTGGTGTGACAATTTTCGAATCAGAGAAGGAGTTGATTCGGCCAAACTTACCTTACGTACCGGCAGTTTTAAGTACCAGGGGAAATTACAAGAGTTTACATTTTACAGACAAGAGTTTAGGAAGTGGGACTGATTATAGCTACATTTCTATTTGCCGAACGCATGGTAAGGATTTGGGTATCAGATTAGTCCCCCAGGTCGCCATTTTGGCCTCACCGCTTTATATAAACAATAAACCACGTTCATACTAAATCATTCATGAACGCATCGACAAACACCAATACATTTTTTATAAATAGAACAGGGACAGTAATAATAATATTACAAATAGATAGAAACTTTGCATTATATCAGCAAGGAAAAAACTGTATCGCTCAGACCCCGAATACAAAGGATAATCATTTTACACCACCCCTGGGAGTAAGCAATAATTAGAAATACTAGTTTTCTAGGCTTTCAGCATCTATGACAATATTAGCCCGTTACGTATTAGAGATGACGTCCGTCCGCGACCACACTGCAGGTGGTATTGCAGAGCGAGAAAGGAATCAGAGTTGAGTTGAGTTGATTTTGACTTTAACGTCTCTTTCAGTAGAGAGGCTATTCAGACGTGGACCTGCTGATTAACATGGAATCCAAACAACATGAGCTCCCTCCGGAAATCGAACCCGGGTCTCCCACGTCAAAGGCGCGTAAGCTAACCTCTTAGCCACGAAGGAGTTCAAGAAAGGAATCAGAAAGTAAGGAGATACCTCGAACCATTATTTTAGGTTCGATCCTGGTGTGAATGAAGAAGAAACAAGAAAACTTGACTCAGGATGACTGACCTGAGCTTTTAAAGTGTTTCAAGCTAATGTACCTACCGGGAATTGAACCAGGGACCGAAGGCGAGATTCTTTGCGTTTACGCTGAGCGCGCAAACACCTACGAATTAATATAACGTGCATTAAAATACATTAATTTTAAAGGTGGATCCAATCAATAATCCACCATAAATGCTCTTTTATTCATCAAGTTTTTCATATTTCCATAAATGCTGACAAAATCAAGA
Organism: Thermobia domestica; assembly: GCF_964235325.1. Taxonomy (NCBI): domain Eukaryota; kingdom Metazoa; phylum Arthropoda; class Insecta; order Zygentoma; family Lepismatidae; genus Thermobia; species Thermobia domestica. The sequence continues at coordinate 163,482,603 of NC_137467.1, read as the reverse complement.
AATAATATTTCTTGTACTAACTTAGCATTTATAAACGTTTTTTCTCTCTCTCTCTTTTTTTTGTTGTTTTTTTTTGTTTTGTTTTGTTAAGGAAAACGACGTTTATACTAGATACATTCATACGCGTGTCCAATAAAATGTTTCTTCGTGGACAATATTGTGATTTATACAGTGAATTCTATTTTGAAATTTGTAGAAAAGTACTCAGTGGAATTATAACATGCATGTTTCATTTTTTAAATATACTTTAAAAGTTTAAAATGGAGCTGGTTAACAATAAATTCGAGGTCGACTACAGTGAAAGTTCATTTATTTTTCATAAGCATAACATCATTTCTTTAGTGGATACTTCCTGTTAATATATTAATAAAATGGTAACTTCTATTGTGCGAGATATCATGCCATCGCATTTTTTCAGTAAACATTTAAGAAACATAAAGACGTAGAGTTGACGTAGTATTGACTAATTGACGAAGTTTTGCTGACCAAATCTGAATCAAAGAAAAACGTATTGAACTGCAGTATTAAACAAGGAAATAAAACTTTATCTCTGCAGGTCATAGAGCACAAACCTAGACTTTAAATTTTAACTTCAAACTGATGAATCCTTTTTCTTTCTTCCATTTCTTTGGCAATGCAACAGCGAAATAAGGACATAAGTGAAATAAATTAACAGTGCCATATCTTCTACATTTTACGTCACATAAAACAATTTTTTTCTGCGTCTTTAATTACGTTATGGGCAAAGGCTTAGAATGCCTCTTTATGCCCCTCCAAAAAGTATTATGGAAATCTGTACCCAAAAAGAAACATGGCGTAGCTTCGGCGACAGGAACTTTTGGGTACTAGTCTCCATTTACAAAAATTAAAATTGCGTTTGTTTTGATGATCCTTCATAATACACTAAGATGCTAACAGGAGTATCCATCTTAAGTATACATTCTAACTAAGTCTATCACACGAAATAAGAAATTTAAAAAGTTGTTCAGTACACTTTAAGATTTTTAACACATTTTGCAACAATTTACTAAATCAAACATGCTGCCGTCTATTGTAAACTGTAAACACCGATGGAAACCTGAAACAATAATTCTTCCACCTTCGCTATAACATAGGTAAGTTGCTTTTAGGTTATCATGTCTCATTCATGTTAGTTATATGTTGGTTCTGCCTTCTGTAAATATCCAGAGCTTGTAAATAAATCTATGTCTCTCACCAAACTACATCTTTTTCCATAAGTAGGCTAGTAGTCTATTGTTTTCAACCTTAATCCATCTGAATCAGTAGCATAACTAGAATTTTTCTCAGGGGGGGGACGAAGGGCCCAAGAAAATTTTGTGGGGGCCATCTCCAATGAATGATTTTTTCATATATATACATATATATACACGCAGAGAAATACACTTTTACAGGTCAAGAAAATAACTTAGAGGTTCATGCCTCGACTTAAAAGAGGATCTTTCTATTCTTGTGGGCAGCAGGAAACTTATCAACAACTTCTTCAAGATCTAACGATTTAGCAATTTTCTTCATTATAAAGTAATCCTAAGTTTTTCAACCTAACATCAGTCATTGAATTACCTATATATCTCTAATCTTTTCAAACATGTGAATGGCCTTTCACATGTAGCACTAGAAACTGATATAGTCGCAGAGGTTATACCTAACTTGTTGGTTTCTAGGAATGCGTGTTTGTAGACGCATAGATCAACGAAGTTCACCAAGGAATCAACTTTGGTATTCTCTCGTCTTTGTACAACTTAATTGTGTTTGGGAGTATTTTGAGTTTACATTTAAATATTTCCAGATCACTTTCATAATACTGAGCCATATGCTCCACAATGTTGTAATTTAGAATGTTTTCACCTTTTGGATGTAGAGTGGTGATTGATCTAATGATTTTGCTACATGATCCAAAGCGTTTTCCGTCTCAGTGATTGCTTTATCAATAGTAGGCTGAAAAATCTCTCTTAGTATATTATCTTTAGAAAATTCGTTGTCTGCCTCCAATGAAGGAAGAGATTAATCCAAAATGAATTTGTGATATTTCGATGGGGAATGTCTAATTCGTTTCCACGAGGAACCCCTATAGCCTATCTGTTTCCGGCTCAGGAATTTCAGGACCATTTTGAATGTTGTTCGTTGAGAGTCATATTCTCCAGACCACATCTTCAACAGCGTTTGAACTAGTGAATCTACAAGAATCAAACCTTCCGACATGTCTGCATCATCTTAAAATAAGGCGAAGCTCAAAGTTACAGCATGGCAGCAGTAATATAAAATTTTATCCGAAAACATTCCATCTCGTATAGATGACACTTATTTCCCGGATGGAATGATGGGAGTAAATAAATATCACAAGTTCCAGATTTGGATTAATACAGCATAATAATATAAATAGTTGTTTGGTAGATAAACTGTATTAATAATAATAATAAAGTAAAATTTGATGTACGAGGACAAAAGTGCTTACGAGACAAACGTCGCACAGAAACAGGAACTGAACTCTAACAGGACAGTGATTTGCCGTTCCACCCCACTTTAAATTATAAGCCTTTCTCTTGAAGCTTAAGTTTCACTCTAAAGTAAACTGCCAATAATTATCATACATTCTTAATATTTCAGAAAAATGTCAAAATTTCACGCTCTAAAAAATGGTAGCCTAATCAGTGACGAAACTAAACATTTGGTGTAGGGATGGTATCGAGACGAGACGAGACGAGACTTTGTACAGTCTCGGTCTCGTCTCGGTTGATAAATAACGGTCTCGGTCTCGGTCTCGTCTCGAGTAAAAAATCACAGTCTCGGTCTCGTCTCGGTCAACAGATGCTTGTCTCGATCTCGGTCTCGGTCTCGAGTACTAAATCTCGGTCTCGTTTCGAAAGTCTCGAACGTCTCGAAATAAATAGTGTGAAATTAAAATAATGAAAGTATTATTCTCGTACAGTCTGTCGTTTCCGCTTATTTTTTCCTTTCATTTTGACTTAGAATTATGGTATGGTGTACCTCTTCATAGCTAATTTGCTAGTGCTAATGCTAATGCAGTGTGTATATCATCCTAAAACCCTAATAGAAGCCATATTTCACTTTCAGCAATAGACGTTGTCTTATATAGCCTCAGAACTGCCTATACAATTAAACTCTATTAAATTAACTCCAGTACTATACAGTAGTTTATTTCCTTCCTTTGAATCAGAATTGTTCAATACCTCCTAACGGATAACGCAACACATAGCAGCACGAATGTATTTAATCGTACCGAAATTGAAACTTTAGAATTTCTCATTATTCAATACATTCTGCTTTGACTGTAATTTTAAAAACAGAATATAACGTTCATTATCTTAACAAATAGGGTCGAGTATTACTACAATATACGTATTTTGTTTGAAATTGATGAAATGCTTTATTACCGTTTCACATCTCCGTGTTTAATTGACACTTTATAACACGAACGTCCTGAACCTTGTGGTGGGAGCTACTACACTCATCTTTGCTATGTGAGGTCTCGAGTTGAATCACAAAACAAGTTAGATTCAAAGTCCGATGTTTCGCATAGTTCGCGTCTCATTTTAAGTGCATTCTGTTCTTATACTAGTTCATAAGGTCTTATTGCATTACGTAAGCACATATCCAGTGCCGTAACATAGATTAATCTTAGACTTGAGCTCTCAACGGTGCATGCAATCTTTATTTGAGAAAATTAATCTTGCGTTTATTACGTTGAAATTTTATAATATATACATATTATATAAGTATATTCGTATACAGATAATTCGAGTTATCTGTATCTATTTTTTGTCACCCGCCAAAACAAGTGATTCTTAACTTTCTAGTTTTCTTTTGTATTAATTTTCGTAGTTTTGCTGCAACATGATGGATTGAATAGTCAAAAATACTTTTTTCGCTCTATGATTTTCATTAAATTTTGGATCCATTTTTACCCTACCTTACCTAGTAAAAGTTATATATTTAGTCTTAGTTGATGAACCAGTTTTTCACTTCTGTAAAATTGCGAAATTGTGACTTACTTTAGTTTACCTTCGAGGTCCAGATATAATAAAATATCACCATCATCATAATCAACCATTATCAATCCATTGCTAGATGCAGGTCTTTCCAAGTCTTCTCCACAACTATCTAATGGACAATTCTTTTCCAGGTTACTCCTCCAGTGCCTCTTGATTTCGTCACACCTTCTTGTATGCGGAAGTTTCCTAGGCTGTTTTTGTCTCGTGGTATCCAGTCTAGAACTGTTGTCGTCCGTCGATCATAATTTCTTCTTGCAATACGTCCAGCACACTTTCCAGCTCATATTAAATTATTTCATTAGCACCATCAGTATTCATTTCTAGATATTTGGGCTACACAAGTTCGAATTCGCTACTTTCGGAGTACAGACACAATACTTTTTAATCATCGCATCTGACAACACTGACTGAATGATTTAAATCAATACAATGTGAGGACCCCCATTTGGTCTAGCGGCTAGAACTCTTGATTTCGGTTCGTGTGGTGCCGAGTTCGATTTCCGGTAGGGGTAAATTTGATCGACCGAAGTGGTTCGGATTCCACTATAATCATTAGCTCCACGTCTCCTGTAGCCGCCATAGCATGACTGTGGAACGTTAAACTAAAACAAAACAAAACAAAAGTGAACACTGTGTATTACTAACTGTAAGTTCTTGAATAATTGCATATAGCTATATGGTATGGATCGAGTTTGAGGTGGTCGGTGGTCAAACTAAAACAAGTGAAATGTAATTAGGGTGTAATTAGAACTTTTAATTAAGCACGACCTTAATCTAAAGTGTACACCAGGCCTAAGGCTTAAGGGGAACAACTAGTGTTACTGAAAATGTATCAGTTACATTTAATCTCAATTACAGTTTGCTTTTACATGTATTGCTGGAACGAAGATTTAAACATTAACATTATAAGTAGCCCAAATATTATGAAAAACATCGTCTCTTGAAAACATTCTTGCACCATAAAACAAATTACGAGTAATTTTAAAACATTTTGCAGTTTATCTATGTTATTTGCACATATTTAGAATAACATTTACCTATCTATTTAAGTGGGCAACACTGCTTAAAATAATGTAACTGCGACTTGTAATTAAAACCACCAAAAACTGTTGTAATGTTATAGAAGCAAAGGAAAGCAATAATCATTATAAAAATTTAATAAAAGTGCGTCATTTTAAGCAGTATAACAATCACTACCAATGTGTTTGGTATCTCTGAAACGATTTGAAATAGCAATTGTTGTAAATGGCGTTATAAGCATTTGTCTTTTGAACGCATGTGCATGATGAGACGTGATATACTGTGATCATATACTGTGTCTGCGGCTATATATATATATATATATATATATATATATATATATATATATATATATATATATATATATATATATATATATATATATATATATATACAGGATGGCCCATTTTAATCTTTCCACGGGATATCTTGAAAACGGTTGAACGTAATGAACCGAACAAAAACTCAAATAGAAAATGCCATGGGACATACCGAATGGTGTTGTCGCGGCGCCTCCCGGGGCCGCCTTTCATGGGGTACCAGGGCCAAACTTTAAAATCTTAAATGGAAACATGGGGCGAGTAATACCTCGTTCCATAGATATTTAAAAAGTAAAACGTAGCAAAAGATTTTTCACATCGGTCACCGTTTTCCAAAATGGCCGCCAAGACATGGAGCCTGTATCAGATAAAACGTCCAGTACCACTAGACTCCTAATATGTAAATAGTTGGAGATAAATGAATAGAATAAAACTCGTATAGGAAAGCACAGAGGGTATCATTCCACGGCTCGAATACAATGCAACGGAGAAAAAGATTATTAAAGTATAATTGACATGATGAAAAAGAGGAAATGATAAAAAAAAAAAGATCTTTCCGACCTCTGTCCGTAAGTAAGTGAAGTGGAAATGAATGGTAAAATATAAAATGAGAACCTCACTTTTTATTTGCAATAGATATGGTTTGTCTGAAACACTTGTGTATACAAATGACTGGTATTATAATGAATAAAAATAAAGTGAAATAAGGTGAATAAAAATAAGGTGAAATTCAAGTTTAACAACATTTTACCCGCCCCTTCGCCTCTGATAACTTAACGCATTGCGTGCAAGATTTTTGGGACATATCTGCATCAGTATGTACAGTTTCGTTACTAAGGATCACAACTGAAATTACCGTTGAAAGTTATTCGGAATGTAACTGGACATCTCAGTGAAACTCATATTCTATCACATGCAAGAAGACATAGAAGGAAAAGAAGCGAACCAATATCATGCAGACGACTGTTGAACAAAATCAACGTTTGTAAACATTGTTCTAAAATTGCATTGTTCGACAAATTGGTTTTGCATTTCAGTTGATTCATTTTGCATCAAATTATTGCCTGCAATCAAAACGGAAGGTACCATTTAACAAGAATTTTACATACTTTATCCCATTACAGAGACATTTATCTCTTATAAAAACACATTTCAAATAACTTTGTTTCGTAGATACAATTTGCGAAAACTAAGGCTCTCATTTGCAATTTCACTGATCCTTCGCGCTTCACTCACTTACGGAGCGAGGTTGAAGCGATTATTTTCTAGGAGTTAGATTTGTTTCTTTCCATTATGGCACTTTCATCTTTTCGACTGTTGCAACATTCCCGAGCTATAGAATGATAAATACCCTCTGTGGTTTCCTATTCGAATATTTGTTCTGGTGTTTTCATATTAGTGATACTGGACGTTTTGCCTGATGCAGGTACCATGTCTTGGTGGTCATTTTGAAAACGGTGACCCATATGAACAATCTTTTGCAACAGCACTCTTTAGTTTTTAAAGATATGTCGAACGAGGTATCATTCACCCCATGTTTCCATTTACAATTTTTGAAGTTGCGCCCTGGGTCCCCATGAAGGGTGGCCCTGGGAGTCTCCGCGACAATATCAATCGATGTGCCACATGACATTTTCTGTTTGAGTTTCTGTTCGGTTCATTTATGTTCAACCGTTTTCATATTAGTGGTACTGCACGTTTTACTGTATCTGATAGAAGCAACATGTCTTGGCGGCCATTTTGAATACAGTGCTCGATATGAAAGAACTTTTGCCACAACGCATTTTAGTTTTTCAAGATCTATCGAACGAGGTACCACTCACTCCTTGCTTCCATTTAAAATTAAAGTTGGGTCCCGGGAACCCATGCAGGGCGGACCTGCGGGGGTGGCACCGCGACCATATATATATATATATATATATATATATATATATATATATATAGAGAGAGAGAGAGAGAGATATTGAGAGGGAGGGAAAGAGAGAGAGAGAGAATTCTATTCGCATCAGCAGTGGATTTTGTTTCGGGAGAGGCTTGAGGAACGAGTGAGAAACATTTGCGTTGTACGTGCAATGCAAAAAATTATCACAAATTTATTTCGGGAGGGGTTTGAGCCCGGTAACCACCCCCTAAATACGCCACTGTACATCAGTCAACCGTTCTCATATTATCTAACACAGCACGAAACAAATTTTGAGTGAAGGAAATTTTAGTATTTATCTATATCAATATTCAAGACGAGACCGAGACTTTCGAGACTGACCTAAGTCTCGTCTCGGTCTCGTCTCGATTTATAGAGGTCTGTCTCGGTCTCGGTATTTAAAAGTCCGTCTAAGTCTCGGTCTCATCTCGGTATATAAAAGTCCGTCTCGGTCTCGATCTCGTCTCGATAATTCGAGACGAGACCGAGACGAGACCGAGACTAGTCTCGGTCTCGGTACCATCCCCAATTTGGTGCCTAGGGCAAATTTTGCGATTAGTACCCCTTTCATCTACATCCACACCAATAAACACACATATTAGTTTGCTGGCGCCCGGGCAACTGCCCCGGTTCCAGGATCTTGTTTTGATCTGGCCGTAGTTCAATTACTTTTGGTTACTTTTACCCTTGAGCTCTAAAACTGAGTAATGAATGTGCCTTTACGTTATTAAAATGATGAAGAGAGCACTCTTTGAAGCAAAAAGAGGAAATATGTTTTTCTTTCCCTAATATTAAACAGTATTAGAACAGACATTTAAATTGGGACTCTTTATAGCAAAAGAAGTATACGTGGTCCTTTTCTTTCTTTCGTTTGTTTACCTTCACTACTTTTTAGAATTTGACGCGAATTCAAATACAGAAACACTTCACACCCACATAGAATGGCCTAAGCTCAGCGGTAGAACATCAACTTAAGATTCGGAAGATTCATGGATAAATATTCCAACTTAGGAGATTACCAAGATTCTTCCTCACTGGCCCTATTGACTAATTTCCATTATTTCTATCCTCTGAGTCTCGGATGTTTCAAAGTCTTAAAATAAATTCAAATGTAGTTGAAATAACGCTACTATCCTGTAGTCGATGCTAAATTAATATTGTAAGTTTTGAGTTTAGATTTGAAGGATCAGTGGTAGAGCGTTCACCTCTGGTGCATGGGGCCCCGGGTTCAAACCCTGCTCCCGCCAAGTGAACTTTGTGGTGGACAAACACCGTGTGCGTGGGTTTCCTCGGGGTTCTCCCGTTTCCTCCCACTTTCTTCATTCCAACATTTCTCATAATCACCGTCTCCTTTAGCCTAACCGGCATAACCGTGGGACGTAAAACTCACAGATTTCATTTCATTTCAATTGAAGGAGGGGCATTAATTAGTATATCCTGTTAAAAATCCATGTCACCACTGATTTACTGTTCTGCATAATTCCTACAATGTAATTTTCTCAGAAATGCTTAATGCTTAATTTTCTGAGAAATGCATATTTTGACGCAGAATTAATATAAATCTGTGATATAAATTGGTATTCACTGACTGAACTTACTGAATGGAATATCTGTAGACCAGTCCCACAAACATCAGATAACAGGATGATACAACCTGGTCATGGGAGTAATTACACTTTTACACAAAACAGCATTACTGCCGCGACCAAGTTGTATCATCTCGGTATCTTACCTGATGGTTAGAATCAGGAGATTGTAGCACTGTCTCTGTGATAAATTTCTTAATTTCTCTACTAGTAACAGTTTTGGGATGAAGCTACAGTTACAATAGTTTAAAAGAAAATACTTCTGAAAGATTTATTTATAAAGAATTACTATTTTTTGTTAGCCTCATTTTCCCAGGCTTTAGTTAGTAGAATAGGTACACCAAGCGCTGACTCCGTTTTCCTTGGAGATCGCTAGCATCGCTTATTAACATCGCAGCAGAAAGTTTCTATACTAAACGCAATGTTAACTTAACAGCCGAATCACAAGCGCATTAGTACATTTTGGCGCGCGAAACTTTTCGCAGGGAAGCCTTTGTATGTGTGTGTATGTGTGTTGGTTGGGTTCTCATTCCCAGGGTTTCAACTGGCGCTGCTCTGGGTCTCAGCTGATATGCGGGGAGCGGTGATTTCTCGTTCTTTTCCTGCCGCTACGAAAAATGTTTATTGGTTTATTTGTTTTTAATAATTCATGAAGACACGAAAATAGTAATAAATGTATTGGAAATTCGCACGTGATGTGTTTGCAATCCTCACAATTAAAACTCGAGAGCATGAAAACTATTTTGATTATTCATTTCAATTGATTAAGGTAAGGAAGGATAAGAAATGAAGTTACTCTCATATATCTACCTGGAAAAGGTCAATCATAAACAGAAACACACAAAGAGCCACCCTCCCACATAATAAATTAAAAATACGATTTTTTTTTCTCAAAGCACAGCAACTCTACGTTAGCAATGAGTAAACCAGCTGCGAACCGGCAACAATCATATCAACAATTTCTTCAACAGTTTTGTCTGTATATTTTTCTCTTAGTCAAAAGTACACATTGTTGACAATTTACTTTGCTTGGCTTTAAAGAGGTTTCCCTTCCTCGTGTTTGCGATAATACTGAGAAGATAATTCGGATTCATTCATGATTTCAATTTCGCGCTTAACACACTCCATGGTTTCAGTTTCACTACACCCACGTACCCACACTAACACACGAGCGAAGACGATATTTGGCAGAGCAGTGTTACCAGCGTTGCCAGTGTGTGTGTAATTGCACAAAATGTGTGCAATTCTGGCCTGTTTGTGCATTTTGTGTGTATGCCAATCTGTGTGCATTTTGTGTGTAATTTGGCACAGTTAAAAATTTTGATCATTGATGATTTTTACGAAGTTCCTTTCATTCAAATATTCATTATTTTCACCATTTTTTTTTCCTGAAAATTGCCTTCTAAAAACTACGAGCTCCAACGCCTGACTCCAGGCCAGCGCAATAAAACCACAGATAAAATAACAAATTATTTGTTATTATTGTTAATCTCTTGTTATTTTCTCTACAGTATGATAAAACCTATCTTGCTTCCTTGGTACCTCACTTCTTGTTTTTCAGAGGCAGGTGTCATGACATCCCCAAGCAAAGACGCTTTGTTCAAGCAAGCAATGTGAATGAATGTTGACCCTCGATGTTGGCCAAAACATGAGGCGAAGGTGGTAAAAAGTCTTGTCTTCTCACCACTTGTGAAGAAAATGCCATTTTGCAAACAGATGAACGACAGAGTGGCCGATGTCCAATAAAAAACATTAGGTACGATAAAAGCAATGGCCCAGACTTTCCAAGATTTATGTGCGTACATATCAATGGCGGGTCATATTAGCCTATATGTTTTCAGGGAAGTCTCGATGTTTGATTGATTTACTTTTAGTTAAAATATTTTATGAACATCGCCATAAAGGCCTGTGTTGTGAGAAAGTAAAATATATCGGTACTATAAGGATAAATTGGGGCTGCCCTAGCTCAGTCGGTAACACGACTGATTTAAACGCAAGAGAAACTGGTTCAAACCCGGGTTCAAGCTAAAAATCTTGTGGGTGCGCAGCACCCATAAGATTATTTATGTGGGTGCTGGAGCCCTGGAGCACCCACGTAGTCGGCGCACATGGTTGAAAATAAATGAAAGTGACAATGGGCCGGAAGGTGACGGTTTTACAATAATAATAATAATAATAATAATAATAATAATAATAATAATAATAGTAAATCAAACGCTGAATCCTTGAACAATGGCTGGTCAATGTACACTCATGTTCAAAATGATTGTCGCATATCTATAACGGTCGTGTTGTGCGAATATAATTGGATAATAAACTCGCAAGGCACTTCTAGTACTGTTACTATGTGTACAATCGGGACATGTATATTTGTGCTAAATTTTATAGAAAAAAATATAAATACGAAAATTAGAATTAATACATCAAAATGTTGCTAAATGGACAAGAAAAGTTTTTTCGTTATATTGTTCCTATTTACAGATCTTTTGACATGAAATTTACCAAATACCTGTCTGCCGATTATACACATAGTAAGAGTGTTAAATGTACCCTGCGATACCATTATTCAAATATATTCGCTCAACAAGCCTGTTATAGATATGCGACAATCATTTTGGAAATGAGTGTACGTATACATATGTACGTCATTAGACATAATATACATATAGATAGGTAGTTATGTATTGTGTAATGCTGTGTGCACTGTGTTACAGCTTGTGTGTAAAATTGTGCAATTTGGACGGAAGGTGTGTGTAATTTTGCTTGTCGTGTCTGGCAACACTGAGTGTTACTCTCTGCACAAAAATTGCAGAAGTTACATGTGAGTCCCGTTCTTTTCTTTTTCTTTTTTTGTTTCATTTATCAGCAGGCATAGAAGTTTCTTACGGGGTAGCAACTCTATTTAATTTATATATCATATAAAAATATTAAGCCATTTCCTATCCATTGTGGACGATTTCTAACGTTGATCAATTAACAAATTTTACTGGTCTTGCGTTTTTGATGTAAGATTTTTCAAGTTTTAATCTTGCAACACTTGCAAGAGACTCACATCTTAGCTACCGGCTTTTCACTCTTTTCTTTCCTTCTCTCTTTCCGATTCTGAGTCGTGACGTCATTTTCATAACCCGTTACTAATAAATCTAGTACCTTTTATTTTAAATATTGTTTCTGTATTAACATTTTTATATACTTGAACTCAATTAGCTCTTTGAATTGATTTCTTAAGTAATGTTTTACGTGTGTAACGTAAAGAACCATGTAACATGCGCGGAGTCGCCCGAATTGAAGTTGCGTATCTCGGCTATCAGGATAAGGTCGCGGCTAGTATACTTAGTTGCCACGGCCAAGAGCGCTCGGAAATTTGACGTACTAGAGACAAGACCAAAAGGTAGACGAGAAGGAGAATCAGTACCAGTAGCAAATAGTAGGTGTTCGTAGTATTCAGTATCTTAATTTTCTCGAACTACTGGGATACGAACAGCAGAGAGAATGACAGAAATAATAAAAAACTTCTGCTCTCTTCTTTTACTGTACATTAAACATGACCTTTCGATATTATTTGATAATAATAATAATAATAATAATAATAATAATAATAATAATAATAATAATAATAATAATAATAATAATAATAATAATACCAAATTATTTAATGGATGCTATGCATTTGTTCTATGTCGCCATAATCGACGGAAATTAATTACTTACCCCATCAGGATCCTGCCGCCTCTAGTCGGATAATTTGTCCATGCCGACCAGATGCCGCGGTCGGATTGCCGACGTCGGACACCGGCGTCATTCCGCTCGATTTTCGGCCGCGACGAGCAAAAAGAGATTCGTTCAACAAAAGAAAACGAAGAGAGTTAGAAGGTAATTTGTTGCTTTAAAATACGAATTAGGGCTTATATTTCCCTCGTATAAAGCTTGATTGAAACAGTCGGCAGACAGCCGGACGACGACTGCAAAAAGAGACTGCCGACAATTTCTTGAAACACGACGTCGGCGAAAGTTGGAATAACGCGTTCCAGCGGCAAAGAGTCGAATTTTGGAAAATGAATAGAGCCTGTATCTTCTTTAATGATGAAGTAAAAATTGAAACTGTCCGAAGGTTTTTCTTGTGAGTGGGCACTAAATCCATAAAATATGTCTTTTGAAAACGGAGTCGGCAGAAAGTCGACATAAAGAGGACGGAACGACATCGGCTAGTGATGGTTGTACAGACGTCGAAACGTTGACGGCCTGCCGACCATAAAAAGGGTAAATGAATGAAAAGAAATGTAGTGAAGAGACTGCACGTAAAGGATACATGAGAAGTAAATATTTAAAATTAAATTACTAGTACGAGAGGATCCTTAACAAACATTTTGGAAGAAGACGACAAACAGCCGACGGGTCGATCTCGGTAAAGATGCTCGGACAGGCGCCTAGCCGCCTTTGCCGCCGAAGAGCCTGATTGGAGAAATAGTTGTCAGGTCACGCTGTCTGTATGTTCGGTTCGCGTCCTTCATTTGTCACATGGTGATGCAGTGTGGGTGAACTATTTGAAAACAAAGTTCGTTGATTATTATAGTCAAGTGAAGATGAGTTTACAAGTCGAAAAAAATGGTTTCGTATAAAAAATATTCATTCATTGGCACTTCAAGTTATGTATAAGTGTACCTGGTGGGGAAGACGACGAATAAACTAAATATTAACCTGCACATAAGTATTCCATGCGCAAAGATCTACAGTATATACATGTGGTGAGTTCATGAAATATTATGCATATACATTTCAAACTGTCATAAATTTTATATATTGTGTTCCATATGTTAATTGTTGCTGCGCATGAAAAAGATTCGGTTATAGTATGTTCCCGCGCACTGGTGTCTCTGCATAAAAATTTGTGGGGGGACATCAAAGAAAGTGATTTAAATGGTACTACCTAGCCCAATCTGTTTATTAACCTCGATTCTATTTGTTATCTTTCTGCTTACCTTCACGGACCCCCTAAGGTATATCAAGAACTCGATTACAATCGTAGGGGCCGCGGTGGCTCAGTGGTAGAGATTTCACCTCTGGTGCTTGGGTCGTGGGTTTGATCCCAGGCATCGCCAAGTGAACTTTGTTGTGGATAAACACCATGTGCTTGGGTTTCCTCGGGGTTCTCCCGTTTCTTTCCACTTTCTTCATTCCATCATTTCATTCATTACTCATCACCGTAGCATGTACGTCAGCGACGGTGGGTATACGCGTAAGCGAGAGTAGTGAAAACATGTGGGCTTTGGTAATAATATATATTTCACTATAACTTGTTATGGTTTCATACTAGTACTGCTTCAGTTGTAAACATAAAATACAGCTTTAGCACACTGTGCAGAAATACATTGCCGTACTCTTTGGTTAAGTTAGAAGCCACTTACATTAAAAACTAAGGTTTGTAAACTTTTGCAATTTCAAGAAGAAAATCGTGCACTACAGTTTCTTAAAGATTTCATTTAATTTTTTATTTAAAAAAACGAGCGACAGTTAAGAAACTGTAGTACACGATTTTCTTCTTGAAATTGCAAAAGTATACATGCCTTAGTTTTTAATGTAAGTGGCTCTTACTCAATCGAAGAGTAGGGCAATGTATTTCTGCACAGTGTGCGAAAGCTGTATTTTATGTTTACAACTGAAGCAGTACTAGCATGAAACCATAACAAGTTATATTGAAATATATATTATTACCAAAGACCACATGTTTTCACTACCCTCGCTTACGCGTATACGCACCGTCGCTGACGCACATGCTCCCTTCGGACACCCCCGCGCTACCGCGCGGGCCCATCAACTTTGCCCTGCCGTGACTCAGTTATATAGAATTTTTGCTTTTTAGTAGCCAACTAGCGCCAGGGGCGGATCCAGGGGGCGATCGGGGAAATCGACTTTCCTCCCAAAAGAGGTAACTTTCTTATTTTATATATAAATAAGACCCATTCCAGAGTTTGGAGTTCTTAAAAAGTACCTCTAAGTAGTATTACAACCTACCGCCCCCAGAAGTCCGTCCTGGATCCGCCTCTGACTAGCACAGGTTTGTTTGTGTTTTTTTTTTTGCACTATAGTTTTTATGCCCCTAACCTAATGTAAAGTAATCGAACGTAACTTAATCTAATCCAACCAAATAGAACCGGTTGGAGTACGTTTTGGTACATTTTTTTTTCGATTTTCAAATTGGTCCTGTGATACAACAGTAATTCCCTAAATTTAAGTTAGGTTAGTTTGGATAATTTTTAGATTAAGAGCTCCAGCTTACTGCTAGAGGTGATAAATTGATTTTGTCTTTTTGTGAATAGTTGTTGCATAATAGAGTGCAAAAGTGACCCGCAACGTTTTCTTATGGCAAAAGTACTTAATAAAGCGAGGTGGTATACAGGCAGCACCCCTATAATACCATAAAAAGTACGCTATTTCCAAAGCAGAAATACGTACTTGAGGGGGAAAACATTAGCGCGGTGAGTAGTACACTGAGAAATATAATCAGTAAACAACTGGAGGTTAAAGGACAATTTGGCTGTAAGAACCAGTTAATAATTTTATGTATGCCAGGTGTGATATTTTCATGTCGCCATGTGGAAATATTTTAGAAGCAATAAGAAGAAAATTGGTGAAATAATTATAATTTTTCATTAATTATTCCGGGTGGTGCGGCAAAAATAAACCTGCACGGACGAACGTTCGGATTTGTACATGTTTTAAACCTAAATAACAAAAAGCAAAGATAATTATCTTAGAGAAACGTGGACCATTTCTCATAATTCTTAGTGCCACGACAACGTTTATGTTTTTTAGTATTGTCTAGTATTTAGTGTCTTTTTAGTAACGTACTAAGATCTACTAGGTTATATACTGCAGGACTTGTTTCATATGTGAGCGAAAATTTCCAATTGAAAAAAAATACAGAAGAAATCAAGTAGTGAATAAACGCTCTTGTGTACAAATTTACTTGTGGCGCAATACTAGACAAAACTGTTGAAAAAATATAATTGTTTCAACATTTTCCTTTTTATTGTCCCCTAGACGGTTTCCACTGGGCGGAATATATTTTACTTGGCATTAATAATATTAAAGGGGACCTCTAAAAATAATTGTTGAAAAATTACATTCTTTTACGATTTGCGTATAAATACGGCTTCCAGATATGTAGCATAAAAATAGCGCAAAAAATAAATCTGTGGTGGGTAGCCACTAGTGCTCTCAAACGGGTCGGGTTGACCCGACCCGACCCGTGACCCGACCCGACCCGAGTCGGGTCGGGTCAGCTCGGGTCGGGTTACGGGTCGGGTCGGGTCAGGTCAACTCGGGTCGGGTTATCGGGTCGGGTCAGTCGGGTCAGTTCGGGTCGGGTTGTCGGGTCAGGCTACTCGGGTCGGGTTGTCGGGTCGGGTCAGTCGGGTCAGCTCGGGTCGGGTTGTCGGGTCGGGTTATTCGGGTCGGGTTGTCGGGTCGGGTCAATCGGGTCAGCTCGGGTCGGGTTGTCGGGTCGGGTTATTCGGGTCGGGTTGTCGGGTCGGGTCAATCGGGTCAGCTCGGGTCGGGTTGTCGGGTCGGGTTATTCGGGTCGGGTCAATCGGGTCAGGTCGGGTCGGGTTGTCGGGTCGGGTTATCGGGTCGGGTTATCGGGTCGGGTTGTCGGGTCGGGTTATCGGGTCGGGTTGTCGGGTCGGGTTAGTCGGGTCAGTTCACTTTGGTCAACTGAGTTTAGGTTGAGTTTAAACTCGGCTGGAGTCGAAAGCTGCTGTTTTTCACTAGCTGCCTAATTAAAAATAGCAATTTTCAATTGATTTTATAGAAACCATAAATCTATTTTGAACACTTGCAGCTAGTGTTTTTATGATAAATGCTTATTTTTCTACTTGTGTGTACTTTAATTTTTAAATGTGGAAGATTGATTTTACCAATCGACTGTAATATTAATATCTACGTCAATATGGAGTCTGGATTTAGAAGAAAACTAGAAGTTGTTTAAGCAACGCCAAAAGAGATATTGGATATGGATGACCAAGCCCAAGCAGGGCCGCGGTGGCTCAGTGGTAGAGAATTCATCTCTGGTGCATGGTGTCCAGTAGCGTAGCTAGAGTTTTTTTCAGGGGGGGGGCAATGAAGGGCCCAAGAGGATTTTGAGGGGGACATCTCCAATATATATATATATATATATATATATATATATATATATATATATATATATGTGTGTGTGTGTGTGTGTGTGTGTATTTAAGGTGAATGTTTCCATCTTTATTGTTCATGATTTTACTCTTTGAAAAACAGTGAAAATATAAGAATTTAGTACCTCAAACAACTAGGATTCATTAATGCAATTGATTTCTAATATAAGTAAATAGTTATTTAATCATGGCGTTTAAAATATGTGTAGCTGGTTGACTTAAGTGGAAGCAAATACACTTTTACAGGTAAAGAAAATAACTTATAGGTTCATGCCTCTACTTGAAGAGGATCTTTCTATTCGTGTGGGCAGCAGCAAACATATCCACAACTTGTTAAAGATCTAACGATCTAGCAATTTTCTTCTCAAAATAAAGTAACACTAAGTTTTTCAACCTATCATGAGTCATTGAATTGCGTATACAAGTCTTTAATCTTTTCAAAGAAGAGAATGATCTTTCACATGTAGCACTAGAAACTGATATAATCACAGAGATGACACCTAGCTTGTAGGTTTCTAGGAATGCGTTTTTGTAGACACAAAGAAGATCAACGAAATTCGTTAAGGAACCAGCTTTCGTTTTCTTCTCGTCTTCATACAACTTAATTGTTAGAGCAACCCACATTATGCTTTATTTCTTGTTTAATTATGCTTTTTTTAAATTATGCTTTATTGTTAATTTCAATGATTATTTTGCATTAATCGTGTATAATGTATATTTATTATACATTAAATATTCTAAATATCTTGATCTATTTATTGATATTTTTTTGCAACTAGTTTCTCTCATATTTAATGAACTTTCTACTTAATTCATTGTAAAGAGATGTGCTTTGCTCGAATAAATTTTTTCTATCATTTGTGTGCGCCTTACAGGTACATATATACAGAAAGGGAAAGTAAAAGATGCCACCAAAAAGTACAGAAAGTGCTTAAGTTCAAAAAGTAAACATAACAATACAGTGACGACGCCAGAAGGGGGCAAGGGGGGCGAGCGCCCCCATAGTAGCTACTTTTGCCCCCCTGACTGCCACTTAGACTGCCCCTCCAGACTCGTACAATCTTTAAACATTCTTCACGTAGTATTTTATATCAGTATCATAACCAATCTCATTGACAAATTGTAGTCCACTTTCCATGAATTTACTATGTGGCAGATTAATCCTCAAGCTTTCTTCTTTGAGCGTCTGGATATGCACGCATATTTCTGTTTTCTAATTTAGCCCCTTTTGAGGTAAATTTTAGTTATACTTCTTTCTTATGATTTTTAATAATTGTGCCTAGCGAACAATAGTAGATTTGGTCGACTTGTTTTCTTCTCATTGGATCAACTTCGATTGGAAACAAAAGAAAGGTAAAATCAGTTACGTAACTTGTTTGTATTTATCCAGGTTTGAAGTTTTCAGTTTCATATTTTGTTTTATTTAAAACTTCTTTTTTCTGAAACATTATTCTCGGCTTCCAATATTCAGAGGATGTGCTTATAACAGCTTAGTTTGCAACTACCAGGGCTTAATTTTTTGAAGGAGATAAAAAGAGTTGTGTTTTCCCTTCCTGCAAATGATAATAATAAAGTTATGGAAGAAATTGATTCCCAATAGAATGTATTGTCAGAGTGCTGATCTTTAGTTAGTAATTGGTTTATACTAGTGCTCCTTTACTTATTTTGTTTCAAAGTACTGACGTGACGTCTACCATATTGACTAGGAACTGCTGAAAAATTCGTAGCCCAACCCGGAAGGAGTGCACGTGGATTGGTGAAGTTTTACTTCTTCTTCTCTTCCCCCGAGAGTCAATATACTACCTTGTACAGTGCTCCAGCTTTTGCAGAAAAGTTTAAAAAAATCTAGATTTCCTCGCAGCACTGTTCGTAGCACTACCCCTATCAGATCTAAAATGGCGTCTTTCAAGTGTTATTTAAGTTTGAGAAATAAGTACACGTAATAGTTAGACGGAGCTAAATCTGCGGAATAAGAATGATGATCTAGACATTGAAATCCTAGATTATGCAATGTCAGTATGTTCGCAGGGGCTTGATGGACAGGTGTATTCTCCTGAAGGAACAGAATTCCTTTCTTTTCATTTTCCGCAGCGTTGAACTTTGAATTTTTCTTTCAGTTTTGTAAGTAATGTATAGATTCTGGATTAAATATCTGACCATTGAGGAGGTAGTCTACCACTCCATACTTATACCAGAAGAATGTTCCAAACAGTTTCTCAACCTACTTCTGTGTCTTGAACTTTTTGGGGCGATGGAGAAATGAGTGCTATTACTCCATTGACTGTTGTTCCGATTCAGGATCATAGTGGTACAACCATATTTCATCTATGGTTACTATTCGTCAGCGAAATTGATCAGCATTACGGTCAAACTGGGAGAAGACTTCTCTTAATGCCGTTACCCTTTTATTCTCCTGACATATATTTTGGGAACCCATTATGCCGAGAACTTGCGCATACCCAAGCCATTCTGAATTATGCTACCGACGAGTTCCAAAGAAATGCCCAGAATCTCTGACACAAGTTTTGCTGAGAAGGTAAAAACTGAGAAAGCGGGGTGCAGACCTCAGACTATAATAAATATATCGTGAGTTTACTATACACTTTAAAAACTATATAAATAATAGCTTAAATTATTTTTGTCACACAAAAACTGGGGTGGCCTAGGCCCTCCGGCCCCGGGCTATATCCACCATTGGCTGAAATGCTGCAATTTTCAAGAATAATGTCACAAATTGCATCCATGATTCCAGGAAGAGTCATTGCTTTTAATCATCCTGGATGTAAAGCATAATTTGATGAGAAATTGCTACATTTATAATAAGCCACTTACTTCTTCACCACCATATATAACGGAGGAGAGTCCCGTGGTGTTTCACTGATTTCCTAATTAATTTACTTCGGTGACTTTCCTTGGTGGAACAAAAATGTTATAACAGTAAGGATCTGGATGTTCGTGAAATTATCTGTTTGGGCACACATAATCACTTCAGAGGCCTGAGAAACAACAAGAATGTCATTATTAATATGAAACTTTATATTTGTATATACAGAGATATGTTTTTCTAAACTACGATTTCATTTTTCTACCTAATACCTACACTCCTTCTGGATTGGACTACGACATTTTCAGCAGCTCCTCGTAAATTCTCTCTCTGGCTATATATATATATATATATATATATATATATATATATATATATATATATATATAGAGAGAGAGAGAGAGAGAGAGAGAGAGAGAGACGTAGCATATAGACGAATATGTTACTTGTAGCATACGCGAAAGTAATTCAATTTATGTTTAGGCTTCAAAATTTTCATTGAAAAATATTTCATGTGCAGACGTTACTTATTTGTTAGTTACAAATTTTATTTGAAATAAGTTTAATTTATAATCATATAGATCTAACATAAAAACAGCAACGAAATACACAATGTAATGTAAAATAAGTCAAACGTAATAAATATGTCATTTTTGGTATGGCAAATAGCCCCCCCCCCCGAAAATGTATCTGCCCCTCCTTTGCCCCCCTAAGAACTTAAAGCTGGCGTCGTCACTGTAACAATATAGTATGGAGTTCTTGCATACTATTCATTGTTGGCAGAAAAATTTTTTCTTTTCTCCACATCAAAGGATTTCACCGAAAAGTTTACAGAAATGAAAATAAGATTTTCATTGTTGCATTGTTATGTTCTCAATTATTTTGCATTGTAAATATTGGCTTTAAAAATATTAACACAGTATGTTAAACTTTCAGTTAAAGAGAATTTTCCAAGAATTGTGCTATATATTTTAAATTATGCTTTATGCTTTATTTTCTAAAATTATGCTTTTAAAACTAGTTTCCCAATGTGAGTGCATTTTGGCGTTCACCCAGTGTCGTGATCATAGTGCTCTCAAACGGGTCGGGTTGACCCGACCCGACCCGTGACCCGACCCGACTCGGATCGGGTCGGGTCGGGTCAACTCGGGTCGGGTTGTCGGGTCGGGTCAGTCGGGTCGGGTTGTCGGGTCGGGTCAGTCGGGTCAACTCGGGTCGGGTTGTCGGGTCGGGTCAGTCGGGTCAACTCGGGTCGGGTTGTCGGGTCGGGTCAGTCGGGTCGGGTTGTCGGGTCGGGTCAGTCGGGTCAGCTCGGGTCGGGTTGTCGGGTCGGGTTATTCGGGTCGGGTTGTCGGGTCGGGTCAATCGGGTCAGCTCGGGTCGGGTTGTCGGGTCGGGTTATTCGGGTCGGGTTGTCGGGTCGGGTCAACCGGGTCAGCTCGGGTCGGGTTATCGGGTCAGGTCAATCAGATCGGATCACGGTTCGGGTCAGTCGGGTCGGGTCGGGTCATCGGGTCGGGTCAGTCAATTCGGGTCACGGGTCGGGTCGGGTCGGTCTTCAACCCGACCCGACCCGACCCGTTGAGAGCACTAGTAGCCACTAAATAGCACGAATGTTATCTAACCGAGTCTAATAGGGCGAAGCTGGTGGACCCGCCCGGGGATACGTCCGAAGGGAGCAGGCGCGTCAGCGATAGTGGGTACATGCAGAGCTGAGGGTAGTGGAAGTAAGTGCGTTTGGAAATGATCGAGTTTCAATAGCACGTGTTTTGGTTTCATATTAGTAACTCTCCACTTGTAAACAAAATACTGCGCAGAAATATGATGCCGGTGCACACGGTGCAGAAATAAGCCGCCCGTGGAGAATAGCATCTAATAGAGCCATTTTTCGTATGCACTCATTTGTTTTATTCGTCGTAAAGCACTTGTAATGATTTAACATTAGTAAACCTAAGATACAGTTGTATTACATTGTATGTAATTAAGTTACCTGTAGAAATTCGTTCCTTATAAACATGTCTTTTCATGGAAATTATTGAATTTTCCCTGTAAATCTTCCAAAATGTAGTGCACCAAAACTACACCTGCACCAGACTGTCTTATTTTGATTTTTTGCGGGCCGCGGTGGCTCAGTGGTAGAGCGTTCACCTCTGGTGCATGGGATTCCTGGTTCAAACCCTGCTCCTGGCAAGTGAACTTTGTGTTGGGAAAACACATGTGCGTGGGTTTCCTCGGGTTCTTCCTTTTCCTCCCACTTTGTTCTTTCTACCATTTTATTCATTCCTCATTTTGGCCGTCTCCTTTAGGCTAGTCAGCATATACGTGGGAGGTAAAAGATTTTTTTAAATTTTTATTTTATATAATTTGTAAGAAAAAAGTCACAGCAAAATACTTTTCAAACAGAATACAGCAAATGTCTCAAGCGGAATGACGCGAATACCTAATTCCTCTGCCACTTCCTCATTAAAACGTAGTGATGTTCTGGCCGTATAAGTCAAAGCCTTGTCCATATGGGTCATTACCTGTTTCGCGTCTGTTAGATACAATTGTGGGATATCTCTCCAGTAGGTAAATATCAGAATGGATTCTTGGAAGTATTTGGCATCCACCTTCAGGTTTCCTTCGACCTTGCGTATCATCAACGTACCCTCATATCCGAATCTCGTAACAACCATAAATCCACGAGGGAAACTCCCTGCACTGATGATCAAAGTTGCTGCGCCGTTTGCCGTCAATGTCATGGTCAAGGATGTCATAAAATTGAGGATTCTGCCCATACAACAAAATCGTGAAGCCATACGTTACATTTCGCCACACCTACTCTGCCCGCTTCGCGTCACTAAGATGGCAATGTTTCGAGCCAACAATCATGGCGGAAACGAGAGTATCCAATCAAACGTACCGGCTCAAACGATGCGTGGTTGTTTTTTGCCTTCATTGAGTTCACAGGATGAAGATACGTATAGGCAGATCACCTATTTTATAACATCCTTGGTCACGGTATGTGGTCGCCCGAAACTGACTACCAGCAGTGATATGGATATATGACTTTCCATTTGTAACCCGCCAGACACTTTTCATACAGTTTCTCCTGCAGTTCGTCTTACGTTCGGCAAAGTGACGAGATAGAAGGTGATGTACACGGGCCTTCGCACACTTCAACCTGAGGCCCTTGCAAATGTTTTTGTTCACTGTTGAGGGCAAGGTTGGCTTGTTTAAACCAAGGTGGCTTAAACCATGGTTTAAACCTTGGTTTAAACCAACAGGTTTTTTCAATAAAAACAACTGGTTTAAACCAAACAACGAAAATGTTGGTAAAAGTGTAAGTGTTCGGAAAATCTTGATGAACACACATTTTTGGGTTATCACATTTCACTCCCATATATTATTCGTATTATACTCAGACCTTAATTCTCCATTCACTACTCAAAGAGATTATACTACAAAAGCAATTTTTTTTAAATATATATATGTTTATGAATGTTTCTTTTGTGATTGTTTAATAGGTTGTTATTATTGTTATGCAATTGCAATCAAAGAAATTCTAAATATTGTTTCGTTTTAATATAGTTAATGCTGCCGAGTTATAGTTTTGATTATTTTTTTTTTAGCGTTTCTCAAAGTTATGTTCATTCGATTGAATTCTTTCGATATGTGTTTAAGCAAAACTTAAAATGCATTTGTTTTGAAACTTTTATCATTTTTACCCACCTGATCGATTGTACCTGCAGTTTATTTAAGTATATGTGCATTTTATTTGTTCCACAAACAAGGTTTATTTTAAGATGTAATATTTTGTATTCAGCCGAATACAAAATTCTCAATTGCCAATACAATAGTGTCGCAAAACCCTGACGCGTATCGAAGTTCTATTTCAAAGTAATATAATGCTATCTTCAGTAAATATAATATTCTATTTTAATACATCTTTTTGTCTGGTGAGGGACTTAGGGATTTATTGTTTAACTTGCAGCTTCAAGGTAATGTTTCAAAGATTTCTCAAGAAACTCCGATTCCTACCATTGGATATACGGCAGGATTTCTTTTCTTTTCTGATTCTCGTTTGGAGTGGCGACCGTATTGTTGTAATAAGGATTAAGTAAAAGTTAACTTTTTCGACGTAATTGAATTCTTCATCAGTGACTATAGTTTTCATTACTCTTACAGGTTTTCTTGTAACATATAGCGTCTAACATATAGCGTTGAAGCCGGTTCATTGCAACAAGATCTATTACAGTGTGTAGTTTGGTTTGGTTTTGGTGTGATGAAGTATATATTCGATTGTAATAAATATACGTGATGTGCCAACGCCGTACACATTGAAGAGTATATTTTACAAAGCATTATATTTGTTCTATTTTAGATACTTCATTTATTTCTGGAAGCAAGGGGAAATGTTGCTCAAGAAAGACAGAAGTGTTGCAATGGAAGAAGATCCACAGAGAGCAGTAGCGTAGCCAGGATGTGTGTTTGGGGGGGGGGCAAGTGCTGTTATAGGTACATATGGACAAATTCCAAACAAAAAATATATAAACATAAAAATATATAAAAAATTACAAACATCAAACTACATTGTCGGACCACTTTGGGGGTCCCGGCCTCTCAGGGCCCCCCTTCCCTACGCCACTAACGGAGAGTATTGACAAAAATCATATGTACTAACATCCATAAAGATATTTGTGAAAAGTGGTAGGATATATGTGGGACCAAAATTTTTTTTTCTTTTAGAACGGGTGAATTTCAATCAATCATAACATTTGTAAAAAATTTCCCATTTTAATGCGGTTTATTTCAAATCACACGGGAATGATGGTCATCACTTACCTTTCAAGCGAATATTGAGAATTACGGCTTTGAAATTGATTTTTGTTTTGCCAATATTACCTTAGTCTCCCTATCCAAGTTTTTGTCGTTAAATTCTTTTTTTTATTATTACTTCATCTTTTCTATGCAGTGTTGTAAAATTTTCTGTATCTCTCTATATTCTCACAATCCTGATTCTGAGCTACTTAAATTCTACATTACTATTTCACAGGTTTGAAGTTTTCTTCAATTATAAAGACAACTGTTGTTTGATATTGTTCTTAACTTTTTTATTTTTATTTATTTATTTATTTATTTATTTATTTATTTATTGCGTGGAATCAGTTAAGAGAGAAAGTGTAATTATATTTCTCAGAGTACAAGCTCCGCCTCCTCCATCGCCTCCTTTCTTTTCTATCGCATTGATTTGTAGGGGAAGTATTCTTCCTTTTCTTTGAAATGAATAAGATTTTTGATGTTCTGATTTTACTGATTTCTTCTGAATATCTATTTAAATTAGATGTTATTTATGAATATTAAAAACATACAATACAGAATTTTATTTCCACAAAGTAAGAGACATTTAAATAGACCTGAAGAAAAATAATAAAAAGTAAAACCCTTAAAATCTCAAAGAAACATAGGAAGATTTCCTCGTATATATCAATGGGCTGAAAAAGAAAAATGGCGGAGTTATTCAAGACAAAATATGGATAGCAGGAATTCTTTAGAATAATATAGTGCTTTTTTGAACATTGAAATCACTTCATATATATTTGCTTTTCTGATTTTACATACTGTATGAAGGTTATCTGTGTTAAAACTCAATGTTATGAAATGCTACAATTTTTTCTTTAAAAAGATTAGTAGTACATGCGAAGGTATATTACATAAAACTTCTATTGAATGATAAGGTTCATTACATAGGCTAATGTATATAAGTTAATACGATGTGCATTGTATTTTGTTAATACAATTTGGTGTGTTTTTAGTGCTAATATAGACCAGAAAAAATTGTGATTTTCCCTTCATTTATTCTCTTAAAGAATTCCTTTAAAACAAAGGATCTTTGCAAAGTATTATGTTAAAACACTTCATTTTTTATGTAAATGACTTCATTAACCTTTTTTTCTCTATATAATGGGTATGCACTATGAGTATACTGTACATGTGGCTGTTTCACTTACAATATAAATTATTTTCTCACATTTTTCTGTTTCATTGTATACAATTAATGTATAAATTATATAGAAACGAATTAAATGAACAATTAGTTACTTACTTAATTGTTATTTTATCTTAATATGATTTCCACTTTTAAAGTATATTTAAATAAATATTTAAGCCATAGAGTGAGAACTGATAGCTTGGTCGTTAGAACTTGTGTTTAGTGCATTTCAGTGTTTGATTTCTACGAATATAGTCATGGGTGTAAGTAGGGATAAAAGTGTGGACAATGTGGGTGGACGCCGTCCCCTCGCTTCCAAGAAATATCCGTGGCGTCCCCCCACTTTTTAACTTAATTACAATGTGCAAAGATAGGTACGGGGGAATTCATGCGTCTCCCTATCTTTTCAAATCCACTTTTACCCCTGGGTGCAAGTAAAGCTGTACCCTGGCCAAGAGTGCCGATTTCTCTGTAAATTTGGGGGAGGGGGCATCCACATGCAAAAGGCATAGATAGGGATTTAAAGACAAATTGCATTCAAATTATACCAAATATGGTATATTCATAAATACAATGCGAGGAAGCCCAAATGAGCTTTGGGGGAGGGGGGCTAGGTCATCCAGGATCGGCGCCTTTGACCCTGGTTTCAACAATACATACAAGATGCATTAGTATCGGGGATTTTAAATTATTGCCTCACACTTTCGACCATAGCCGGACAAGCAGACAAGTGATCGCTCCGGCCACTTTTTTTTAAATATCAAAGTTACAACAAATGCAGAGACAGTGTAGTATAAGAAAATGAATGCATTCAGAGACGCAGGCGTGG
Organism: Thermobia domestica; assembly: GCF_964235325.1. NCBI lineage: Eukaryota > Metazoa > Arthropoda > Insecta > Zygentoma > Lepismatidae > Thermobia > Thermobia domestica. Next base: position 163,455,915 of record NC_137467.1, on the reverse strand, counting down.
AATTGCTAGTGAAAAATGTTTAACATTGTGGCCAGTATTTGAAGCTTGATTCATACACATAATCCCTAACGGCTGAGCTATACGGATATTTTGCAGAATCATTATATTTTAATTAGTTTATTTGACTCTGTGAATAATTTTTCGAGTTAATTTTATATTCACCATCTATTTGCAGTAAATTGAACAGAATATCAAAAACTCTGCAGTATGGAAATGAAAAGTAGAATTCACATTAAGGGCGGTGGAATACTGTCATGACTCCTTATAACATTGTTCTGCTTTTATTTCAATTGTTTCATATTGTTCACAATGTGTAAAAACTCACAAAGCTCCTGTTCTACTGTGTTTTACAGGACTACAAAAGCTTTATATTTTACAGGACTATTTATATTTTTCAGGTTAAAATTTTGTATTGATTTTAAGGTTAAGATTTTATGTCGAACCCAGAAATGTGTCCCAGTATAAACCGTTGAACCACTTAAGTTTGACGTGAAACAAATCCATTCCACAAAGCTAAATTCTTTCCCTTTTATAAAACTATACATTTTTCGTCTTTCTTCAAATGATACAGAAAGGTAGTAACATAATTTTATGGATTATTAAATAGACCTTAAATTACTGTACTTTTAGAAATCTGTTATGTTGCAGCCGAAATAATTTTTCAAATTTCAATTAGCAAATTACTAAGGAAATTAAGGAATTACCATTTCGCATTGCATTGATAATCCTTTTCTATACTATTATTAATTAATATTTCCAATTATTCATTCTGAATCATTCTAAACAATGCTTTTACCTTTCTGTATAAGACACTGTCTTCGGATTCATATTGAAAATAAGTACGTCACTTTATGTGGTTTTATAAACTAGAGAAAAATTTAGTTTTGTACATAAGCGTTGGTTTCACATCGCTACGTTAATGGTTCAAAAATTATAAAGCAAGAACAATTCTGAATTGGGCATAAAATTTTAACCTTCAGAAAGGTTAAACACAATTTTAACCCTGGAAACTTTGTAAATATATGGACAACAAAGCAAAAGAAGTTATAACAAATTGAGTCATGGTTATTTCAACTAATAAAGGAGGTTATATTAGACGAGATACTCGGTTACTAGAATTAACTTACCCTATTACATTAACCAAGTAAACGGGTTATTTCAATTAACTGAACCGGTTAAATTAACAGATCTACTCGGTTAAACATTTGCCCTACCTTATTACATTAATCGAGTAAATATGTTATCTTAAATAATTTAATTTGTTATATGAACCGATCTACTTGGTTATACTTTTGTCCTACCGTATTACTTTAACCCAGTAAATGGGTTACTTTAAGCAATTGAATATGTTATATTAACCAAAATACTCGGTTACTGCAGTTGATGCACCCTGTTTCATAAACCGAGCTGTCGGTTATTCCAACATACCTTTTATTTCTCTCTGCCACCACATACCTTTTATTACAGTATTTTTATTTATAATTTTTACTTCATTAATTTTTATTTAAATCTCATTTTCCATTGGGAGTGTGACCTCTGTACTTCAAAAGGTTTAGAAAATCATTGACGTTTAAACTCCTTTTTCCAATAGTTGATGGGAAAACGACAACCTGAAAAGACCGTATTCCGGCGGATTGCTGCGGCTTTTTTTTTTTCGAAGAAAGCGTTTGCAACTAGCAAATTTTGATTGCATAGAACAGTGTTGTTCCTAGTGGTCGTGATAGTGAAAGATGTGCTTTCAGGTGGAAAATGTACTGTCTGTTCACATTAGGCGCACAGACATGTTAATTGAATTATTCTTAACGTTCATTATTAGCTGCTCAGTTGTTATTTTTAGTTCGCTTTTAAGCATTTGTAAGTCAACCCAGATACTTTCCCTCTATATAGCACTTAAATCGTACTGAGAATTGTAGAAATGTACTGCGTATGTACCGAGTGCAACATTACTGGTGGGAATCCGCCATGATTTTCATTGCAGTGCTACGCATCTTTTCTGATGTCTGTCGACTGGTCGGAAAGGCAACTTTCCACTGGCGGCGCCGGCGCATTTTATGCGCCTTTCCGGTTGTTTGCCGACTGCTCGAAAGGACCTCTTTTCGATGTCAGCTTCTCAATTCTCCCACAGGCGGCATCGGACCTCTTGCCGCAGTCGAAAAGTAGCCCTTTGTCGACTGGATATCAACCCTTCAGGAAGGCAAAATTTTCACCACTTTTTACAGTAGCTTTGCCTAAGTTTGCCTCCGTGCTATGATTTCTCATGAAGGGCACAATTGCTAGTTCTGAAAGTATATAATACTTCCATGTCCCATTCAATTTCTTCTTTTTTGGCTGAGAGTGCTGCAAAAAAGAAAAAAGGAACAAATTTTATACTGGGACACACACAAAAAAGCAAGTATTATACTTCAAGAACTTGCAAGGGTGCTCCTTGTCGAGAAATCATAGCATGGAGGAAGACTTAGGCAAAACTAATGTAAAAGCTGATGAAAATTTTGCCTTCCTGAAGCGTTGATTTCCAGTCGGCAAAGGGCAACTTTTCGACGGCGGCAAGAAGTCGGATGCCGCCTGTGGGAGAATCGGGAAGCCGACGTCGAAAAGAGGACATTCCAGCAGTCGGCAAAAAGCCGGAAAGGTGCATAAAATGCGCCGGCGCCGCCGTCGAATAGTTGCCTTGCCGAGCAGTCGGCAAACAGCCGGAAATGAGCATTAAATGCGCCGGCACCGCCGTCGGAATGTTGCCTTGCCGAGCAGTCGGCAAACAGCCGGTAATGAGCATTAAATGCGCCGGCGCCGCCGTCGAAAATTTGCCTTGCCGAGAAGTTGGCAAACAACCGGAAATGAGCATTAAATGCGCCGGCGCCGCCGTCGGAAATTTGCCTTGCCGAGCAATCGGCAAACAGCCGTTAAGGTGCAGTAAAAGCGGAAAAGAGTCAGCAGAGGGCGTTTTTTTTACGATTTTTGACCGCTTGCCGCCTCGGCAAAAGGTCGGTAATTTTGAACAAGTAGATCGTCGTGCCGCCGCGGACGGGTGCTGGCTGCTTACCGGCGGCCTGCCACCGTCGACGGCGGCAATCACTCTTGCCGACCGCGGCATCCTGATGAAGTAGTGTACGAAGACTTTTTTCGTCCAACACCAGTGTAATGTTTCACTGCAGTGCATGCTGTTTGTAAGTAAGCATCTCTTATTTTAGTTTCACTTTCAACATTGAAGCAAATCAGAATGCAGACTGATTTTTCTTTGTGTGTGTGTGTGTGTGTGTTCTTTGTCGAAAACAAAGAAGACAACCAGATAAGGAACAGAGGTTTAAAGGAACGTTCAGATGCTGAGGTCAATGCATGCATCTTACAGATTTAGATAAATTAGACCTTGCTGTACTACAAACAAAAATGAGCCTCAAGAGTTTTGCTCGGAACGCAGACTATTGGAACATACGATATTCTGCAGTTGGTAACTTTGTTGTCGAGATATGTTTCGGTAGTAGTTTAACTTGCGGCCACTATTAATTCACCGTTTGTCGACATATAGCAGCATCACTGTTTGTGTGTGGGGGGGGTCGCTAGGGGGCCAATATTTTGAGCAAGGGGGCCTGACCCCCAGGCCCACCCTTGGCTCCGCCACTGATCTGAATGCTAAGGAGTGGATTATATTTTTGTAAACACCAAGTGCTTCCATTAAAATTGTTTTTCCTCGAAGAACTCGCAACAGTGGTTTGAAAGAAGGTCGTTGATAGTGAATAATATGGATTTCATTAATTGTTCGACGAATAACGCATTTCTCAAAATCATTCAATGAGATTTAGTTTTTTCGTTGTGCTCGCTTCTTATTTGGAGTAAGAAAGCTCCTCACAATTCTGTTTAGTTCTCCCTCAATCGTAACACGTTTTAGAGTACTTACTGAAACAACGGTAGCTTTAGATACTCCCCTTTGCACTTCGTTCACCTTAGTTGGATTTGAGTTGTCATCCTCTATCTTCATAAAATCACAAACATTAACCAGAATCTCTCAGCTTTTCCTGGGAATCGTTTTTGTTCTTCTAAGTTTTCTGTCCTTTTTAACCTCTATTATGATTTTAAAGAAAGGAGCGCACAAAACAAATTAACGCAGCACAGAACCAATACACAAAGAACACCATACTTCACTCAATATAAGAACACTAACCTGTTCGGCTTTTCATATGACTCTCAAAACGTCCCCTTGTGTGCTGTCATGAACAAATATAGGTTATATATAGAAGTACTGAGACGTAACAAAGGATCTAGAATGCTAAAGTTAGGTCGAAACCCAGCTTGGTGCAACGGAAGTATCTCCTGATTCTGCAAATGGTCATGGAGGCGGTGAACTAATATGCGTTCCAAAATTTTCCTTAGGGTAGATGTTAATTGTATCGGCCGATAAGACGTGAGGTCAGATGGCGGCTTATTAGGCTTTGGAAAAAGTAAGACTCTTGAGTACTTCCAAGCTATGGGGAAAAAACAGTTCGAAGTATGAACGTATAAATGATATTTAGTATGGTGAAGACAACAGGAGGGGCGTTCTTAATTAGTGTATAGGTAATAGCGTCAAAGCCTGGAGCGGAATTTCGTTTGTTGAGGAGTCTGTCGTGGATATCAGTAGGTTGAATCGGTACTGCAAGTAAAATGATCGAACTCCAGATCGTGATTCGGATTAGGTTGTAAATGTGGTAAGTTGGGGTCAGATCGACTATTGACAGCTGCGTTTAGATGTAATGGAGTATGCCAACCACGTAGAGGAGTGAAGATATTCTAAAAGTATTGGGCAAACGTGTTAGCTTTGTCTTGATCAGAAGATAGTGCTTGTTGATTAACAACTAATGGGTAGAGCGTCCGTTGAAATTTTCCGATGAGCTGATTGGACTGTCGCCAATATTTGGTAGGATGTGTGTTTTCGTTGTGTTTGTTACACGTCCTGGTCCATAGAAGGCGTTTGTATGCAACGATATAATTGTGTGTGATGCGCAGATACTGTCTGTGGAGGCGAAGTGCCTGTAAGTTACGACTGCGAGTGTATTCTCTGTAAGCACGCCGAGCTGCAGTAATGAGAGGTAGGTATCGTGGAAGAAGTTTAGGTTTATGCGGAGTAATGTAGGTAGTTGGAATATGCTGTTGGGCTGCTGTTTGTAGAGTCTGAGTGAGTCAGGTAACGGCGTTGACAAGGTCATCTTGTGACGTTAAGATAAAATTAGCTGAGAGTGAGTGTGTAATGGTTTCATAATAGGCTCCACAGTTAGCCTGATGATATAGATACACTTTCTTCTTGGGTATGGTATTGTGTGGAGAAGTATTGGTAGTTAATGATAGCTTGATGGGAACATGATCGCTCCCAAAAGAATTTAAAACATCAATAGTGATGTGAGAGTTGATCGCTGTGGAATAGATTACGATATCTGGTGTGGTGTTGCTAGAGGGGCGAGTTGGCTGTGGTAGAATATGAAAGGTGCCGGTGGTATGAACACTGATAAAATTCAAAAATCGCTGTTTCTCATGTTGAGGCCTACTATGAAAATTGATGTCTGCTATGATAATGAATTTACGGTAGATATCGGAGAGGTGTTGAAAGAATTGGTAAGGTATATCGTGTCTCGGCCTGACATAGATGGTTGCGAAGGCTATTGTATGACCCTTGAGATATAAGAACACAACATTATATTCTGGCAGCTGCAATGTCTGTGGTAGGGTAATAGAGCGATGTGGTATGCGATATTGTAAACCAATGGCTGTTCCACCGTGCAGACGTGCGAAGCTGGGTCCATCGTGTCTGTGGAGAGTGTATTTGGGAACAAAGCAGGTTATGTAAGGAGCTAGAAATGTTTCATTCAGTGCAAAAGCGGGGATATTCTCCTCTAAAAGAAGTTGCTGAAACAGCACTTGATGTGTGAGGAGAGACTGTATGTTAAGAAATAACAGGTTGTATGCCATAATGTATAGAAGAAGAAAAATGGTAGTACTATAGAGATGACAAGTCATGTTCAGACAATTGATTCAGTAGGTTGTATCTGGAAATGGACGTTCGATCCGCTGTATGTCGCATGTAGTTGGAGATTATTGAGAAGTTTAGCAGAGTAAATGATTTGATTGAGAACGTGCGGGCGTTGATATGGCAGAATGTTTGTAAGGTCAAAGTTAAGAGTCGTAATAGATCTTCTGCTGTAACAGGATGTGTCAGGGAGTCGTCAGGTGGAGTGGGGTCATCGGAAGTTTTGATGGGAGCTACTAATACTGGCTTATCAGGGGTAGGAACAGGCTTGCCACGACAGCGATAACTGTAAGATGGATGTTTTTCAGGACACGTGGTACATTGACGAGGTGCACTTGAATTTGGCAATTTCGGGTCAGATGACTCCCGCTACAATATCCACATTTAACAGTGTTTGTGCAGTTATGAGTGTAATGATCATTATACGTCTGGCATTTCTCGCAGCGGATTGGAAGCGGAGGAGGCGTTCGAGACGGTTCTTTTTGTAACGGCGGCGATATACATAGGCCTCATTAGCTAAGAGATGATCAATGATTTGTTGTTGGTCGGTCAATACACGAACAAGCTAGGTAGAACCAGTGTTGTTACGTATCCTAATACATTTCTTGATTTCGAGATCCTTGTAGCGAAGCTCATCAAATATCTCATCGTCGGTGAGTTCAGGTTCAATACCCCTGAAAACAACTGATAGCAATGGTGGACGACGAGGAGGTGGACATGATTTCCGTTGGCGCGGGGCAAGAGGCGTCAACACTGCCTGCGGTCCAATAATTTAATAGGTAGCTTTGTTTTGAACATGTATATGAAAGTTAGGATTAGGAGATTTTAAGATGATGCCGTCCCTCGTAGGTATAATTTGATACACATCTGCACGCGGCACATATTTATTGATTTGCATGAAGATTGCTCGTGCTGTTCGGTACTTAGCGTCGAAGTTCTTTAATATGAAATTATACATTGTACCCTGATTAGCTGGCAAAGTGGGAGATGGTGGAGCATTAGCCCAGTCCATCTCCGTGTTTTTCACATTCATTGAGGCAGTGGAACCTTCTCCATCAGAGCTATAATGCCTTGGTTTCTTAGAGTCTGATTGCTTGGAGTGTCCGATTGTAGAGCGTGAGCGAGATCGAAACTCAGCCTGTTTCGAGGTATCTGCTTTAGTAGTGTTCGTACCAGCAGAGTGAGCTGGTTTCGTGGCTGTACCGTTCGCTCCCGTCGGGGAGGGAGGCATGATGATGGTTTAATCTAGCAGAATATATAACTTGAATGTTCGAGGCATTCGTATGGAGTAGGTGCTAGGGGAAGCCCACTGTGGCTCTCACTTGAGGCAGCAATAAATCCCCGCAGAGATATCGGTCAGTGTAAGCACTGGCCCTCCACAAAAATACATGAAGAAAAGAATGGGTGATGATGGCCACGAGGTACCTCTTGAGTCAACAATACGGACTGCAAGGAGATGTCGACTGTCTGCAGCACAACAATTCTAACTGAATGAACAAAAGTACTAATAGTCCCTCGCAGACCGTTAGTAATCATTTTCAGACCTATGAATCGATGATAGATTCTGAATTCTTAGTTGAGTTGTTGGCGACTTTTTTTTTGTCCCAACGCTGGCAATTTGCCAGCAACCGTGAGAAGGTTGCGCCTTCTGTGCGGTACTAGATTTAAACGTATTATTGGAGGTCTATATTTTTGATGGGCTAAGGGATGTTCGGAGAGCTGGAGTAGAAGTTTCTATTTTGATTGCATTAATAGGAATTTCGGCTTATAGTATTGGTTTACTGTTGCATTTGTATCCTTTATCTGTAACTGGAGAGAAGAGAATGAAGAATGAAAATGGGAAACATGAAGTGCAGTGTAACAACACAACACATAGGTAATGATTAGTGTGACAAGTGAGATCTATCTGCTGTCCAGAGGAGACTCTGGACGTAATGAAGACAAAACGGGTTTCCTGTTAAGACATGAGGTTCTTACTGTGCAGTAAATGATGGTGCTATGTATGGAGGAACTATGAATGTTGAAAATCCTGCAACTGCGTCCAAATCCGGATGATCAGGAGAGAGTGTGTATCGGTAAAGTGCAAACAGAAGGGATAAAGGCGTTTCCAATAGCTTGCGAGGTGGATTGTATGGAATGTCTGCTTGCATGGTTGCGAGAAGTAATGGATGTCGGGACTCAAATCTGCTAGTAATATACTTCGATCGCAAAGCTTCAATATGAAATAGAAGGTGTGGAAAAGGCAGGACTTCATAAAGCTCTTGAGTAGGACTCGGGAGCTTTATTCTATAGGCTAGTCGTATGGCATGGCGTTCAAGTATCTTCAGTTTTTCATAATGGGGTTGGAGGGCGGATATCCATGCTGTGAAGCCATATGTCAGGATAGGTCGTAGGAATACTTTGTAGGTATTAAGAACAGTATTAGCTCGTAGTCCCCATGTAGTACCTGTGAGACGTTTGAGAAGATTAAGCCTATTATATGCTTTCTGTATTACATTCTGAAGGTGAGGGCGCCAAGTGAGGTGTTGATCAAAAATAATTCCCAGATATGTGACATGTTTAGTTGGATGAACCCGCGTGTTATGTACTTGGATGTTAAGTAGCGAAGGATTTCGATGTACACGAGATCGGCGTTTTGGCGGGAGAAAAACTATAGCTTGGGTTTTATCTGGGTTGAGTTTCAAACGCCATTTCGTACACCAGGTGAGAAAGCTTTGAATTGCTGCATTAATTTCAGTACTGATGCGATGGATTGTTCGGCTCAGTGTAAGAAATGCAGTATCATCTGCATATTGAAAAATGTGTGTGTTAGGTGGCAACGGCGGCATATCGGCTACATATAGAAGATAAAGCAAAGGTGATAAGGCAGACCCTTGTGGTACTCCAGAGAAAATAAATATGGGGTGTGAGAGAGTGTCATTAAGAGCAACATATGCAATACGGTTGTGAAGAAAATTATAGATAAATCTGATGTATGATATGGGAAGTGTCAGACGGATAAGTTTATATATGAGAGCTGCATGCCATAATTTATCGAATGCCTTTTCCAGGTCGAAGAGCACTAGACAAGATGGAAACTGTGTATTAAACTGGTTGGTAATAATATTAGACAGACGAAGTAACTGATCATTGATACCAAAACCGGGGCGGAAGCCAGCCTGATGTAAAGGGATTATGTTACGTTCTGATAGATAAGAATGGAGGCGTCGGACAATAATTCGTTCAAGAATTTTGCAATACACGGAAGTAAGCTGAATAGGTCTATAAGAGGAAACAGTATTTGGTGGTTTGTGCGGTTTGAGGAACATGAGAGTTTTTGAGGTCTTCCACTCACAAGGAATAAAGCCTGTACGAAGGATGAACGTATAAAGGATAGCTAGAAGGTATAACAACTGATAGGGCGCTTCTTTAATATGACGATAAGTAATCTCATCAAAACCAGGTGCTGTATTTTTCTTGTTCTGGACAGTGCGAGTGATATCAGTTACGGTAATTGGTTTAGTAAGTTCAGTATTGTGAGAGATAGTATGATGGATGTCAGGTTGGAGACGGAAGGTGTCGAAATTAAGTCTCTCAACCGGATGATGACGCTTTGAAAAGGCGGCGGAAGCGGAGTGAAGATTCCCTGGAGATACGCTGCAAATGCATCGGCTTTATTCTTGTCATTTTGTAGTGGAGTGTCGTTATCTATTAACGGGTATGAAGTACGGGTGGTTTTCCCTGTAAGCTGATGGAACCGCTTCCAGTATTGTGTAGGATGAGCTGTTTCAGCAAGTGAGTTACAGGCTTTTACCCAGTTTCGGAGTTTATATGCTTTAAGGTAATTAGAGACTGTGCGATGCATCTGCCGATGATGCCGAAGAGCTTCTTCGTTTCTGGTATGTATATATTCTTTATAAAGATCTCTCGAACGTCGTATGAGAGGTAAGTATTGCGGAGGTAACGGAGGACGGCATGGAAAATTAGCCCTGGTAGTAGGGATGTGTTTCTCCCCGGCGTTTTTAATTGCCGTGCTGATAGCATTTAGTGTATCATACAGTGCTTCTTCGGTTTCAGGACTAGGAGTTTCTGCCAACGCAGTAGTTATGTCATTTCTATAGGCGACCCAGTTCGCTTTATCGAAACGAAAAATGCGTCGAGCAGTAGAATCGGATCGGATTTGAGCAGATTGCGGGCACGTGATTGTTAACTTAATTGGTAAATGATCACTTCCCAGATTCCCCAGAACTGTAACATTACAGCGAGTATAAAGGGACGCAGAGGTAATCACAATATCTGGGGTAGTTTGAGAGATGGGTCGTGTATGCGACGGGAGTTGTTGTATGATGCCTGTCGTGTTTGTTTCAATGAAATTAATGAACCGTTGTTTCTCTCTCGCAGTTCTACTGTGAATGTTAATATCTGCCATAATGATATAATTACGAAAGCTATTGGAGATGTGCTGGAAGAAGGTAAAGGGAATATGGTGACCTGGGCGTATATAGATGGTTGCAAGAGTGACATACAGTTGGCGAAAATAGGTCGTAACTATAAGATATTCCGGAAGATGAAATGAAACGAAATGTTGTCGGATGGCAAGAGAAACAGGATAGCCAATAGCGACGCCGCCATTCGCACGTTGTGCTGGAATAGTGTTATCGTGACGTAGAAGTTGATAATGTGGGATTTTACAGCTTTGCTTGGATGTAAGATATGTTTCATTCAATAGAAATGCGTTAGCTTTTTCTTCAAGAAGAAGATGCTCAAACAAAAGTTTGTGCGTTAGTAGCGATCGGATATTTAGAAATATAAGTACAAGTTCCATAATCACGTTATGCTTAGACTGCTGTTTCGAGTGGTGCAGCATGGAAATAGACAGATTGTCCTGAATATGTAGCATTTAGGTTAATATGAAAAACATTTCGGGCAGCATATTGGATTTGTTGAAGAACATGTGGCCTATCGAACGGATGTATGTTTTGAAGAGCGATGGTTATGAAAGAGAGTAGCTGAGCCACAGTTACAGTTTGTTCCGTTTGTGTAGGAGGCATTTGAATTTGCTGTGTGGTATGAAGCCGAACTGGAACGACTAGACTTGGTTTTGTGGTGTCAGGTGCTGGGCGTGATTTACATTTAAAGCTGTAGGTAGGATGACTCTCGGGACAGGCAGAACAAACAGGTGGCGTTTTCAAATTCGTACATTGATTAGTAGCATGGGGACCGGAGCAATAACCACATTTCGAGGCGCTCCTACAATTAGCTGTAGTATGGTCGTTGTATTTTTGACACCTCTCACACCGAATCGGTAAGGGTTGTGCAGTTCGAGAAGGTTATACACGGTGGCGTTTCTTAAAGATGTATGCGCCATTGGAAAGTAGGGTGTCAATTGCATCTTGCGAATTAGTTAGCACTCTCACCATGTAGGTCGGGCCTTGGTTATTGCGAATACGCACGCATTTATGGATGTCAATGCCCTCTAGCTTTAGTTCTTCCTCTACTTCGCCATCTTGGATGATAGGGTCGACGCCACGGATAACGACAGACAAGAAGGGTGCTTTCCTAGGCGGCGGAGGTTGTTTAGCAGTTGGTGGTTGTAGCTTTTCAAGTTTGGCTTGCTTGCCGAAAATTTCGTAAGAGAATTTATTGCGAATGATGGTTGCAAATCGAGGATCAGTAGATCGAATAATGATGCCATTCCGGGTTTTGATAATTTCCGATACAGCTTCCCTTCGAAGATATTTAGTGATCTGCTGGAGTAGAAGTTTCGGATTTTCGAACTTAGTATCGTAGTTGGTTAGTTTGAATGGATACCACTTTGGTTTTAGAGTCGACTCAAGTGTTGGGAAGTCCTGATCGTTATCGATAGTGATGTCATTGGCGTCTCGATTGGTGTGATGGCGTTTTGATGGAGGTGTACCTGGTTGCACAAAATTATCGGACACAAGTGGTGATCGAGAACGCGAGCGTATCGAACATGATTCGGTATTGCATGAAGAATTAGATGACGTAGAATTTCTTCTGCGAGCTTTGCGTTTTTCGCTAGCGGGTGGATCAAGAACCTGAGCAGGTAACCCTGGATGGAGTCCCGTTGCCATGATTGGAAGGATTCGTTAGCCGATAGAGATGCCGAGGTCGTCAACTGATTTTCAGAAGCTCTGCCTCCGAAGAGGAGAGAAGCAAAAAAATCGAAAAGCCAAAGGAATTGCAAGGTCGTCAATTTAGGATCAATCACGTCTGTTTACCTCCGTGGAGGCTTATAATCAATTCGACGGTTGTTTCCTTGAACTCAAAGAGCCAAGTAATCCAACCGTATTTAGAAGTTCGCGACTAAAATAAACCAATGGGGATAGACACACTAAAGGACTTGCTTATTTTTCTCCGCCAGCTACGGATACCCTATTTTTTTACCTGGTTAGAGATTCCAGGTGGCCAGTTCGATTGTTGGCGACAGTAACTTTTTGGTTACTAGTCCTGAAGTACAAAATATAAAATTGCGTTATCTTGATGATCCTTCATAATACACTAAGATGCTAACAGGAATATCCATATTAAGTATACATTCTCACGAAGTTTATTACACGAAATAAGAAATTTAAAAAAAATGTTCAGTACACTTTAAGATTGTTAATACAATTGGCAACCATTTACTATGTCAAACATGCTGCCATCTATTGTAAACAGTAAACACTGATGGAAACCTGAAACAATAATTCTTTCACCTTCGCTATAACATAGGTAAGTTGCTTTTAGATTATCATGTCTCTTTCATGTTAATTATATGTTGGTTCTGCCTTCTGTAATTATCCAGAGCTTGTAAGCAAATCAATCTCTCTCACCAAACTGCATTTTTTTCAACAAGTAGTATTCTATTGTTTTCAACCTTAATCCATCTGAATGCTAAAAAATTGATTATTTTTTGCAAACACCAAGTGCTTCCATTATTTTTTTTTCTCGGAGAACTCGCAACTTTGGTTTGAAAGAAGGTCATTGATAGTGAATAATATGGATTTAATTAATTGTTCGACGAATAACGCATTTCTCAAAATCATTCAATGAGATTTTTTTTCGTTGTGTTCGCTTCTTATTTGGAGTAAGAAAGCTCTTTCTCATAATTCTGTTTATTTCTCGCTCAATCGTAACACGTTTTTAGAGTACTTACTCAAACAACGGTAGCTTCAGATACTCTCCTTTGCACTTCTTTTACCTTAATTGGTTTTCAATTGTCATTCTCTATCTTCATAAAATCATTAACATTAACCAATATCTCTCAGCATTTCCTGGGAATCGTTTTCGTTTTTCTAAGTTTTCTGTCCTTTTTAACCTCTATGATGATTTTTAAAAAAGAATCACACAAAACAATTTAACGCAGCACAGAACTAATACACAAAGAACACCATACTTCACTCAATACAAGAACACTAACTTGTTCGGATTTTCATGTGCCTCTCAAAACGTACCCTTGGGTGCTGTCATGAAGAAACACCTCAGGAGAGTGGGTACAAATAGGATCATTTTCTTTTACCACCGAAAGTGACAAACTTCCTTGTATGAGAGAGTGAGGAGTTGGCAAGTCTGTAGCCACTATTTCATTATTATTATGCGAATTTTGATCCTTAACTTATACATCAAACTTTTACTTTCTGTATTTGGACTGCGAGACTGTTTTAAATTTTTCTTTCTGCAGTTTCGTTTTCAGTTTATAATTTGTCTCTTAACTTTTAATTTTACATTTTACTTTTTGTATTTTAGTTTGCAACACTGTGTTTAATTTTAATTTTTTCTTTCTACAATTTCATATTTAGTTTTACATTATTTTTCTTAACTTGCACTTTTACATTTACTTTTTGAATTTTTTTAATTTTAAAAACTAATATTCGAAATATTAAGCTTTATTTAATGAAATAATTTAAGAGATCCGAAGTATTTTCAACAACCAAGTTTTTTTTAATAGGATCACACATTAGTATTTTCGAAACAAGTTTCTCTTTATCAGATTTCATTGAAAGCGCTCTATAAAAAATTAAGAAAGAATAAAAGAAACGATTCAATAAATAAACAGCTCTTCTACAGGAAACGCATTATTTAGAAGTTGAGAACGTATCTGTTCTAGGGAATATACTATATAAGCTGTTAATCAACATATGTTATGATTCTTGCAAAGTGTTGCAAGATACTGTGTAAGTAACGTAATGATCATGAAATTAGTTGTGTTTGTTATAATGTAATATAAATAACACTTTCCTTATATTACCAATACCAATTTTAAAAAAAACCCTACATTTCAAAGTATCTGCGTACGAGATTACAAACTAAATATACCTAGCTACGAGATTAAAAACTAAATGCATCTGGGTGCGAGATTTCAAACTAAATGTATCTGGGCGAGAGATTACAAACTGCGTCTGGGTACGAGATTACGTTTAGCGTCTATATAAGGCACGCGAAATCGACGTGGCCTCACCTTAGAAAAAGTACTATAACAGTTAAGGCGTTCCTGATTGTACACTACGTGTTGTAATTGTACATAATACAACAGCAAGATACATTACGGGACATTGACATTTGCAGATATCGTAAAGTACTGCAGGATTTGCTGCTAAACTTTCAAGTGGCTCGTAGATGTACTGAAAAAGTTACAACACTGTTATTGTCGGAAAACATGTAATGGAATATAGCAAATAGTCTGCTTATCAGACTTTACAATTTTTAGTGAGTTTATCTGCTGCAAACTTTGGTAGTCTGTGGGCGGAATTCTTGGAATTGGCTAGCATTTTTGGATTTTGTAGTAGTCTGCATGTATATAAGATAGGTAAACTTAGGCGGCTAGACAGTTTTGAAGAATCAGTGAAAAAGTGAAGACGTTTTCTGATTGTGCGTAGCGTGGAGCAATTAACTTCTATTAAATTATTTACGCCAGATACTAAATTACAGTATCGAAAAGTAGTAGAGGATTTACCAAAAAATTTAGGTTAAACTACGTTAAACTGCAAAAGTTACGGGAGCTTTATCATTATAGTTATTGGAAATTATTTTTGGCTTTGCCAATAAATTTTCAACTGGTTTGTCGGTATATTGTAAATGTTATGGGATATTATCATTTTCAAGAGAAACTGTTTTAGCTAAACCTTTGTTGACATTGTATTTTCAGAAACTTTTAAGTGTATCTTTGATAAATAAGAAGTAATTATAGTGTCTAAGAAACAATAACTGAAAAATAAACGTGTGCTTTTTACTTAAACATTGTTACAATGGAGGCCCGTAAAGTGATTTGTGGCATGCTGGGAACGAAAGAAGCGCGCAGACACGAAAATCCAAACGATGTTTTATTTACGTGGGACGTGTTGAGGCAATGTCATGCTACAGGTGCGAGAGTAAACAATAAAGCTTATTCCAAGCTATTACATGCGTTGTTCATGCATTTTGTCTGTGATCCTAATGTTGTTTTGAAGTATTCGAAGTCTGAAAAAGATATTGATTTTTATCATGTAGGCTTCTTTCGCAAAGATAATATGAGGAAAAGTTTATGGAAATTGTCTGCAAAGACTACTACCGGTTTAACTACACATGAGTCCAATAAGTTCTTCGGTATTCTTCCGGAGTGTAGATCTAATTGTGAACTAGAACCTTTAACGTATGGTGCTGCAAAAATTAATGTTTTCGTATTGTGAATAGGACAACCAAACATACTTAGTTTGTACTAACAGGAAAGGAAGTTAGCATTGAAGGTATGCGTACCAGTGGAATTCACGACCCTGAGAAAAACACTCATTCATTATTTGCATTTGTAAATGAGCATACGTTAAACGGCGTCGTCGGTCAAATGTATCCATGATCAAGAAGCCAATATACATATCGTGGCGTCAAAAGTTAAAATTGAGCCCCGAGGTTCTGTTTCAGAGTATTGAAAATGTCCTAAACCAAAATTATTTGTTTGGGGACAAAGTAACTTTCAAAATTCATATTGTTGATCGCGTAACAGTAGGGGGTAGTCTTGTGACACACCTGGAACAGTGTACTTCCCAATGGAAAAGGATGTGTATTGCCTTCCCAAGAGCATTGTGCTTTTGAAGGCTAAAGCTGATCGCAAATGTACGAATTGAAAAATCATCCTAAACAATTGTTAAAACAAGCAAAGGATTTGTGTGTCAGTGCTAAAGTTGACATTGAAATCCGCAATGGGTGTTCAATTCATGATGTGAAAAAGATACAAAATAATCTAAAGCCACATTACCAAATTGTAATTTACGAGAAGAATCGTTCGACTCGGAAATATACTGTATTTTATCTGGGAATACATGCATCAAAGAAAATTTTAATCTTGTGCACTGAAGGACACTATGAATGAATTACTAATATTAGAACTCTGTTGAACAAACATGGTTATTGTCAGTATTGTTTGGAAGGATATGATCATACAGAAAACGATAAGCGTAATTTGAAATGCGTGATGTGCGAAAATATCTCAATGTTTCTAATGATGATGAAGATGATGATATTAAACGTGAGCTTGATGACTGTCGCAGACTGATTTCTTGGAAATACGATTTGGGAGGTATAAGGTTGATGGGTTTCAACCTCCAACGAATAGTTTTCGAATTTCATGGGTGTTTTAGCACGGATGCTTCACCTGCTATCCTACACTTCGACACGTGCCCCTAAGCTAGGTACATTATTACAAGACCGGCATGAAAGAACCGCCACGAAAATATCATTCTTGAAAAAATTAAATGCCAATGTTGTTCAAATGTGGGAATGCGAATGGGATCATTGGGTGAGGATTGATATGACCATACAGGAGTTTATTCAAACTCAATGTAGGGATCTTGTTGATCACCTAATACCCAAGGATAGTTTTCTCTCTGGTCGTACCGTATGTTTTAATGCTTTGTTTGAATGTACCAGCGAGGAGACAGTGGCATATTATGAGGTAACATTGTTATAGCCTTCGGTGATGGCACATAAACCAATGCCTGTAGCTAAGCCAGATATATACAGAGGGCCGGTCTTTCTAGAAGTGGAAAGTATTAAAGGGTTAGTTAAATTCATCGTCTTGCCCCAAATGACTTGTATTTTCCGGTTATACCATTGGTCATCTTTTGTTTGGGTTGTGCCGTACGTGTATGGAAAAAAGTATTGACAATTGCCTGCTTAGCGATTCCGAGCGTGACTTAACAGCTGCGTACTGTACGCCTGAACTCCATGTAGCTTTAAAGGTGGGATACAAAATTCTGCAAGTAATTTAAACAAAGGAATTCGAACTTAGGGACCCTGAACTAGGGGATTCAGGTGCTCTGTTTAAAGAGTATGTGAATCCTTTATTCAAATGAAGCAGGAATCTTCGGGATTCCCTGCTTCTTGCAAAAGTGAAGTAGATAAAAAATATATTGCAGATTAGTATGCCCATGAAGACATACTGTTAACGGAAGAAAACATTGAATTGAACCCGGAATTGAGGCATATTTCTAAAACCCGGGATTGAGGTATGGACACCAGAATACGAGTTGCAAACTATATTCTATTGAAGAGCAGCAACGTATAAAAACATTGATAACAAAAACAAATCATTTAAATTCTCAAATCTTGTCCTTGCCGCGTTCATCACCTCGTGGGCATGTGTAAAACTTTATGAATTATTAACAACAGTAGGGTCTGACTGTGTGCTGTACTGCGACGCCGATAGTATTATGTTTGTACAGCCACGTAATTAGAAACCTCCAATTTACTTAGGTTCCTACCTGGGTGAACTAACTAAGTTCCAGAAGGATAGGAAATTAATGCGTTTATTGGATTAGGGCTGAAGAATCGTGCGTACCGTTTAAAAGAAATTGGAACGGGGAAAGAATATTATGTACTTAAAATTAGAGGAATAACTTTAAATCATTGTGCGTGCCAAGAAATTAATTTTGATCATTTTTATAATATAGTTCGCGATAAAGTTGACAAGAAACACTCAAACAATCCAGGGAGGATTGTTCGAAAGCAGGATTTTGTTATTGTGTCCCGGCCTGAAACTAAGACACATCAAAAGGTTGGAAATGAAAGACGACGACTTGATCCTCAAAGCTTGGCTGACTTTCGGACATTGCCGTACGGTTATTAAAGTGTTATTCGTGTCGAATGATTGGCATTACTGGTATGAGTGTTCGGTAAATATTTGTTTTTATCTTATATTAAATGTGTTCTAACATATTGACATAGTCATGATATTCTCGGATATGTTACAGAACTAAATTTTATAAATATTTTCACGACACCCGTCAACTAGAACTTCCTTACATGTATGTATGTAAATATTGTAAGTATCAATTACATATAAATATGTAAATAATATATTGTAAATAATGTTATTGTAATTAATGTAAATATGGTAAATATTTTTATTGCAAAGAAAGTATGTAAATATTATGAATACCTTATTTAAACAATACTGTAAATATATAATTATTTATTACATTGAATACTTATAAATATATCAATCACCTAAATATATGTAAATATTATCTCTAATCACTATCATAGTGTGCCACGTATATCACTGAAGAAGAACAATTAATGGTAATGAAGAAATAACAGAAATTTCAATTACATGTTTTATTTCAAATTACGATCTTCTATTAAACAAATATTGGTATTATATCAATAAGTATGTGTATTCTGTATAATATAAAGGAGGAATATATACTGCGTCACATCATGTATTTACCAGTCATATATACATACACTTTTACATTTTTTAATAATAATTTATGTGACGCACAAACCTTTATACAAATTATTGGTATCTTATAAATAAGTATGGTATTCTATATAAGATTAAAAAGGAATACATATGATTCGTATAAGGCAATAATGGCTTGTACAGGGACGCACAAATAAATTATTTTCAAATTAGATTTCAGTTAAAACTTCAATTAAAAATTGATATCGTATGTGCTTAAAATACAACTACATAACTAACGAACACTTTCATACGTAAAAGTCACAATATAAAGTATATAAAAAACAATACATTTAAGACATGGATAAATCAGTTACATAGGTAAAGATCATAAAATATAACCATACATTACAAACAAAAGTTTAGGTAATGCAACCCCCATTGCAATCATAACAAGAGGTTATACAGCCCTAACAATCCAGTCAAGGCAAGGTTACAACCCTTACATGTATAAAGAGTCACAATATATAAGTCTACAATACAAACCAAAAGTTAAAAGCTATGCAACCAACATTATTCCAAAAGGAGACGTTAACCAAGCCAGCATCTCGTGAAAGGTAAGTTTAAACGCTTACATGCATAAAGACTCAATATATATAAGACTTTCCGATTATCAACCAATAGGAAACAGTGTTATGTCCAGTACTTGCTTGCTGGTCATGTGCTTTGTGGTGACCGAAAAGTGCGCCAAGAAATCGGGCTGGAATCGCACGAGAGGCGACCACGCAATTTGCGTGTGGGCAACTACTTCAACATAAACCTTCGTCTGTGCATAAACCGTTTTTTAAGAAAATACTAGAAGAATTTTTTTATATTCCAAGCCCGCAGCGAACTCAAGTTTACGTTTCTTAAAAGTTCTTTTTTTATTAGTAATGTTGAACTAGTTTTATCTACGCTCAGCAGTTATAGGACAGTACAAAAGGGAAGATCCTGACTCAGGAGAGATATTTGCAAGTAATTTTAAACACGTATATTTGACACACCTACAAGAAGCTAGCACTAGGACCGTCCCAAGGACGTTATTAATAGAATAAAACCGTAGTGACAAGATAAAGTGAATTGTTTGATCAGTGCTCCAGTTTTACAGTCACGTCGGAAAGAAAGAAAAAAAGAAACGAAAATTAGCCACTTACAACGTGCACGAAAGGTTATTGTCCAAAGGTATATATATAGGACAGATCCTTTATATATATATATATATATATATATATATATATATATATATATATATATATATATATATATATATATATATATATATTTAGCTAGATATGGAAGCTATTAAGAAAAGAGTAATTTGCAATATAATATGTGCGAACTTTTTTTAATTATATATTTGGTATTAACAATACTAGTTCATTTCATTGTGTCTATGTTTATTATTTGTACATGTTTTAGTTCATATTAATAGATCAAATTCATTGTGTCATTTCTTTCATGTAAGACAAATCATTTAATGAGCAAATATGAGTATTTAAAACGAACTCCCATTGTTCAACTGTTATTTTTTTCTTTGAGTGTAAAACCTAATTCCAACGCGAGAGTTTAGGTTGCGATATGTACTTCGCTTTGATATGGAAGTAGTGAACTATCCCTCGCGGTGGACAATTACAGATAAAGAAAGGAGGTAAAGTTAATATTCATTTTCTTTTTGCTTCTTAAATCAGGATAGTTCACACGTAACCGACCACGTTGCGACCAATCTTGTCATTCAAGTCTTCCCAAACTTGGAAGGAGGTTGGCAAAGCATGTTTATGCATCCAGACGAAGGACATGATTGGGAGAGTTTTACTTTGTGGTTAAATCGGAAGTGCAAGGACTAATTCACACGACCTCCTTCATCAAGCGATAGCATTATTAATTGGTGGTTCCGCCCAGGAGACCTTTACAATAACGTGAAAATGTTCTTTTAGTTACCGGTGTTTAATATATATATATATATATATATTTGGTGCATTACTAGTGTGAAGTGTATGTTCTCTTTAGTGGTTTTGTATGTGTATTAGTTGCATTAATGTCATTCTAGAGAGGAATTTAGCTACATTTAGAGAAATTATTAGATTCTCTTAGAGGAATTATTAGTTTACTTAGTGTCAATTAACAGAATCATTCACAATGGCAGATTCTGAGAAGTTGAAGGAAATTCTTACCACTTTGCTCGAAAAACAGTCAGAACAATTAAATATAAATTTGGAAGAAAATAATGATAAAATTGCTAGTTTAAGAGAAGATCTGAGTAATAAATTTGAAGAACTAGATGTTAAGATAGAAAGAACAAGTAAAGATATAATGCAGACTAATAATGCTGTTGCTAACATTACCGTGCATATTCAGGCCATGGAGGAGAAAATAGAGGAATATAGGGATGAATGTAGGAGGAACTCCGAGTCCGCGAAGGCGCAGATTGAAAGTTACCGGGCCGAAGTCGCACAGGATTGCGAAACAAACCAAGAAAAAGTGAGAGAACTAAAGGACAGGCAAGCGTTGTTACAATTTAACATCAACAAACATCATACCCGAGTAGATAACCAGATTTTAGAATTCGAGGCAACGATAAGTACCGGAAATACGTATATTCGGGAAACTATGACAGGGTTACAGGAACAACGTTGCAAAGTAAACCAAATGCAGCATAATATTGCGGAAATTAAGAAGGTAGCTTTAGAAAACACAGATAACGTCAGGCAGGCAACAATGCGAGTAGATGGATTAGAAACCCACACGATCCAGTTCATCCACGACGTTATTCAACAGGTGCAAAATATCCCCACCCGATTAGCTGTTAAATCAGAAGTAGATCAGGAAGTTAAGAGTAGAGTTTTTAAATTGGAACGAGAAATTGGTAATCTACAAAACAATATTAATCAAACGAGTAATCAGAAGTTCAACCGCGAGTCAGATATTTTTACGTATGAAGCTGACGATAGTAGTGAGCACAAGGATAGCAGTGAAGGTTATGGATCCGACCATTCGGAGACCAAGTTAAAGGGTAAGACATATTTTCTTAAAACGCGCAAACCTTGCCATTGTATTACCATTCAAGAAATTCGAGATTTACCGACATACAGTTGAAAGCCAGATAAAGAGACAGCCCGTTCGTACTTGCGTAATCTTTAACACAAATTAGATCTTCTGAATGTACATGAAGTTGCGGTGTTGCCAGTATTACCGAGTTTGTTGCAGAACCCGTGTTTAGAGTGGTTTAGAATACGCCAGCACTTGTTAACGACTTTTGAAGAATTCAGTCACGCTTTAGTTAATGCGTTTGAATCTGAAGCCATCGTAGTAAAGAGATTGACCGCTTTGCGAAATACTTCGTTCGATCCGAGAGTACATGGTTCAGTTTTAGAATTCGCAACCACCCAATATCGTGCATTAAGTGATTTAAATCCAGAAAGCTCTCCAGCAAATATACTAGCCAGTATCGTGTCTACACTACCATATAAATATAGAGAAATGTTTGCATTCTATCCGTGCACAGATTTCGCGAAATTCATTGCCAGCGTTAAACGTCTCGAGTCTTTACGAAAACCTAATGAAAAAGATTACAGGCGGGAAGGTAATAATTATGAGAATAGAAATAAACCGTACCAGTCGGTCAGGGTACAATATAGTAGGTCAACCAGAGATAGGCCCAATAACAATAATAATAATAATAGTCAACGAAGTAGAAATTCAGACGAAACCAACTTCGGAAGAAACAATCGGGAGAATAGGCGTGGATAGCATTTTACGAACGATGCTCGTACAGATAGTGAACGATCGAACAGTGCCCCAGACAACAACGCAATGATAGCAATAACCGCAATTTAGGGAATCATAATAATCGGCGAAGGGAAAATAACCAGAATAATAATAATAGCAGACGTAATTTCAATTTTCATTCGAGTAATGAACGGCAGAATTGGCGAGAGCGCACGCCCGAGCGAGAGGGTGGGCACACATTAGATCATAGTCAACAGGGAAACTAAGATCCGATGGGCACGAAGGGGGCGCGTCCATCGAGGGTAGTTCGTTTATAAATTCCCCGAATTTTATACGAGTCAGGAATTATACTTTCGCCACAGACGATGCGCCAGATAGTGATGGAAAGAGTGATGTTGAGGTAGATAGCGAAGAGAGAGAGAACTTGTTACGGCCTATGACCGGGATTACTCCGCGTATATAGAAACCAAAGGTACTGATATCTCAGTTAAAACTCTCCTTGACACAGGAGCAGACGCCTCACTAATTTCATACGAATTTTGGAAAGAAATAAGCAAGGATATTTCCGCACCTAGACTGCAATCAGCTGACGATGTCCTTTTAGTTGATTATAGTGGTCGTTTCAAAAGAAAGCAAGGGTAAAACAATAGTGACAGTCCAAATTGATATATTGACGCTTGAGTTATACGTTGTTTAAGATTTAAATGAGCGTTTTATTCTTGCTGTTAATGCCCTTTCGCAATTACAAAGTATCATTGATTTTAGTCAGGGAACGTTTTCGTTGGAACATGAAAATATCAGGGTCGTCATATCTTTGCTTCCCGTTCCAGTGCAATCAACCTTGGAGGATAGCGATGAGGAACAAAATGATAGTAGCGACGTCATAGAGCACCAACACATTAATCGTGTTGAAGCTAGCGATTTAGAGATTTTTCAAAAGCAGTGTGCCACGGATGAACAAATTATTACTGCAATTCAGAAAGCAGATGGATTAAATCAGCACCAGCGAAATCAGCTGCTAGATTTGTAATTTAAATATACAGGAATATTCACTAACTACCCCGGGAAAAGCAAAGGGATCATATATAAGGCAGAAATCAATACTACGGACATGTTACTGAGAAAACAATATCCTATACCCTACAAGGCCATTCCTTTGTCAGAAACGAGCTTCAAAAATTATTGCAGTTGGAAATCATAAAACCGAGTCAGAGTATACACAGTAACCCAATCTTAGTAGTACCTAAAAAGAACAATCAGTTTCGTTTATGTATTGATTTACGTATGGTGAATAAGCACTCCGTATTACGACATGGCCCGAGCGAATCGAGGATTTACTTGCAAAATTACAAGGGAAGAAATTCATCACGGTCCTTGATTTACAACAGAGTTACCTACAAACCGGATTACATCCAGATTCTCAGCCATACTTTGCTTTTAATTTTGAGGGTTTATGTTGCCAATAACAACGAGTAGTATTTGAATATCGTAACGGATCATCTGCTTTGAACGCGATGATGGCATATGTTTTAGGGCCAGAATTACATACTAAAATTATCTGATATGTGGATGACAATTTAGTAATGACGAATAGTTTCGAAGAACATTTACAGTTGTTGGGAGGAATATTTAAGAAATTCAAAGAATACATCGCTTTAAACATTAACAAGCGCTTGCAAACACTGCGACAAAAAATTGAATGAAGGCAATTTTAATTTTTATCAGTATTTGAGACGAGACCGAGACTTTCGAGACTGGCCTAAGTCTCGTCTTGGTCTCGTCTCGATTTATAGAGGCCTATCTCGGTCTCGTCACGGTTATATAAAACCCGTCTCGGTATATTAAAGCCCGTCTCGGTCTCCGTACCATCCCCAAATTAAGAGAAAACTAGACTATTTGCCATCCAAAGTTGTAGGTGCGACTCTACTTTTTATTATTAGTATTATTAAAGTATACTTTTTAAATAGCACCACGACATAAGAGGGAGAGAAAGTGAGAGATTTCTGGCCTCTTCAACATGTTCTTAAACGTTAATAAGGATTTTCTTAAGTTTTTCGTATAATTTTAATTTATGTTCGTTTCTTATATTGTAAGTACACACAATTTGTAAGATATAAATGCAACTTAATTTTGAAGAGACTCGAAAATGCTGACGCCCTTTCTGTTGTTGTAGTAGCTAGCACGTGCGCCTTTTGTGCAGGAGGTCCCACGTTTGATTCCCGATAAGAGTCCCTTACAAAATTTGAACGATTACTGTGTTCGAATTTCAGCTTAATCTTTGAGTTCACGTCTGATATAACCTCGATGCAGAAAGGGAATCCTAAACTTAAATAATTAACTAACTCGAAACCAATGAGAGTACAGAAAAAGTATCAGGTGTCAACTTGGAGGGGAGGGAAAGGATGGGAACATGGACATAAGACCATAAAACACATTATTGAAATGGCAGTCAGTGATGATTATAAAGTTGGGTTGGGGCATAGAGCCTCGAAATTCCGTCTAGGGCATTTCCCCGAGCGTGCTCAATCTGAGTTACCAGAATTTTCGCAGTACTATTTTCACCCATCGTTTATTCAATCCCTCATCCTTAAGAAATCTGAAAATAGCATTGCCTCCTATCGTGCTCAATATGAACTACACGTATTTTTGCAGTACTGCTTTTCACCTCTAGTGTAATGAAATTCTTCCACGAGCAAACCTGTTATCTAAATTGTCAGTAGCTACGTCCGCGACTAATATACATTTACAAGTACAGCTTTATTTTCGTATTTTCTTCAACAGTTAACCGATTTCAATTGGATTATAATTCAAAGTACTTATCATATAGTATAAATAAGAATACATAGCCAACTTCTTAAACACTTCGCTCAGAGGAATCGGTTTAGCGCGTGTAACAAGCAAAAACAACAGGTTAGGAGTCTCAGAAATGACAAAGGAGAAAAGAGAAAGGCAAAAGCAGCACAGTACTGTCTTATCGTAGGGAATATTAGAGAATTATTCCCGCATTTAAGATTTAATCATATTGTTTTTTACAGTTTGGTAGCCTATATTGTTGACATTTACATGCTATTTTTTTTTTCTTTTAGATGCCTTTCGATGGAGGCCAGCGAAAAATTCCATTGTGTTCAGTTTCCCTTTTTTGGAATTTTCCATTCTAGTAGTAGGCGCTAAAAATTTTTAAATGATTTTTTTCTAGATATTTCTTTTAGCAGGACAAAACATATAAAAAGGGAGCCTCCCTTAGCTTTCGTCGCTGTGCGTTGTAGGAGTCCTTCAGTATGTTATCCAGGCCAGGCAGTTTGCTGCACTGTAAATGAGTAGTACAGTTTGCAGAGAACCCCGTGTTGTTAGTTACTGTATGTAGTCAAATTGGAGATTCTGCTACAATACAGATGCCCCTAAAGCAATTGGGTGTTGGCCGTTACATAGCTCAAACCATGCTAGAAAATTAGGTATTAAGTGTGTTTCTTAGAAGTTTGATCATACGCCTATAATAGAAGCTACATGGGACATTTATTGATCATCAGGATGGAAGTATATAAGCTTCCTATGGGTTCTATGACGGAGGTGAGTGAAGCTCGAACAGGATTAGGAAGTTGTTCCGTTCTAGTGGTGGAGGAACTTTTTATTTGAATGCTAAGGCGTTTGGGTTCGATCCCCTGCGTATTTGTTAGCACAATTAGGTGCAATGAATGATTAGAAATTTCTCACTGCAACTTTCAAGTGTAAGAGTGAGTATTGACCAAATTCCTCATTCCTTGAGTGCAAGGAACTTTAGCCAGAGCCGTGGAGTGAAACATGACAACCTATCCTACATATGTAATTTAGATATATTCTTTATTGTAGACTTAATTTGGGGTCTCAGAATCAGAGTAGGCCAGACTGTGTCCTTTGAGTCAAGATTTAGTCTTTGGATTGTAAGGAGTACGGGCCAGGGTTAAATGTTTCCTGTAAGCCTTATTTCCACAGGTCCCTTCTAAATTAGAGAGATATTGAATAATTAATGAAATTAGGAAAATTTGAAGTTAGCTTGAATTCTTCCTTTCTCCATTAGTTATTGGGGAAAGGCAAGAAAAAGATTTGGATGCATATAGGGGCGGAGTAGCGTCCTGAGATTGTAGTCCTTATCCCACCTCCAAAATTAGAATATTATTTTGTAATAAATAACTAATCTCAATTCAAATTCCTCGATCTATTCATTTAATTTTCTTTGATATGAACCAATACTAGACATAACGAGCAGGTATTTTTTAGTGGTCGTATAGATATATATTTATTGAGCAGATGGTTGTTAATACGAAGTTTTCGTAATTTTTATTTTTATTTTGTTTGGAGAAAAATAATAATAGTATAAATTCTTGAGGGAATTGACGGTTATTTCAGTAACTTCATCTCAAGTGGATGCTGACCCAATTATAGATATTTAATTTTTAGTTATGTTAATAGAGACAAGAGAGATAAGAATATTTACCGTACGGACACTCGGATTGACAGCCAGATTTTAAAATATTCTCCCCCCAGTCTGTTTCTACCTTCCCCTAACCCCAAACAGATAAAGCTAGTATAACTTTGATCAACTCTTTCTTTCAGTGTAATGCATAAGATGGGTGTATTTTGTCGCTGGGCAAAAACTCTAGCCCACGCCGAGAAGCTTACAGGATTTGTGAACTTTGTAATGCACACAAATACCTGTATTACTTCCTGGGAACAAAAACATCACCAAGACATACTGTTGGAAGTGTTATGTTGTAATCATTTAGAACACAGACTAATGTGCATGAACGGAAGTACTTTACGAGCAAGGGTGACAAATCAAGAATATGAACACCAAGTGGGAATCACAATCTAAATTGTAGGCTGAGCATAGATATTTATAAAGTGCCTTCCGTTTGAATTTTAAGGAATATTTTTTTTAGCGCTTTCATAGTGACCTATTCGTAATAGAAAACAAGTGACATCACATCAAAAATTGCAAAAAAAAAAAAAAAAAAAGCCCATTGATTATTTTCTATGAAATGAAACGAAATCTTTGAGTTTTACGTCCCACGGTTATGTCGGTTAGGCGAAAGGAGACGGTGATTATGATAAATGAGTGAAATGGTAGAATGAAGAAAGTGGGAGGAAACGGGAGAACACCGAGAAAACCCACGAGCACGGCGTTTGTCCACCACAAAGTCCACACGGCGCGAGCTGGGATCGAGCCAGGGACCCCAAGCACCGGATGTGAACGCTCTACCACTGAGCCACTGCGCCCCTCTTGATTATTTTCTAGTTAAGCTTTATGGTCTAATATAATATATGTAAGTGCATAAAGAGTTATGTAACCTACCCATTCATTATTTCTCTACTTTTAACAGATAATAAACTAAATTGGTACACATTAAGAAATAATAAATAAAATTCAACTACTTTCATGTAATTTCAAGTCATCATAAATACCGGTTTAATCTCCAATATTATCAGAAAGACAGCACCGTTTTTGAAGAAAAGTAAACCAAAACCTTCGCATAACATAACGAAATCCAAAGCCGAGTTGAATTTCTGCTCCATTCCCATAATTTTCCTCACATTTTACACACTCTCCTATTTAATTATAATTAATTCAACACTAATGTTTGGTGAAACAGTTTTCGAATCAGAGACGGAGTTGATTCTGTCAACTTCACTCACGTACCGGTGGTTTTAAGTAAAAGGGGAAATTACAAGAGTTTAGGAAGTAGGAAAGATTATAGGTGCATTTTTATTTGCTGGACGCATGATAAGTATTTGGGTATCAGATTAGTCTCCTGAGTCACCATTTTGGCCTCACCGCTTTATATAAACAATAAACCACGTTCGTACTAAATCAGTCATGAACGCAGTAACAAACACGTATATTTTTTTTATAAATAGAACAGAGATACTAATGATAATATTACGAATAGATAGAAATTTTGCATTTTATCTGCAAGGAAGAAACTGTATCGCTCAAACCCGAATACAAAGCATAATCATTTCACACCGCCCCTGCGAGTAAGCAAGGATTAGAAATAGTTTTCTAGGCTTTCAGCATCTGTGCCAATATTAGACCGTTAGATATGAGAGATGACGTCCCTCGGCGACCACACTGCAGGTGGTATTGCAGAGCGAGAAAGGAATCAGAGTTGAGTTGAGTTGATTTTGAGTTTAACGTTCCTTTTAGTAGAGAGCTATACGAGACATGGACCTACTGATTAACGTGGAATACAAATCACATGAGCTCCATCCGGGAATCGAACCCGGGTCTTCCACGCCAAAGGCGCTTAAGCAAACAGAATACCACGAAGATGCTCAAGAAAGGAAAAAATGAAATCTTTGAGTTTTACGTCCCACGGTATGCCGGTTAGGCTAAAGGAGACGGTGATTATGATAAATGAATGAAATAGTGACAGATTTACTGACCTGAGCTTTTAAAATGTTTCAAGCGAATGCACCTACCGGGAATTGAACCAGGTACCGAAGGCGAGATTGTTAACGCTTACGCTAAGCGTGCAAACACCTACGAATTAATATAAAGTGCATTAAAATACATTAATTTTAAACGTGGAACCAATCAATAATCCACCTTAAATCCTATTTTATTCATCAAGTTTTTCATATTTCCATAAGTGCTGACAATAATCAAGAAATAATATTTCTTGTACTAAGTTAGTATTTTTTAAAAGTTTTTTTTTTTTTTTTTTTTTTTAGCAAAGCAACGTTTATACCTGATACGTTCATACGCGTGTCCAACAAAATGTTTCTGCGGGGACAATAGACCCCCTACTGTGACTTATACAGTGAATTCTATATTGAAATTTGTAGAAAAGTACTCAGTGGAATTATAACATGTATGTTTTGCTTCTAAAATATACTTTAAAAGTTTAGAATGGAGCTGGTCTACAATAAATTCAGGGTCGACTACAGTGAAAGTTCATTTATTTTTCATAAGCATAACATCATTTCCTTAGTGGATACTTCCTATTAATATATTAACAAAATGTTAACTTCTATCGTGAGAGATGTTATGCCATCGCATTTTTTCAGTAAACCTTTAAGAAACATGAGACGTAGAATTGACGTAGTATTTTAAGTTTTGCTTTTTCTTGATTTTGGAATATAAGGAATTTAATCAAGTATACTATTGCATTAACAACATAAACTAAAAGCTAGATATATCATGGGAGAGCCATGTCCTGCCATCTTACTTAAGATAAACCTGAAATGAAGTTAATGGTGGGAATATATATTTCCGGTTTGGATACTGACCAAATCTGAATCTAAGAAAAACGTATTGAATTGCAGCATTAAACAATGAAATAAAACTTTTATCTCTGCAGGTCATAGAGCACAAACCTAGACTGAGAAATTTATCTTCAAACAGATGATTCTTTTTTTTCTTGTATTTTTTTCGCAACATAAAATAAAAATAAGGACATAAATGAAATAAATTATAATTGCTACATTTGCTTTACTTTACCCTACAAAAAACAAGTCTCTTTCTACGTCTTTAATTACATTCAATACATTGTGGGCAAAAGCTTTGAATGCCTATTTATGCCCCTCCAAAAAGTAATATCAACGTATGTTTTTAACTGCGCTTCTGCGACAGGAACTCTTGGTTACTAGTCCCCAATTACACATAATAAAATTGCGTTTGTTTTGATGATCCTTCATAATACACTAAGATGCTAACAGAAATATCCATATTATGCATACATTCTAACGAAGTTTATTACACCAAATAAGAAATTTTAAAAATTGTTGAGTAAACTTTATGATTGTTAACACACTTGCCAACCATTTACTACGCCACACATGCTGCCATCTCGTGTCGTAAGTAAACACTTCGCTATAACATTGGTAAGTTGCTTTTAGATTATCATGTCTCATTCATGTTGATTATACCTATATGGTGGTTCTTCCTTCTGTAATTATCCAGAGCTTGTAAATAAACCAATCTCTCTCACCAAATTGCATCTATTTCTACAAGTAGTACTCTATTGTTTTCAACCTTAATCCATTTGAATGCTAAGGAACGGAAGTGCTTCTATTATTTTTTTCCCCCAAGAACTCGCAACAGTGGTTTGAAAGAAGGTCGTTGATAGTGAATAATATGGATTTCATTAATTGTTCGACGAATAACGCATTTATCTAAATAATTCAATGAGATTTTTGTTTTTCGTTGTGCTCGCTTCTTTTTTTGAGTAAGAAAGCTGTTTCTATTAATTCTGTTTATTTCTCGCTCAATCGTAATTTACGTTTTAAAGCACTTACTGAAACAACCGTAGCTTCAGATACTCCGCTTTGTACTTCTTTTACGTTAATTGGATCTCAATTGTCAGCATCTATCTTCATAAAATCATAAAAAATTAACCAAAATCTCACCTTTCCTGGGAATCGTTTTCGTTTTTCTAAGTTTTCTGTCCTTTTTAACCTCTATTATGATTTTTAAAAAAGGAGCACACAAAACAATTTAACGCAGCACAGAACTAATACACAAAGAACACCATACTTCACTCAATATAAGAACACTAACATGTTCGGCTTTTCATGTGCCTCTCAAAACGCCCCATTGTGTGTTGTCATGAACAAACACCCCAGGGGAGTGGGTACCAATAGGATCATTTTCTTCTACCAGCAAAAGTGACAAACTTCCTTGTATGAGGGAGAGAGGATTTGGCAAGTCTGTAGCCACGATTTTCTTAAGGCTAGGACATGATTTTTTGTGCCTTTAATGAATGGGTTACAATTATAGGTTGTGTTATGTTTTATAATTTTTAATTACTTTAACTTTTTTTTATAATGCTCTAAAATATATTTAGCTGTAATTTTATAATATTGTTACATATTATAAATTTAAAATTTTTTCAATAAAGAAATGTCATCTTCATCAGACATTAATTAGTATATATGTTCATAATATTAAAATATTATTGATATACAATTTTAATCAAAAGAAAAACTATTGTCCAGGAACTATTATATATAAAACAATTCTTACTTTAACTTGTTTTACGATCCTCATGCATTTGGTTTTAAAAAAGGAAAACAATGCGCGAATAAGGACATCTTTAATTCACCAAATGCACCTTTACATCTTATTAAATAAATAGAGTATTTCTTCCTTATTGTACAGATCTTTCTAAAAGAAGATTAGAAAATAGAAACTGCAAATTGATTGAAGGTCTGTTTTTGTTATTCTTTAACCTATTTAGTGCCAGAAAGAAAAACGTTTTTGAATTGGGTTGAAATTTCCTAGTCTTCGTCATTGGGATCTCTTGTTACTCTGGAAAGAGAAATTTCGTTCTTTTCAAGTACTATTCTGCGTCACGTGAGTAGTAATGGGGTTACTTTGCCTCACTTTTTGGCCCCTGGGTCCCTGCCTCAGGACCCATGGTCCCTGGCCGGGGTCAATGACCTAGGGGTACCTAGGACCACCCCCTCTAAATTTTGGCAGGGGTACCTTGGCCCACCCCCTAAATTTTGGCAGGGGTACATAGGACCACCCCCCTTAAATTTCGGAAATTGCCAAATCTAAAAATTGGGTGTGGTAGCCTAGGACCATAATATGTACCTCTATCAGTATTGGGTGTCTATGTCGTTCCCTTTCATGGGTAAAAAATTGCCAAAAATTCAAATTTCGGGGGTTTTGACCTAATTTATCCCCTTTGATGAGGTGTTATTACCCTATATAGTTATATGGGCGTATACAGGGGTCCATTACCTTTCATAAGACATGGGTATATTAATGCACCCCTTGAAAAATTTGGGAGGGGTACCTTGGCCCACCCCTTCAATTTTGGAAATTGCCCAATTTCAACATTGGGTATTATAGTATAGGACCCTAATATGTATTATGATAAATTTGGGTGGTCCACCTCATTTCCTTTTAGGGGTACAAAATTGCCAAAACTATAAACGTAAGCAATACGTTGTACCACGTGTTTGGTTTTTGACCTAATTTATCTCCTTGGATGAGGTCCTATTACCTTATATGATTATATGGTCATGTATAGGGGTCCATTACCTATCATAAGACATAGGTACATTTGTGCACCCCTTTAAATTTTTGGGAGGGGTACCTTGGCCCACCCCCTTTAATTTTGGAAATTGCCCAATTTCAACATTGGGTATTATAGTATAGGACACTAATATAGATCACTATAAATTTGGGTGGTCCACCTCGTTCCCTTTTAGGGGTACAAAATTGCCAAAATTTTAGTACAACCACGTGTTTGGTATTTGGTACATTTTATCCCCCTTTGATGAGGTTCTATTACCTTATATGGTTATATGGTCATGTATAGGGGTTCATTATCTATCATAAGACATAGGTACATTGGTGCACCCCCAGGAGGGGTACTTTGGCCCACCCCTTAAATTTTGGAAATTGACCAATTTAAACATTTGGTATTATAGTACCGGACCCTAACATGTATTATGATAAATTTGGGTGGTCCACCTCGTTCTCTTCTAGGGGTACAAATTTGCCAAAATATAAACGTAAGCAATACGTTGTACCACGTGTTTGGTATTTTGGCCCAATTTATTTCCTTGGATGAAGTCCTATTACCTTATATGGTTATGTATAGGGGTCTATTCCCTATCATAAGACATAGGTACATTTGTGCACCCCCAGGAGGGGTTCCTTGGCCCACCACTTAAATTTTGGAAATTGCCCAATTTAAACATTTGGTATTATAGTACCGGATCCTAACATGTATTATGATAAATTTGGATGGTCCACCTCGTTTCCTTCTAGGGGTACAAAATTGTCAAAATATAAACGTAAGCAATACGTTGTACCACGTGTTTGGTCTTTTGGCCCAATTTATCCTCTTGGATGAGGTTCTATTACCTTATATGGTTATATGGTTATGTATAGGGGTCTATTCCCTATCATAAGACATAGGTACATTTGTGCACTCCTTTAAAAATTTGGGAGGGGTACTTTGGCCCACCCCTTAAATTTTAGAAATTGCTCATTTTATATATTTGGTATTATAGTACTGGACCCTAACATGTATTATGATAAATTTGGGTGGTCCACCTCGTTTCCTTCTAGGGGTACAAATTGCCAAAATATAAACGTAAGCAATACGTTGTACCACGTGTTTGGTTTTTGATCGATTTTATCCCCTTTGATGAGGTGTTATTATCCTATATAGTTATATGGTCATGTATAGGGTTCCATTACCTTTCATAAGATATGGGTATATTTGTGCACTCCTTTAAAAATTTGGGAGGGGTACTTTGGCCCACCCCTTTAATTTTGGAAATTGCCCCTTTTACATGTTTGGTATTATAGTATAGAACCCTAATATATATTACTATAAATTTGGGTGGTTCACCACGTTTCCTTTGATGGGTACGAAATTGCCAAATTTTAGTACAACCACGTGTTTGGTTTTTGGCTCAATTTATCCCCCCTTGGATGAGGTCCTATTACCTTATATGGTTATATGATCATGTATAGGGGTCAGTAGTAATCGCCCCACTTGGTCTCACTTTTTGGCCCCTGGGTCCCTGCCTTAGGACCCATGGTCCCTGGCCGGGGTCAATGACCTAGGGGTACCTAGGACCACCCCCTCTAAATTTTGGCAGGGGAACCATGGCCCACCCCCTAAATTTTGGCAGGGGTACATAGGACCACCCCCCTTAAATTTTGGAAATTCCCAAATCTAAAAATTTGGTGTGGTAGCCTAGAACCATAGTATGTACCTCTATTAGTATTGGGTGTCTATGTCGTTCCCTTTCATGGGTAAAAAATTGCCAAAAATTCAAATTTCGGGGGTTTTTGACCTAATTTATCCCCTTTGATGAGGTATTATTACCCTATATAGTTATATGGGCGTATACAGGGGTCCATTCCCTTTCATAAGACATGGGTATATTAATGCACCCCTTGAAAAATTTGGGAGGGGTACTTTGGCCCACCCCTTAAATTTTGGAAATTGACCAATTTAAACATGCGGTATCATAGTACAGGACCCTAATATGTATCATGATAAATTTGGGCGGTCCACCTCATTCCCTTCTAGGGGTACAAAATTGCCAAAAATATAAACGTAAGCAATACGTTGTACCACGTGTTTGGTTTTTCGACCTAATTTATCTCCTTGGATGAGGTCCTATTACCTTATATGATTATATGGTCATGTATAGGGGTCCATTACCTTTCATAAGACACGGGTATATTAATGCACCCCTTGAAAAATTTGGGAGGGGTACCTTGGCCCACCCCTTAAATTTTGGAAATTGACCAATTTAAACATGCGGTATCATAGCACAGGACCCTAATATGTATCATGATAAATTTGGGCGGTCCACCTCATTCCCTTCTAGGGGTACAAAATTGCCAAAAAATATAAACGTAAGCAATACGTTGTACCACGTGTTTGGTTTTTCGACCTAATTTATCTCCTTGGATGAGGTCCTATTACCTTATATGATTATATGGTCA
This sequence comes from Thermobia domestica, assembly GCF_964235325.1. Taxonomy (NCBI): domain Eukaryota; kingdom Metazoa; phylum Arthropoda; class Insecta; order Zygentoma; family Lepismatidae; genus Thermobia; species Thermobia domestica. The sequence continues at coordinate 163,421,058 of NC_137467.1, read as the reverse complement.
TGTATAGGGGTCCATTACCTTTCATAAGACATGGGTATATTAATGCACCCCTTGAAAAATTTGGGAGGGTACCTTGGCCCACCACTTAAATTTTGGAAATTGCCCAATTTCAACATTGGGTATTATAGTATAGGACCCTAATATGTATTATGATAAATTTGGGTGGTCCACCTCATTCCCTTCTAGGGTACAAAATTGCCAAACTATAAACGTAAGCAATACGTTATACCACGTGTTTGGTTTTCGGCTAATTTATGTGCTTGGATGAGGTCCTATTACCTTATATAGTTATATGATCATGTATAGGGGTTTATTACCTATCATAAGACATAGGTACATTTGTGCACCCCGGGAGGGGTACAATGGTCCACCCCTTAAATTTTGGAAATTGACCAATTTAAACATTTGGTATTATAGTACAAGACCCTAATATGTATTATGATAAATTTGGGTGGTCCACCTCGTTCCCTTTTAGGGGTACAAAATTGCCAAAAATATAAACGTAAGCAATACGTTATACCACGTGTTTGGTTTTGGTCGATTTTATTCCCTTTGATGAGGTGTTATTACCTTATATGTTTACATGAGCGTATACAGGAGTCTATTCCCTATCATAAGACATGGGTATATTGATGCACCCCTTTAAATTTTTGGGAGGGGTACCTTAGTCCAACCCTTTAATTTTGGAAATTGCTTAATTTCAACATGTGGTGTCATAGTACTGGATACTAATATGTATCATGATAAATTTGGGTGGTCCACCTCGTTCCCTTTTAGGGGTACAAAATTGCCAAAATATAAACGTAAGTAATACGTTATACCACGTGTTTGATTTTTGACCTAATTTATCTCCTTGATGAGGTCCTATTACATCATATAGTTATATGGTCATGTATAGGGGTCCATTCCCTTTCATAAGACATAGGTACATTTGTGCACCCCCGGGAGGGGTACAATGGCCCACCCTTTAATTTGGAAATTGATCAATTAAACATTTGGTATTACAGTATAAGACCCTAATATGGATCACTATAATTTGGGTGGTCCACCTCGTTCCCTTTTAGGGGTACAAAATTGACAAAATATAAACGTAAGCATTACGTTGTACCACGTGTTTGGTTTTTGACCTAATTTATTCCTTTGGATGAGGTCCTATTACCTTATATGGTTATATGGTCATGTATAGGGGTCCTCGCTTATCATAGTACATGACCTCAATATGTATCATGATAAATTTGGGTGGTCCACATCGTTCTCTTCTAGGGGTAAAAATTGCTAAAATATAAACATAAGCAATATGGTTATATGGTCATGTATATAGGTTCATTTCCTATCATAGGATATGGGTACATTGATGCATCCTTAAAAATTTGGGAGAGGTATTTTGGCTCATCCACTCGGTTTTAGAAATTGTTTAATATAAGCATTTGGTATCATAGTACAGGTCTTCAATATGTACCACTATAAATTTGGATGGTCCACATCGTTCCCTTTTCATAGGTAAAGAACTACCAAAAATCAAATTTCGGAGGTTATTGACCCCTATTTAGCACGTTATATGGTTTATTACCTTTATATGTTTATGTTCCATTTTAAATTTGGGAATTATCAAATAACAAAATTCGGTAAACGTTTCTAGGACCCATTGTAGATGTTGGTGTTCCTCTTATGGCCAAATATTCAAAATTTAAATGTTATTGACCGGCTTTATTATTGAATAAGTACAGGATGTATTACTTTTTTCATAAGACACAGGTGTATTTCTGTACCAATCTTAAATTTTGGAAGGGGTACATTTCTTATTGTCGTATCAATAATTGGTAATTGGATAGTATCTCATTCATTGGGTAAATCATTATGATCACGTGATCGGTTATTGACCGATGATGGGATTAGGAGTCCAGGACATTGGTACATTGAAACTTTGTAGGATAATTTGAGAATGTGTCATTGGTTTTGATTATTCCCGCCAAATATAAACGTAAGCAAGACGTTGTACCACGTGATTGTCCTTGATGAGGTAGTGTACAGGGATTCATTTCCTTTGTTGTGGTACTTCTTAAGTTTGAGTACACACACTTCTAGAAAACAGTTGGTTCTACTCAGGTAAACAATTGACGGATATTATTGACCTTATTGAACATATTAACTCTAAGACTTAGGTATATCAAGAGAAGTATTCTTTAAATTTGGGAATGGTGATAAACAGAATTTTAACATAAGGTGCGAAATTTGAAACAATACATTGAACTTTAGTCACAGCTCATAGTCTAAGATCATTGGTGGTGATTGATTTGAAATCTGATAGCTAACCTTATTGAATCTTATGACTCATAGACGAAAGGCAATACATGCTACAACAGTTTGAAATTTAATCATAAGGTGATGTAATCTGACACTAGCAAAGTTATTGTTAATGCAATTTGATTGGATGATCACTATCTTTCCTGCAATCTGATTGGTTGATCACTATCTTTCGTGCAATCTGATAGGTTGATGAGTTTTAAATCTTTTTCTGCATTCAGTTTTGTTTTAACATTTAAAAAGTTTTTGATTTTTTTTTTGTTTGAAACTTTGGTTTGACATTTTTTCGTTTCCAAATTTTTTGTTTAAAATTTTTTGTTTGAAAATTTTCAAAATTTTGTTTGGGATTTTTTCGTTTGAAATTTTTGTTTGAAAATTTTTCGTTTGAAATTTTTTGTTTGAAAATTTTTGTTCGAAAATTTTGTTTAAAATTTTTTGTTTGAAATTTTTCGTTTTCCAAATTTTTTGTTTGAAATTTTTTGTTTCAAATTTTGTTTGAAATTTTTTTCGCTTCAAAATTTTGTTTGAATTTTTTTCGTTTGAAATTTTTGTTTGAATTTTTTTTTCGTTTCAAAATTTTGTTTCAAAGATTTTTGTTCTAAATTTTTGTTTCAAAGTTTGGTTTGACATTTTTAAAAGTTTGTGCACTTATTAGTAAAGAACTGGAACTGTTTAGAACAAAAACCTTTGACAACATTGTGGTGCAATAGTACACGTCAGAACCTGGGGTTGTACTTGAAATGAAAGAACTGGAACTGTTTAGAACAAAAACCTTTGACAACATTGTGGTGCAATAGTACACGTCAGAACATAGGGTTGTACTTGAAATGAAAAAACACAATTCATTGAAATGGATCATTTTATTACACTCCACATACATCCATACCAGATTGTGGTTCTGGATATTGTCGATACAATGTATTTTGAACTTCTTGCACTAGGTTGTCTTTAGCATATAATTTTAATTCCAATTGAAGTCTTTTAAGGTCTAATGCAATATCAATTGGTGGAAACTCAATGTCCATTTGATCACAAATAAACTGTTTATCAATACAGGTATGCACCCACGAACGATGTTGACAACCATCACAATATCTAGATACATGTTGTACAATATGCATAACATATTTTTCAAAATAGTACTTTTTCAGGAATATACTAGTTTTGTTGCACACTTCCACTGCATGTTTCACACACTGAAATACGCTGATGAATTTGTTCCATTCCGTTTGTGTTAGATACACCATATTGCGAGGGACATGAAATGTACTCTTCTTACGTAACAGCACCATCTTCTCTTCGAGGACTGTACGCAGCACCACTTCATGATTTGAGCCTAATGATTTGACTATGGTCACATTTAGCTCATCATGAAAATAATCGTTCATTTGGTCGATTCGTGAACATAATATTTGCCATTCTTCACAGGTCAGTTGTACACCAAATTGTTCTGCTTTGCCCAATCGAATTACTGGTTCAAATGTTCTAGCACTGATACCAATCATCACATGTTTTGTTTGAAATATATTTATTGGATAATAGCTTGCGAAGATGAACTCTTTATCGTTAGAAGTACACATCTTTCCTCCTGAAAAGCACTTGCTCAAATGATTTCGTGGGATGACACTGTATTTGCTGGTTTATAGTTATTGCTGACGTCATTCGTAAGGAATGTGCTGACGTTTGAATTCATGATTTCATCACAGTTGCTGACGTCATGCCGACCAACCAAATTCATACAACTACGGCTGACGTCATTGGAAAGAAATGTGCTGATTCATGATTTCATCACAATGGCTGACGAATCCGGCTGTGTACTAAATTCAAGTTGATGACTTCGACCCAAGAATCCTTTGTAACATAAAGATACAGATCCAGAATTTAAGAAACGCAGCAGTTCTTCTTGTTTTGATGCTTCCATGGGTAAATATCTTGCTGGTAAAATTATATTCTTATCATTTTCAAGCTTCACTACGATTCTTAATCCAAACTTTGTAGGGATCATTTGGCTAGCTAAGATTCTATAAGGTACATTCTGTTGTAAATCAGTAATCTTGGTAAATGATTTCATCACATCACGCGTGTTTAGAAACTGCAGACAAGTAGCCATGATGATGTTATCATGAATACTAACTCGAACGATACTTATATATGATGAAAAACTGATGACGTTGCATTATCATGTTCTGACGTGTACTATTGCACCACAATGTTGTCAAAGGTTTTTGTTCTAAACAGTTCCAGTTCTTTCATTTCAAGTACAACCCCAGGTTCTGACGTGTACTATTGCACCACAATGTTGTCAAAGGTTTTTGTTCTAAACAGTTCCAGTTCTTTACTAATAAGTGCACAAACTTTTAAAAATGTCAAACCAAACTTTGAAACACAAATTTAGAACAAAAATCTTTGAAACAAAATTTTGAAACGAAAAAAAAAATCAAACAAAAATTTCAAACGAAAAAAATTCAAACAGAATTTTGAAGCGAAAAAAATTTCAAACAAAATTTGAAACAAAAAATTTGGAAAACGAAAAATTTCAAAGAAAAAATTTTAAACAAAATTTTCGAACAAAAATTTTCAAACAAAAAATTTCAAACGAAAAAATTTTCAAACAAAAATTTCAAACGAAAAAATCCCAAACAAAATTTTGAAAATTTTCAAACAAAAAATTTTAAACAAAAAATTTGGAAACGAGAAAATGTCAAACCAAAGTTTCAAACAAAAAAAAATTCAAAAACTTTTTAAATGTTAAAACAAAACTGAATGCAGAAAAAGATTTAAAACTCATCAACCTATAAGATTGCACGAAAGATAGTGATCAACCAATCAGATTGCAGGAAAGATAGTGATCATCCAATCAAATTGCATTAACAATAACTTTGCTAGTGTCAGATTACATCACCTTATGATTAAATTTCAAACTGTTGTAGCATGTATTGCCTTTCGTCTATGAGTCATAAGATTCAATAAGGTTAGCTATCAGATTTCAAATCAATCACCACCAATGATCTTAGACTATGAGCTGTGACTAAAGTTCAATGTATTGTTTCAAATTTCGCACCTTATGTTAAAATTCTGTTTATCACCATTCCCAAATTTAAAGAATACTTCTCTTGATATACCTAAGTCTTAGAGTTAATATGTTCAATAAGGTCAATAATGTCCGTCAATTGTTTACCTGAGTAGAACCAACTGTTTTCTAGAAGTGTGTGTGTACTCAAACTTAAGAAGTACCACAACAAAGGAAATGAATCCCTGTACACTACCTCATCAAGGACAATCACGTGGTACAACGTCTTGCTTACGTTTATATTTGGCGGGAATAATCAAAACCAATGACACATTCTCAAATTATCCTACAAAGTTTCAATGTACCAATGTCCTGGACTCCTAATCCCATCATCGGTCAATAACCGATCACGTGATCATAATGATTTACCCAATGAATGAGATACTATCCAATTACCAATTATGGATACGACAATAAGAAATGTACCCCTTCCAAAATTTAAGATTGGTACAGAAATACACCTGTGTCTTATGAAAAAAGTAATACATCCTGTACTTATTCAATAATAAAGCCGGTCAATAACATTTAAATTTTGAATATTTGGCCATAAGAGGAACACCAACATCTACAATGGGTCCTAGAAACGTTTACCGAATTTTGTTATTTGATAATTCCCAAATTTAAAAGGGAACATAAACATATAAAGGTAATAAACCATATAACGTGCTAAATAGGGGTCAATAACCTCCGAAATTTGATTTTTGGTAGTTCTTTACCTATGAAAAGGGAACGATGTGGACCATCCAAATTTATAGTGGTACATATTGAAGACCTGTACTATGATACCAAATGCTTATATTAAACAATTTCTAAAACCGAGTGGATGAGCCAAAATACCTCTCCCAAATTTTTAAAGGATGCATCAATGTACCCTTTTCAAACAAAACATGTGATGATTGGTATCAGTGCTAGAACATTTGAACCAGTGATTCGATTGGGCAAAGCAGAACAATTTGGTGTACAACTGACCTGTGAAGAATGGCACGAATCGACCAAATGAACGATTATTTTCATGATGAGCTAAATGTGACCATAGTCAAATCATTAGGCTCAAATCATGAAGTGGTGATGCGTACAGTCCTCGAAGAGAAGATGGTGCTGTTACGTAAAAAGAGTACATTCCATGTCCCTCGTAACATGGTGTATCTAACACAAACTGAATGGAACAAATTTATCAACGTATTTCAGTGTGTGAAACATGCAGTGGAAGTGTGCAACAAAACTAGTATATTCCTGAAAAAGTACTATTTTGAAAAATGTGTTATGCATATTGTACAACATGTATCTAGATATTGTGATGGTTGTCAACATCGTTCGTGGGTGCATACCTGTATTGATAAACAGTTTATTTGTGATCAAATGGACATTGAGTTTCCACCAATTGATGTTTCATTAGACCTTAAAAGACTTCAACTGGAATTAAAATTATATGCTAAAGACAACCTAGTGCAAGAAGTTCAAAATACATTGTATCGACAATATCCAGAACCACTATCTGGTATGGATGTATGTGGAGTGTAATAAAATGATCCATTGCAATGAATTGTGTTTTTTCATTTCAAGTACAACCCTATGTTCTGACGTGTACTATTGCACCACAATGTTGTCAAAGGTTTTTGTTCTAAACAGTTCCGGTTCTTTACTAATAGGTGCACAAACTTTTAAAAATGTCAACTCAAACTTTGAAACAAAAATTTCAAACAAAAATCTTTGAAACAAAATTTTGAAACGAAAAAAAAAATTCAAACAAAAAATTTCAAACCAAAAAAAAATCAAACACAATTTTGAAGCGAAAAAAATTTCAAAGAAAATTTTGAAACAAAATTTCAAACAAAAAATTTTGAAACGAAAAATTTTAAACAAAAGATTTTAAACAAAATTTTCAAACAAAAAATTTCAAACGAAAAAATTTTCAAACAAAAAATTTCAAACGAAAAATCTCAAACAAAATTTTGAAACAAAAAAATTTGGAAACGAAAAAATTTTCAAAAAACAATTTCAAGCAAAAAAATTTCAAACTAAAAAATTTTTACGTTTCACGGTTAACCGTCAAACTTTATCCGGTTTTTAACTATTCGATTAACAAATAAACGGTTTTGATCATATTTATCATTGAGTGCAAAATGTTGAACAAAAATACAGCAAAACTGAATACAGCAAAGATTTAAAACTCATCAACCAATCAGATTGCACGAAAGATAGTGATCAACCAATCAGATTGCAGGAAAGATAGTGATCAACCAATCAAATTGCATTAACAATAACTTTGCCAGTGTTGTAGCATGTATTGCCTTTCGTCTATGAGTCATAAGATTCAATAAGGATAGCTATCAGATTTCAAATCAATCACCACCAATGATCTTAGACTATGAGCTGTGACTAAAGTTCAATGTATTGTTTCTAATTTCGCGCCTTATGTTAAAATTCTGTTTATCACCATTCCCAAATTTAAAGAATACTTCTCTTGATATACCTAAGTCTTAGAGTTAATTATATTATTATATGTTCAATAAGGTCAATAATGTCCGTCAATTGTTTACCTGAGTAGAACCAACTGTTTTCTAGAAGTGTGTGTACTCAAACTTAAGAAGTACCACAACAAAGGAAATGAATCCCTGTACACTACCTCATCAAGGACAATCACGTGGTACAACGTCTTGCTTACGTTTATATTTGGCGTGAATAATCAAAACCAATGACGCATTCTCAAATTATCCTACAAAGTTTCAATGTACCAATGTCCTGGACTCCTAATCCCATCATAGGTTAATAACTGATCACGTGATCATACTCATATTTGACAATGATTTACCCAATGAATGATATACTATCCAATTACCAATTATTGATACGACAATAAGAAATGTACCCCCTCCCAAAATTTAAGTTTGGTACACAAATACACCTGTGTCTTATGAAAAAAAAGTAATAAATCCTGTACTTATTCAATAATAAAACCGGTCAATAACATTTAAATTTTAAATATTTGGCCATAAGAGGAACACCAATGGGTCCTAGAAAAACGTTTACCGAATTTTGTTATTTGATAATTCCCAAATTTAAAAGGGAACATAAACATATAAAGGTAATAAACCATATAACGTGCTAAATAGGTGTCAATAACCTCCGAAATTCGATTTTTGGTAGTTCTTTACCCATGAAAGGGAACGATGTGGACCATCCAAATTTATAGTGGTACATATTGAAGTCCTGTACTATGATACCAAATGCTTATATTAAAACAATTTCTAAAACCGACTGGATGAGCCAAAATACACCTCCCAAATTTTTCAAGGGGTGCGTCAATGTACCCATGTCTTATGATAGGAAATGAACCCATATACATGACCATATAACCATATAAGGTAATAGAACCCCATCAAAGGGAAGAAATTGGGCCAAAAACCAAACACATGGTACAACATATTGCTTATGTTTATATTTTAGTAATTTTTACCCATGAAAGGGAACAAGATGGATCACCCAAATTTATCATGATACATGTTGAGGTCATGTACTATGATACCGAATGCTTAAATTGGAAAATTTCCAAAATTTAAGGGGATATGGAATGGACCCCTATACATGATCATATAACCATATAAGGTAATAGGACCTCATCCAAGGGGGGATAAATTGAGCCAAAAACCAAACACGTGGTTGTACTAAAATTTGGCAATTTCGTACCCATCAAAGGAAACGTGGTGAACCACCCAAATTTATAGTAATATATATTAGGGTTCTATACTATAATACCAAACATGTAAAAGGGGCAATTTCCAAAATTAAAGGGGTGGGCCAAAGTACCCCTTCCAAATTTTTAAAGGAGTGCACAAATATACCCATATCTTATGAAAGGTAATGGAACCCTATACATGACCATATAACTATATAGGATAATAACACCTCATCAAAGGGGATAAAATCGATCAAAAACCAAACACGTGGTACAACGTATTGCTTACGTTTATATTTTGGCAATTTGTACCCCTAGAAGGAAACGAGGTGGACCACCCAAATTTATCATAATACATGTTAGGGTCCAGTACTATAATACCAAATATATAAAATGAGCAATTTCTAAAATTTAAGGGGTGGGCCAAAGTACCCCTCCCAAATTTTTAAAGGAGTGCACAAATGTACCTATGTCTTATGATAGGGAATAGACCCCTATACATAACCATATAACCATATAAGGTAATAGAACCTCATCCAAGAGGATAAATTGGGCCAAAAGACCAAACACGTGGTACAACGTATTGCTTACGTTTATATTTTGACAATTTTGTACCCCTAGAAGGAAACGAGGTGGACCATCCAAATTTATCATAATACATGTTAGGATCCGGTACTATAATACCAAATGTTTAAATTGGGCAATTTCCAAAATTTAAGGGGTGGGCCAAGGTACCCCTCCTGGGGGTGCACAAATGTACCTATGTCTTATGATAGGGAATAGACCCCTATACATAACCATATAAGGTAATAGGACTTCATCCAAGGAAATAAATTGGGCCAAAATACCAAACACGTGGTACAACGTATTGCTTACGTTTATATTTTGGCAAATTTGTACCCCTAGAAGAGAACGAGGTGGACCACCCAAATTTATCATAATACATGTTAGGGTCCGGTACTATAATACCAAATGTTTAAATTGGTCAATTTCCAAAATTTAAGGGGTGGGCCAAAGTACCCCTCCTGGGGGTGCACCTATGTACCTATGTCTTATGATAGATAATGAACCCCTATACATGACCATATAACCATATAAGGTAATAGAACCTCATCAAAGGGGGATAAAATGTACCAAATACCAAACACGTGGTTGTACTAAAATTTTGGCAATTTTGTACCCCTAAAAGGGAACGAGGTGGACCACCCAAATTTATAGTGATCTATATTAGTGTCCTATACTATAATACCCAATGTCGAAATTGGGCAATTTCCAAAATTAAAGGGGGTGGGCCAAGGTACCCCTCCCAAAAATTTAAAGGGGTGCACAAATGTACCTATGTCTTATGATAGGTAATGGACCCCTATACATGACCATATAATCATATAAGGTAATAGGACCTCATCCAAGGAGATAAATTAGGTCAAAAACCAAACACGTGGTACAACGTATTGCTTACGTTTATAGTTTTGGCAATTTTGTACCCCTAAAAGGGAATGAGGTGGACCACCCAAATTTATCATAATACATATTAGGGTCCTATACTATAATACCCAATGTTGAAATTGGGCAATTTCCAAAATTGAAGGGGTGGGCCAAGGTACCCCTCCCAAATTTTTCAAGGGGTGCATTAATATACCCATGTCTTATGAAAGGTAATGGACCCCTGTATACGCCCATATAACTATATAGGGTAATAACACCTCATCAAAGGGGATAAATTAGGTCAAAACCCCCGAAATTTGAATTTTTGGCAATTTTTTACCCATGAAAGGGAACGACATAGACACCCAATACTGATAGAGGTACATACTATGGTCCTAGGCTACCACACCCAATTTTTAGATTTGGCAATTTCCGAAATTTAAGGCGGGTGGTCCTATGTACCCCTGCCAAAATTTAGGGGGTGGGCCAAGGTACCCCTGCCAAAATTTAGAGGGGGTGGTCCTAGGTACCCCTAGGTCATTGACCCCGGCCAGGGACCATGGGTCCTGAGGCAGGGACCCAGGGGCCAAAAAGTGAGGCAAAGTAACCCCATTACTACTACGTGACTGATCTCCTATGAGATCACTGGGACTTTGTAATTTAAAATATACATGTATTTTGAAGATGAGAAAATATAATCTAACTTATAGTTTAAGGCAAAAATAGGAAAGGGATGAGTATATCTGGTTTTATTTTGAAGTACATATGAAATTAAACACATTAGTTCTGATACTATGTGTTATTTTGTTAACATTACGAAGGATTATAATCGAAAAATTGTTACCAAAATAGTAGTTATTTTTTCACCATGCCGATTCCTTTCAACTGCACATGACAACACGTTTATACTTCTGTATGGAAGGTATATTTCACTCAACACACAAAGTTACATTGCATTTGACACAGTGGCTTCTCAGTTATCCTGCATATCCTACTCTCTGGCAACGTCGTTGTTGTATTCTTTTGGTAGGTGATCCTTCCGATCAAATTGAATGTCGCCTACCACAGTTGATCGTGAGCTGTGGAATTCAAAATTGAGCGTTTTTGTGTTAGAAGACGAGTGTTATTTACCTTCGAAAGTCAAGAAGTGTCACGAAATATCGTCCTGTTCCTCTATCTACTAGCCAACTATCGACAACCGCCATATCCTATGCTGTAATAACTAGTGGTCAGTACCATTCCTTGCAGCAAACATGTACTGAATATTTGGCCCACAACCAGCATTGAAGATCAGCACCTCCCATTCTTTTCTTATAATTCCTTATAAAATTTTTGCTAATTGGAATTTTCTGTTTTTCCTTCCCAAAAAAGCTTGCAAGAAAAGGAACTGTGGCAAAAGTTAGAGAACTGTTATCATTCCACCTTCTAACCAAGATTTGGTACGTTTTGTTGAAACGACCATTGAAGAAGTTTCTGTTCATTTTGATCTCTTTCGCACTCAGCACTGGACATTGACGCACACGTTGTTCGCTTATCGATCCTGACGCTCGAAATCAAATATCCTTTAGGTCTTTTAGCAGCTGAATACTTGTAAAGAAAAATGTACTTTATCAGGTGGTAACATTTTAAATGTAAATACCACTACGTAAAATTTCAAAGCTACTGTCACTGTTATAATCTGAAATAATCTCAAAATCGAATCTAGTTCCTTACAAACTTATTTCATTCCCAGTTTTCATTTTTAAGTCTTAAATTTCCAAAAGTGTTCATTAATATTAGAGACGAAACGAGACAAGAAATAAAGTTTTCTCAGCTGATCTCAATTCTCGAAGAATGTTCCAGAAGTCTCGTCTCGATTCTTAGGATTATTTCTCTCGTCTCCTGTCGTTGTGTTCTTTAGTGTACAAACTTTGTGTCCTGATTTTCTTCTTAATTAAATCTTCTTAATTAAATCCTTCCACGTTACGAGGAATCCACAAAGGGTTTGATAAAAAGCATAAATCATATTTATTACTGCCAGGGATGCAAATGCCCACTTGCCCAGGTGGTTCATTGGTACTGGCGAGTATTTAATATCACTATTATTTATTTCAAAGGTAAGTAAATGTTTCCTATTGTGGGATGTTGGTAAGTAGCTTTTCTGTTAGGCTAGTAAAATGTTATTGCCTATTAACATCCCTGAGTTAAATATTGTGTAATGTCTAACGCATCTTTATAAGTTGATAAATATTTTTCTTTGTCCATGTACAATCACTTTATTAGATTATAATTCTTTCTGTTACAAATCATGTGAAATGAAAACAGTGTTTGAAACTAAATCGTGGATGAAGTAGTGTGTCCTACGTAGCTCGAGAAATTTCTAGCCTCGTCTCGAAAATGAGAATTTTCAAGCTTCTCGTCTCGCCTCGAATTTGAAAGTGCACTTCTTTTCTCGAATCTCGTCTCGTTCTCGTTTCCGATTTTTTTTTCTGATGAGCAACAGTGTTGTTCTTGAAGGAACTTACAGAAAAAGATTAAACAATTTCTCGCCTTGCAACGAACCTATTGTTTGGACAATGTTTATTGTTATAGAATGTTATTCGTTTTACTTCAGTATATTATGTACCACCTCCTATCATGACTTCATTCCAACCACTAACTTGAGTTCGAGAGGTCATTACGTTCCATTCTTGAGACGCTAACACTATCAGTGGGCAGTAGTGAAGGCTTATAATTGATCAAGTAATCGCTGCTTCGATTCAATGTGAACTTGTTCAGTATCCACTTTTTCTATTTATTCCAGTTCTTGTCCTAATTGTCAAATTCTTGCACCGATCTCTGTCATATTTCGAGTCGGAAAATCATTGTTTCTATCTCCTTTTCGCCACAAACTGAATGGGATTGCCTTACCATAGTGTCAGGTTCAAATTCTGGTGCCATCTCGATAAACTCAAATTAAATGATGTAAAATAAAAGGGCACAAAATAAGAATTATAATCTCTATAATCTGAAGCTTTTCTTATTTCTTTCACTTTATTCTCTACTGTAGAACTTTTGGACTTAGTATACCCTTCATAACAAAATAGCTTCTTATAACCAAATGGCTTCTTTTATGCTATTTGTGTGCGTGTTTGCAGGTACGACCGCAAGAATAGTGTAGTACACAGAAATTCGTCAATGGGAGTTCAAGCTCCGAAGTTTACATAGTTCGAGGTGTTTGTATACATATCCTAGCGAGTAAGTGTATATTTTTTTTATAAAATGTTGCTAAAAGAAAACGTTAAAACCTGGAAACACTTTTAAATCACCATTATCCGTGATTATACGAAACCTTAGATGAAAGTCCAAATCTAGGATCATACTTTAAGCAGTAAAGCATCAGTCGTGCAGAGTCGGTGGCTTAAAGTGATTTTAAATTATAATCAATCAATAAATCAACTAGCCATAACCGAAAGCTAAACATTAGTACTGTTAGATTAATTTCATCCTGAGAGCAAAGTGAATCAATGCTGTACGATGTTATATATGTGAATCGCACTATAATGCATATTTTACGCCTGAATTTTTCATTCATAACAGTTACCGAGACCCTTTCAAGTTTTGTCTCATCTGAAAATTTCGAAATGAGACCGAGATTTAGATGGATGTTTGTAAATGAAGACGAGACCGAGACTCAACATATCGAGACTTACTCGAGCCGAGACCGAGATCGAAAAAACACATTTGTATTCGGGAAGGAGACCGAGATTGTGACATACAATTAAAATTCGTGAGGACACCAAAACAAACTTAGCCCTGTCTAGAAACTGTCGGTCTCGTCTCGAACATTGTCCAAAAAATACAGAAATTACATTTACTCAAAATTTGTTCTGTGTTATGTTACATATCAGGTGGGGAACAATTTATTTTTATTCATAGCCGTGAGTATATATCCACTACAAAGAGAAAGCAAATATCACCTTCTTTTACACGGTATATCAAATGTGTTTAAACACATAGTTTTGAGTTGGTATTCAATTTATTTTATTCTCTTTCCTGTCATTTTAATTACGCAGAAAGCATGTTGCCAATACAATGCGAAAGTTTGTAAAGAGCAACATCACAAGGTTTATATTTTTAACTTTTCAACAATATCTTTCCCACGCAGTGCAGGACTTACTCAGAAAATAATCCTTGAAAGTTATTGTTGTTTACTAGAACGGTAGGTGTAAATAAAGATACCAGATTCACAACCGTCTCCTGGACAATTGGAAGTTATAGTACCCGGCAAAGAACACTAAGTATGTGAAGTAAACTCGATTTTTCTATTTGTTTATCTTTGTATTTGAGGATGTGTTGCGTAACATGGAAGTGATATCGTTATATCTTTTAAAAAAGAAAAAAAAAACATAAACTCAAAATTAAATTTTTAGATCTGGTGTATAGGAACAGAAATTTTCGAATATGAAAAGGCGACATCATGGATGAAGAAACAGAATCAAATTAAACAGAGAATTTGATAGAGCTATTAACCAACATTTTTCATTTAAAATGTGTAATTAAAGTGTACAGTATATTAATACAGTATTTCTGAAGCATGTTTATACTAAGTCATGAATAGTGAACATTCTCCTTGTTTCTCCCATTTAACTCTACGCGGACTGTAGTTGAATATACAATTCTTGTGAATTACAGATTCTGTGTAGCAGAAATGCTCAGTAATACAGAGTGTCACAACCTTATAAAAACTTATAGATTCCGTTATTAGAATTTTATTATTATTAAAAAACAATTGGGTTTGTCACTCTGTCATCGGGTTCAGTAAAGTGTTTTGTCGGCCAAAAACCTTGGGTAACCACTGCATTAACCAATATTTCAAAATTATTTTCTTGATTGTAGAATTTCAGAGGAACTTCGCTTGAACCAATTAAATAGGAGTTATAAAAGAACTAACAAAAAATATTATTACTTAATTGTTAAATAGACTTTTCAGCATCCATGCTTACCTTGTAATATCCTTAATATCCTCTTCAATTCAGTAGATGTTGTAGTTCGGAACAGATACACGAAAGTAGAAAGTGTAGCTACGCTCTCTGTTTGGTTAAGGAACAAGAGCTTTATACTTTCATGACCTCGGTATTGACAAGAGTTTAAATGCATTAAGATAATGCGTCTGGTTTTCTCTGATGAACGCAAAAGTAAAAGAAGAATGTAAAGGATAATAAATTAAAAATTGAAAACTTTAAATTTCGGTTCGGATAATTACATTCTTAGTGCTTAATCAATTGCATTATCTGGTATGTGAGACTAAATAATACTGGTTTAAGAGGAAATTAGAAATTTGACACTCCATCATTTTTTCCCACGGTCTGTTTCTTCATGTTTGTTACATTGTAGGTATAAATTAAGAGACATTATATACAGGATGTGGCAGCTATTTAGAACACATAGTTGTTATTATTAATATTAATGGTGCTTATTTTAATATTTAATGTTTCCTGTATTATTATATTTCATCTTTCCTTCTGCTTTCATAGCGTCCGTCTCATCAAACAGAATTCTATGTTCTTTTTTGATGTAATGTCCCATCACAGCCGACTTCTTTAAATAACCCTATTTTTAGATTGTTATATAATTCTTCATCCTTTTTTGAAAGGTTCTCCAAGTCTATTCCATAAAACATCTTTTCCATTCTCAGATTTCAGAGTAGTAACCTGTCTTTAACTTCCCTTGGTCCTAAGTATTTTATATCTTAAGGGGTGTAGCAATTATCTTAGTTTAGCGGTAACAAGCTTATTTGCAAACAGCTTTCATGGAAAGAGGAAGGAACTTCACAAGTTTTGGATGGAAACGCCCTTATTGGTTATTGAAGATATAATAGCAAACTTCCAGGTTCACTCTCCGTATTTATTGGTGGAGATAAGGACGGGCTTCTGGAGACAAACATTTCCCTAAGTTTATCCAAATTAGGGTCAATATAATCTCAAGGAGACAAAGTTCTTAGTTTTCTTCATACATGTCAAGTGTACCTGTAAATTATAATAACAAAAAGGAGGGGTCAGTACTCCTAATCTTAATAGTATAATTGTTAATTATTATTCTACAAATGCTTATAGTATGATGGAAACCCTAGCCTGTTTACCAGAGTCTACGACCTCATTCTGTAGTATTTTGCGTGAACGCAACGTAAAATTTCCGTTTTAGATAGTGATAATCGACACAGCAATTATAATTGCTTGTTGCATTATGTGCGCTGCATTGCAATTAGTAAATTTTGAGAATGCCAATGTGGAATGAGGCCCTTAATATTTTTATTTTATTGTCCTTAAGATAGGAGACGAATATTGTTTACGTAGGCTTTTTCTAAATACAGATAATCCTTACTCTCACAGTTCATTTTTAGGAGACGCTTAAATTGCTCAGTATAAATTTCTCTCTTTATTGTTTTGAATAGGCACCTCAAATTTCGAGACTAAAAATACGGGACACTTTTTTTTGAATATTTACAGCATAGACATAGTCATGCATTTTCTGTTATTGAAACATAATTGAATAAAGATCAATACTCACCAAAGTGATAGAAAGTAGATTACTCTTATTAGTTAAAAACTGAATATTAATAAATGCCCGATTTTTTAAATTTAAGTTAACTTTGGAAGAAAATCAGGAAAATTTGAATTTGTAACAATTTTGGAAGAGACAGATTACAGAATCCGTTATTATTCCGGATGAAGAGGGACGTCTGGGATACCTAGCTTTGAAACATTATCACTACATCAATATTTAAAATGGATTGATTTGAAGAAAGAAATCCGCATTTGATTAGGATGACAATGAAACTTTCTTTTTAGCCTTGTAGGTAAAGAGTCAATATTGATGCACATTGAAAACCTGCATGTTGTTCTTCGCAGTAACACAGATAAACATTCACACATTTTTAGAAGTACTTATTGCGTGAATTTTGTGTTACCCCGCCACTGCAATCATAAGTAAGATAGTACTGGGCGAAAGTACTGTTCCAAATTTCTGAATGAACTCAGACAGCTACTTTCTTTGTGGTTGGTGGAAAATGTCCAAAAAGTGGAGGTATAGGACTCACTGTTGACATTGAGAAGAGTATTTTTGAAAAACGGAAATACAGTAGAGTTCGAATAAGACTTACAAAATGGATAGTTGGAGGTATTGACAGAGACACACAGAAAATTTCATGGTATTAGCTGAAAATAGGGATGTTGCAACTTTGGAGAATGCAATTTCCGACAATGTCTTCCTTGGTACTAAAATAAAAGAAATCTGATTTCTGCAGAAGGTATAGCTGACTGGCTTGTTTAGGATACCAACACGATACTGTTAACCATATTTTATTTTTCGTAATTAATAATAACAAGTCAACATATACCCAGAGTATAGAGGGACTTTGGACTCGAGTAAAGCATAAGAAAGAACTACGAACTGGGAGAATTAGCATAATTATCACAGACTCTTTCCTATATGAGTAAGCATGGTGTAGCAAGTTTCCCAGTCCTAAACCAAATTGGAATGTAGGAAAACAATATCCGTCACTGGATAAAATGACCACCTAGCTCTGAACTGTGGCAGAAGAATGACTCCAATATTTCATAAACAAAATCATTAGATCATTTTTCGAGAAAATCGGCATGTATTATTTTCATCCTCCCGTAAATCACCTTAATTTTGAGGGTAGTAAGAAAATTCGAACCCTCTACCTTGAAAATCTTTTAAAAATTTTTAAGTGTAAAACTTTGTCTTGATTCGTTAGACTTGCGGCCTCTAGGAGACTGAACATATTTGCATTCGAACGGACAGACGGAAATTCAAAGGCTGTTTTTACGTGAAAGTGCATAAAAAGTGTAAATCCGTAGAAATTTAAATTTCGATTTTTTTTTACGATTAAAGTACTTTCTTTTCTATCGTGGCTCCAAATAAAAATAATTCAACACATGTTTCAATTTTTAGGAAAATTCCGATCCTAAGTGGAAAATGAAAATGATTTCTATCATATCCAATCTTCTCTTTCTACGCAGTAAAAAAAGGTGGTGTTATTTCAACACAATGAGTCAATGTTACTCTAGTGGTGTTAAATTTTGTCACTTTCATGGCGTTATTTCAACTCCATCAACTTTGGAGTATGTTGTTAATATGGCAATAGTTAAATGAATCACCCTGACTTGATGAATTAACACAGTATTAACAATACATACTTATACCAAATTTCACCCCAAACCGGAATTAGACTTATATCTGCAAACTCTGTGAGATATTGCAGAAATTTTCAAATATTCTTGTTCACCATATTAGCTGAGGTGTTCCTAAAACACGTTGGCTCACATTCTCTTTCAGTCTCCTCAAAAATGGGTATCACAATGCAACGCCAAGAAACAAAAAAACAATTCTAATTGCTATGCTGATTATCTTAAAATAAGGGAGCGATTCAAAATTGACTTGCGTGATCGCAACGCATTTCTGCAATAAATTTCCGACAGACAACGTTAAATGTATTTTTCTTCAGAATTTGTGTAATGACGTCAATAGTAAGATTTTACGATCTTGAAACTGAATTTATCATATTGAAAGTCTTCAATCCGAATTTTAGAACACAATTTTTGAATGAAAATGGTTTGTATTTACTGTTTTTTTTTTTTTCAGAGAGCAAGAAAAAGTGTACAAAATCACAAGCTTCCATTTGGAAGTATGTTAATTCCACGCAAAATAAAATCGCAAACGGGACGTAAACGAAGAGAAAGATTAGCAAGACAATGTGATTGCAAAGGTTCCGGAGAACGATATTTACTTGGCCTCGTTGTGTGTCGTAAATTGATAGCAAAGATGCGTTGCGATCATATAAGTCAATATTTAATCGGCATCTAGGACACAAATTTTGCGTTGCATCGACGCAAACCGCTAGGATATGACGCTCATGGTGTATATATACTTACATTATCACAATATTTCACATTTCGTACGCATTTGCGTGAACGAAAACCAAAGTTCAAATTTTAGTTTGCGATAATCAGCATAACAGTTCTAATCTAATTGCACTTTCTTGGGCTGCATTGTGGACCTAAATTTTTTAGAAGACTTGATACAAAATGATGCCCCATGACTCTCATTTTGTTTCCGTGTTTATTCACATAATGCTTTAACATTGCTTCTATACTATTTTGACAGCACTTAACACTATATATTGTCAAATCAGTAACACAAGAACTGTTTTAAACCTTTACACTGGCAACTTGATGTTGAAACATCATAAGCTAATGGTAGTCAAGTCATACTGGGACCACTTCATTTTTTCTTTTTCTTTCTTTCTTTCTTGTTCTTCTTCTACTGTTTTTTGCTATGTATATTAGGAAAGTGTCCAACGTGAGGATTAAGCCAGAGGTAAGCACATAGGCAGAAACTTATTTCGGGAGGGGTCCAAATTCAATACATGATAAGTTATATTAAAATTGGTAAAATCGGTCCTAAATAAAACTAAATTTACAGAAAAATCTGTGCCATTTTTTCCGGGAAAGTGTTTTGCGATACATGTTTTCTTAAGTCCATTTTATCTGAAAGTACTTAAATTTTGCTCAACCAATTGTCATAAGCCATAGTACTACTCCTTTTTATTTATTTAAATGTAGTTTAACGCCCCACGATTAAATTCAGAGGCTAATGGAGGCACTGACGATAGTAATAAACAAAATAGTGGAATGAATAAAGTAGGACGAAACTGAAGAAACCCGGGAAAACCCTTGCACACGGTTTTCGCTTTGAGTTGACGGTTTTCTCTTTGAGAGCTGAGTTTGAACTAGAAATCTCGCGCAATAGAGGTGACTGTTGATTAGCATGTTTGTCATTCAACAGCATGGTCTCCAATTCGAACCTGATAGGAAGCAATATTTAAGTTCTTATCAATTGCATCGGACAAATACCGGGACGTTTCGTAGTAATTTTAAATATACAAAGTTACTGTTCCCTTTTCTCTCTCTCTTTATCTCCATCTCTCTCTTTTGTTGTATGTAAGTAGTGTGTAAAAGACATATAGTACAATTTGAATTATCAAATAACGTTTTCGGAAAAAGCATAATCCAGGTCGTAGGCAGGCTTAGAGATTTAGTCGGAAAGGCATCGCTTTGGGTCGGGCTTTAAATATTTTTTTTGTTGATTAAGATTGAAAAATGCACATTCGTGCTTTAAGAGTATAGAGAAAAAATACAAATCACGCTGGGGGCGTGGTGACTTAGTTTCTTCATTCCTCCATTTCATTCATTTCTCACAATCACCGTCTCCTTTAGCCTAACAGGCATAACTCTGGGACGTAAAACTCAAAGGTTTCATTTCATTTTTTTTTTTTTTACAAGTTATGTTGGAACATTATTATTATTAGATTTACTAATGCGACTATAGAATCTTTACAGTGTTAAACTAAAAATGGCAAATGTTTGGGCAGCACTGATTTGTTTACTACTTTTCACCTCCCCACTCTCTCCGCTGACTCCATTCTTATCAGAAATGAACAATTTATACCGAAATTACGCAGGTGACAAATTTGTCTGTTTGATGTTGGTTTGGTTTCAAATCGACTGGCGGTAAATTGGCCTACACCCGACTCATTCAGAGACGTTCAGGTCATGCTAATATAGATGTAGAAACCTGAAATTTGAAGGAAAAACTACTTCAGTTAGGAGAGCAAAGATTAAGAAAGGAACTTTATGAAATACGCATGGTAAGGGAGGTGAGACATTGAATTTTTTACCCAAAATTGAGTATGTTATGAACCCCTGAAATTAAGCAGATGCGTATCTAAAGGTGAAAAGACTTTAAATATTCTCCATAAACATACTCTCCCCGTGCGAAGAACGAATATTTCAGCTAGTAAGTGTGTAAACACATAAAACTGTAGTTTTACCAGATCACTTAGTGAAAGAAATGTACAAAATACGGAACTAAGCATCATCTTTTCAAAAATAGATATATTCACAAGATCATTACAATATTATCACAAGATCAAGGCCCATGTCTCTTGGTACAAGCAGAGGTTTTATTTTTTCCGATGTAATTTTTTTTTCAGAGACATTATTTCCTAACCCAACAAAAATGAATATACTTTCTTAATATGATTTTAAGTTTCACGTTATCTTACTGAATTTCATATGTTGACTATGATCTTCCCCTGAGGTGGGAACATGTTAGTCTTACCGCCTGCTGCAAGATCGGATAAAATCAGAGATGCTGCTCGGGAAAAGTAGACGGAGCTGACTCAGGCTGGAAGAAGCACGTGATTGTTATGAAGAAAAAGAAGAATCTCGTCCCCTTGAGATCATATTTACCCCCAAATTGTAATGGAATACATGTTCTGTCCTCTTGTGTTCTTCTACCATAAATTTCAGATTTCTAGAATTAACTTGGTATTTCCACCTACGCACAGGTACCAGAGAAAATTCGATGAAATTTGCCACCTTGCTCTGTAAATGCTACACATAAATAGTATAACACATACACATGCACACACAAAATAAAATTTCTGTCTACTGGACCCCAGAGTATGGATTCAATTTATTTTGTTACGCAGAATCCAAATATCGAAACTCGAAAACAATCGATCCTGTCATTTTCTTTAATGGGCGAAAAACTTTAGCGCTTTTACATAGGGAGAATATACGTAACACAGCCGTACAGAAAAAAGAAAGTTCTGTGTAGTGGATCCCAGGGTATGGATTCGATGTATTTTGGTACATAGAATTGAAAGGGAACTTCCGGGAATTTGGTACATAAGAAAGCACATATGGTTTTCGCACATAAAACAAAATTGACATACTCAATTGTCCTGAGGTTACGAAATTTGGATTCTGTGTACCAAAACACATACAATCCATATCCTGGGGTCCGTTGCACAGAACTTTTAATTTTTGTGTGTGTGGCTGTGTAATTAAAGCGGGCGTTAGCAAAGTTTCTATTATTCAACTCGATTGACATTTGCTGCTAGACGATAACTCACGTAAAACTTATTCAATCTTCCTAAAACTTGGTATGAGCCTTCCCTCCACTCGCTGAAACATTTCAGTTGTTTGGAGTTGCAATCTATCGAATATAAGGAATTAAGGGGGGAATACATCCCATGTTGCAAGCTTACACATGTTTCTGCAACACAATTACCAAATATAAACTCTTCGATTCTTCTGTAGTATGTTGTATATTATCTTTAAAGTCTCGCAACTTTCACTCCTCATGAATCAGAAATAATAAAGAATGACGTTGGTGTATTCATCCACCGGATTTTTATCCTACAAAATAACTTTTATAAAGCTTTTTCGGCTTTGATACAACATTATGATATATTGTAGTTTTTTTCGACTCTTTAAGATAATTCGCATGTACTTGGGGTTAAAACCATTCAAGAATATTTTGTGAATTTAGCCTCAAAATGTGATATGGAAGCAAATATCTGACTAGATTGAAAGATGTGTTTGACGATTTGCGTAACAGGCATCCAAAAACTAATGATCGTGGAGAAAGAGAAATGCGCACAGCAGTACCCTATATTCCGTAGCCTAACCGAACAGAGATACCAGAATTGCTGTAAAGAATTTAAACACACACCCATACTCACGATTTGTTTTAGCTGGAGTGGGATAATTGTGGAACGAGATACACTGTTCATTCCCGTTCTGCCTAAAGCCACTCCAGCATTTTGTATAAAATATTTTAAATGATCTTATCTTAAGGCAGAACATGAATTTTCTTTCTGCCTAATTCCCGTTCTGAATAATCTTTAGAGACGGGAATTTTATGCGGGGAGAGATCTGTTAGAGAAATGGAGCACGGAAATACTTCTAGCGTATTTCTATGCAGATCGGAACTTATGTATACAATGACCGCATTAACAAAGGCAAGGACAAAATCTAAACTGTCAAAATCCAAGGAAAATTTTGACGAGATGGACAAAATCCAAGGCACAGAATCATATGACTATATATTGGATGTACCAATGCACACCATATCTGAATATTTTTCCTTTAATTGTCATATATTCTATAATACTATCTGTAATTTTTCAATGTTCTCATTTTTTTCTTTTTGAAATACTGAAAACCCAATAAAATGAAATAATGTAATAAAATAGCAGACTGGCTTTAATTAGTTTCACAAACACCCAGATGAAAATATTGGGTGCTCCTATTTATTATACATTTAGTATATACGTTTAAAATACGTTCAGCGTATTACTGTAAGACCGTTCATTTTAATTACGAAAAGTAACTCTGATGTTATTTGTTTTTTTTTTTAATCTTTCTTATGAGTTAGCATATAGCAGTCTTTTATTTTGAGTGTTATATAAATATTTATTTATTTTAATTCTGAAATATTGATAGCGATGTTTTTAGAAAATATCAAAATGTGAAATATATACTTACTATAACAGTCTTACATGTTTCATTGGGTTTTCATTATTTAAAGAAATGTTATTTCAATAAAGTGAAGAGTTACAGATAATAGTTTATATACATGACAGTTGAAGATAAAAATAATCATCCTTTTATTAAGCTTCGGCTACGATTCTGTGCCTTGATTTTTGCCTGTTTTGTCGGAATTTTCCTTGGGTTTTGTCCTGCATTCCTAATAATTTGTTTAGGAATTCTAACAGATTCTGTACGAAGAATACCTATGCCTTCAAGTTACATCATAAATTTTAGATGTTATTACACTTGTTCTTCGCGAAAAAATGACTAGGATACAGTTGTGTTATTAGCAGTGTTATTCGCATCTACTTTCGTAAAGATGAATGTCATTGTTTATAAAATACCTGCAAGGAAATGGAAAATTAAGTGACCCTGTTGTAAGAAAACAGTTTGACATTATAACTGAAACGAACACAATAGACACATACTTCGGTCTAATATCAACTCGTTTCACAACTAAACTTCATTCGGATTTCTAGTAATTTATTTCCAGCATGATAGGGCTCGGAGAATTTGAAATGTACTATAGTTAACATCCTCAAAATATGTTCGGTCATATATAAAGCAAACTATGCAAGAAGATGCATAAGGCGACCCTTAAGAAATAATCATAGTCTTCTACATCACAACTCCTTTTTCGGCATCACCTTATCAGCTGATTTGTCTAATATAAATAGCAGCAATACAAAATGTCAGATATTGAAATACTAATGTTTTGTAGCGCTTAAATCAAATCAAGATGTCAGAGAATCGGGGAGGAAAAGGATTTATAAGATGTTTCAGTTTGCTGCTTTTGAAGGTGATTCTCTATTGAGTTCACCTGTAACCAATCAGCGTTCATAACATGAAGCTTCTATGTTAATGTTGGAAGTAGGAAAGAAGCCGGAAGAACCAATGCGAGTTCAACGAAAACCAAATAATTGAGAAGAATTCTGGAATCACTTGTAATAAACTTGGTGGCTTACTTAGATGTGGTTGCATACTGTTTACATTTATAACAGTGATGATGAGATCTTGTTTTAAATTGTATTGGCTATATTGAAACTGAAATGAAATCTTTAAGTTTTACGTCCCACAGTTATTCTGGTTAGGATCAAGGAGACGTTGATGATGAGAGATAAGTGAAATGGTGGAATGAAGAAAGTGGGTGGAAACGGGAGAATCCCGAGAAAACCCACGCACACGGTGTTTGTCCACCACAAAGTCCACACGGCGCGAGCTGGGATCGAACCAGGGACCCCAACCACCGGAGGTGAACGCTTTACCATTGAGCCACTGCGCTTTTATTACAATTTTATTACATTTTTTTTTAAGTGAAAACACAAACAGAACTAAATACATAGAAATTGGCCGGGGTCGTAATACTGCAAATTATGGACACGACAAAATATCAAATAAAACTTCCGACAAAATGGGTACTTTTAAATATCTTGGATCAATATTAACGGCCCAAAATCATGCCCACAAAGACATTCAATGTCAACTGAAAGCAGAGAATTCGTGCTATTATTCATTCCAAAATATTTAGACTTTCCAAATTCTGCTGATGAATTTTAAGCTTAAAATATATAAAACGATAATCACGCCTGTTGTGCTGTATGGTTGAGAAACATGGCGGCTTACTCTGGGGAAAGAACGCACACTGAAAATATTTAAGAATAATATTCAGACCCAAGAGGAACGGGAATGGAGAATCGTGGTAACTTCATAATGAGGAACTGCACAATTTATACCGTTTACCAAACATTGTTCGTATGAAAAAGTCTAGGAGGCCCAGCTGGGCAAGCAATGTAGCCAGAATGTAAGAAGATACGAATACTTTCAAACTTTTAACTGGAAATCCAATCAGAAAACAACCTTTAGAGAAATTTAGACGGAGATTTATGCGGTGTTATAGTGCGCAAAGTCAACAAACATTTTCCAGCCCCAGTCAAGTGGTATCATAGCTCCGGCCACGCACTCCCCCTCTCCCTATCCCCGCCCCCTTAACTTTTGTTCCCCTCTCCCATTGATTCTTAGCTCCACACCTACTTTGATTGGTCGATAGAGGTGACTTGTGATTCTTCATTATTTTCGTCGTTTCTGATTGGCTGATAGTAACAGCACTTCCAATAGCTCCACCTCCCCCAGTTGATTATATGATCACAACACTTTCATTAGCTCCGCCTTCTAAGTTCATTGGATGATAACACCTTGAACACGTCCCGATCTTAGATCACATTGTTGGAAGCAACACCTTTCATGCATTGTCACGACCGTGGGAATATCTGTGGGAACTTTCTCATAACCTTAAAATATTGTCATGGAAACGTGGGAAACAAAACATTATGAAACGTAAAGGAAAATAACTGTTGAAGACGAGGCTTGACTTTAACCTTGAAATCACTGAGATCATTATCCTTGAGTGTCATTGGATTGTAGCGAAAAAATTTGTGGTAACAATCTCATGAAATGATGACCATGAGAAAATTCTCATGAAAGGATAAGACAACAACAGCAACAATGTTGTTGACTGGTTTAAATATTAAGATAGTTAAAATAGTAATACTTTACCTGTATAAAAAGCATCAGAAAAGAAAATGCAGCCTGAACTCTATCTGTCTTTTCACATCACCGTCAATCTCAAACTAAATTAAATGCAGCATTTGCAGCGAGCGACGAAAACAAGGTGGAGCTGATCATGAGAACATTCTCATGAAAAGAATTTTCTTCCTCGTAGGAATACTCTCATGAATGTGCCAGAAACAAATCGCATATGAATTTTACAGCAAAGGGTATAAAATTTTTCCTTTCGTAATTAATGAATGAATGGTCAAAATTGAAATCAGAACTAAAAATATTAATTTTGCAGCAAAAAGGACGTAACGTACGTTACACGTATGATCAGTTCGAAGAAGAATGACTTGGAGGCATATGTTTACACCACTATTAAATCTCAAACTAATAAAATACAGCTTATCAGAGTGAGGATTTGTTATTAAACTTGGGTTTACAAAAGCATTCACATTGAAATGAGAAATTAAAAATACATGAAGCGTAAGAAAAAATAGGAATGTGGGAAAATTATTGAAATAAATTTTTAATAATTTAAGATTTGTTTCTTGTTGCATGAAACGTGTTTCTTGTTGAAAGATTAAATTTGTTTTTTTAATAAAGTGTTAATATTTTAGTCTACAACTTTTTAAAAGTTCTTTCTGTTAGGTTAAGCTTTTGTGTTGCATTAATTATTTTAACTCGTTTAAAACAATATCGAAATCTTTCGTGTAATAAAAGTTGTTCATTTCTAATCTTGTAGTGCACAAAAAGCGAGTGAAACGTGTATGTTTTCACATTTAAATAAGATTCACATTCATAAGAACAAAAATACATAATCGTTATTTTTGTGAAAAATTAATAGTTGTCTCATCATCTATCTATTTTAGTGTAGGGTAATTAACGTTGTACCGTATTATGTATTTTATTAACATTATTTATTATCTACAATTTCTCTGAAGTTGAATAGAAAAAGATAGTAAACTTTTATCGTTTGAACAAATACATGTTACAACACGTTACCTTAGAAACTCGCACATACATGTCCATAACTGTATTCTTATAATATAAGAACACAGTTATGGACATACGAACTCGACTCAGAATTCAGGATCGATTATCATCGATTCAACGTCTGGGAACGATTACTAACGCTCTGCGAGCATTTACCATCATTTTTGTTTTCGCTGAGGGAGGATTGTTCTGTTACAGACAATCGACATCCCCTTGCAGTCCGTATTGTTGACTCAAGTGGGAGCCCGTGGCCATCATCACATCGTCGTCTCCTCACCTTTTTGTGGAGGGCCAGTGCTTGCACTGACCGACATCTCCGCGAGGACGTATTGTTGCCTCAAGTGAGAGCCACAGTGGGCTTCCTCTCCGCATCTACTTCATACGATTGCCTTGAAACACTCAGTTTCCTCAACTTAATACACGGGCAACACTCCTTGAGTGACCCGTTTTTGCTATTGTAACTTTCTTCTGTTGTTTCAATCATGCATAAACTACCAGGAGTGTGTCGACCACCTTCTTCAAAACCTGAACCTAAAGAAAAACCTCATTTCACCGACCTCTCCCGCAAAACACGAACCTTATCAGGATCTTCTGAAAAATCAACAAGTTCCGAAAAACGAGCACGCTCAAGATCTCCAGTTTACACTTATCAGGTGCCAAATCAATCTTCTACGACAGACCAACTAACTGATATGGACTTGGAACATGTTCCTAATGAACCATCCGGATCTGCTTCTCTCAAACCTACCATTCATAATTTCCTGCTCACTAAATATGATACTAAATTTAGAACACCAAAACTTGTGTATTTTCAACTTCAAAAATATATGCCGAGAGCAGATATTGCTGACATAATCTTCACCCGGAATGGGATTATTCTCAAATCTCCAGACATCAACTTCCATACGAAACTTCGAAATCATGCCTCTTTTGAAATTTTTGGCCCACAGGCTACTATGCAACGCCTTTCACCTTCCTCCAAGAAACAACCGCCTATTCCTCGGCGACCTCCACAACTATCAGTCGTCATACGAGGTGTACCTCCAGACTACACTGACGCAGAAATCGAAGACGAACTACGCTATGCTGGACATGAAATCACAAAATGTATTCGAATCATCGGCCAAAATGGACCTACCTATATGGTACGAGTGCTCACCAATTCTAAAGATACCATCGATGACCTCCTTCTTTACGGTGCTTCCATCTATTGTAAAAGACATCGCGAAGAACCTTCTAAAACTCCAGCTCCTTTATCAGTACGCTGTGCACGTTGCCAAGAATACAATCAACATACCACTGCTCAATGCACCAAAACTCCTATCTGTGGATACTGCACTCGCCATCACAATACCAAATCCTGCCCCAACCTACAAGCCGCTCCTAAATGCAATACCTGCTCCGAAACTCATGCTACCTATTCCTACAAATGTAAGGCTAAACCGCAACCTCTACCAGATAAACCAAATCTAACTGTATCTGTCCGTACAAACGACGAATCAACACCTACCAATAACTCCATCAGAGACCCAATCACCATAGAAGACATGATACGATTTACTACCATCGTTCTTCAAAATGTTCATCCATTTCTTAGAGACCATATCCTACTACAAATCACAAACACTGCCAAGTCTCTTTTTAAAGTCCAGCTTCAAGCCACCTACTCAGGACCTCACGTACACTTCACTTTCCACCCAATTGAACCTCAACATGATTTGGACTCTTAGATTTATGGTTTCCACTTTATTGTTCTTAAATATTCGATCCGTCTTAAAACACAAACTTGTTTTAGAACAACTCTTACGGGAAGAACAAGTATGTGCCTTTGCGCTCAATGAAACATTTCTTACACCCAGTTCACCATTCAAAATTCCTGGATATCAGTTATTTCGTTATGACTGTGCCAGAAATGTCCTCAGAGCGCAAGGCGGAACAGCAATAGGCTGCTACCGACATCTTCCTGTCCGCACTCATACTTTACCCCACAATCTTGTCCAGCCTCTACCAGAACATAATACAATCTACTTTAAATCCCTAACCATAACAGTAGCTACTATCTATGTTCGTCCAGGACATCCAATTCCCTATGACTTCTTTCATTACATCAACAATCACTTTCGCCATTATATCATTATGTCAGATATCAACTTCCATAGCCGGTCGAATCGAGAACGTATACACTTCATAACCTATGTCCAAAATCACCTGACAGCTGAAATCAAAGATCTTCCTTCTGCCTCAAGACCAATCAGCGATACAACCCCTGATGTCATCATAACCTCTACCACGCTCAATATCCCAAACATTCGTGTTCTCCCGCCTTTTGGCAGTGATCACGCTCCAATTTTGATCGATATCACCTCACCTATACAACCCACACGACAGCATGAGCCTATCAAATACTATGACTATCAGCATGCTGACTGGAACGCTTACCAATTAGATATTACCAGAGTACTGCATTCCGTACCTGCTCCTACTTCTGAACGGGATCTTTACCATCTCACCGACAAAATTCAAGAGACAATCTTACAAGCAGCTCAAGATCATATACCTGTTAAGATGCGTTTCCCCCATAAACCACCTGTACCACCTCAATATCGTCAAATCATTACTGCATCACGACAAGCCTTTAGGGACTATCAACGAACTCGAAATCCTGACGCACTTCGCCTCCATCGCCAATGGAACAGAATGGTCTCTAATTATCTCTCTGCCTATAAGCGCCGACAGTGGACGCGAGCCTGTAATTCTCTTTCCATTAACTCCAATCCTACTCAATATTGGCAAAAATTCAAATTACTTACTGGAAAATTCCAAAGACCTACTTACCCTATCATGCTCAATACCCATCCTCTTCACACCGATCTCGAGAAGGCAAATGCTTTCGCAACTTATTTTCAGCAAATATTCACTCCACCACCTTAACTGGTTAATAGACCAATTTATCGTCGCATAGCACGATTTTGTGACCCACATAACCGATTTCTCCAACCTGACTGTACACATATTTTGGAACCTGATAATAACCTAACTTCTTAAATTCTTCCGGCAGATATCCAAGCGATCATCCATCGAAAACGCTCCACAGCTCCGGGCTTTGACTCTATCACGTATAAGCTCATCAAGGCGGCTCCCCCAGTACTTTTACAGCTCCTAGCATCTATCTACACCTTCATATTACGCACAGGCTTCTATCCACCTGATTGGAAAGTCTCCAAGGTCCTTCTCTTCATTAAGCCCGATAAACCAATTCATGATGTTTCCTCATATAGGCCCATCCAACTGACCTCTTGAATTAGTAAAATTTTTGAAAAAATTTTTGTTACACGTCTCCATGCTCATCTCACAGATCGTAATCTCATTCCTAATCACCAAGCAGGTTTTCGCCCTGGCATTAGTCTGAATGACCAATTACTTCGCCTCAGTAACACCATCACCAATCATTATAATTCTTCTCACCCATCTTGTCTTCTACTGTTCGACCTAGAAAAAGCGTTTGATAGAGTATGGCATCAAGGGTTGCTTTATAAACTTCACAAATTTCACTTACCCACTAGCTATGTCCGCCTTATACATTCCTTCCTTGCCAATAGACTCGCATATATCATCATAAATTCTACCACATCTCATCCTATATTCCTCCACACTGGAGTACCTCAAGGCTCTGTTCTCTCCCCGTTACTGTATATACTTTATGTGACAGATATGCCACCCTTACCGGCGAATATTCACTTATTTCAATATGCTGACGATACCGCTTTTTTGACTCTTGGAAAATCTATTCAACATATTAATCGCACTCTACAACCAGCCATAAATGCTTTTATCAACTGGTGCGACATATGGAAACTCTCCGTCAATGCCTCAAAAACCCAAACCCTCATTATTCAAAAACGTCCCTCCAAAATTCGTCGCAATCCTAACTTGCTACGTCTTTCAGTTCAAGGCACTCACCCATTACCAACTTCCCATGTTAAATATCTCGGAGTGATCTTCGATAGTAAACTGACTTGGAAGCCCCATTTACAGAAGATCCAAACTCAAGCCACTAAACGACTAGCTTTACTAAAAAGCTTAGTAGGTACCTCAAGGGGCCTCCATACACAAACTGTTCTTACAACATACAAATCGTTTCTCCGACCGGCACTCGCTCATGGCCATACTGCATGGATATCTGCCCCACCACAACTGTATCAGCGAATAGAAATCATTGAACGCCATGCTTTTCGACTAGCTTTTCGCATTCGCCTTCCGTCCCCTACCGCACTACTCTACGAGAGAATTACCTTTCCTACCATTCTTCAACATCTCGAACAAAGTACATCACCAAAGGCATTCAATCAGGTAATCCCCTTATTCTTGACGCCATTCATATAGACATTCTGCTAGACACACCTTCTCAATATCTTGATACCCCTCTTCAACATCTTCTAACAATGTACTCCAATACCCTTGATGACAACGATCCTACTAAACAAGATTTTGCCATCTACCATCCTGACCATTTATCACGGCACATCTATCCATCTTTGCACTAGTACTCATCATTGTGGTTTGAGAGGCTCATCTGTGCTCATTAGTTCTGAGTTTGCCACAGAACAGAAGCTAACCCTGCATTTGTCTCTACTAACCATCTTCCCTGTGTTTTGTCTTGTCTAATTGCACTGCATTCATCTATCATCTCATTATCCCGTGGATGAACTCCTAGCTACAATTTCTCGCCGATTATAGATACCTAAATGATGCCCTCCATATTTGAAGAGTATGATATATGAAATGGATGTCCAGAATAAATAAAGAAATAAAGAATATGTAAACCCAACTACATTAATCAATGCAAACCCCAAAATAAAATGCACTGAAAATGAATAAATAAATAAATAAATAAATAAATAAATAAATAAATAAATAAATAAAAATAAATCACTTAGCCCTCACCTTCTCTCACCTATCCCTTAACTTTCCCTTCATCCCCTTCCCGAAGAAAGGGTGTACCCCTTGACCGGTTTAACCGTGTAAAAAAAACTGTTGCTGATATGAACATATACTTAGATCGATACTGTAATCGATCTCATCAGCCATTGACGTACCATACGTCTGAGAGCTGTTTTTTTTTGTTTATTACCTTCCTATTCCTCATCCCGGGTACTCTGTCGTTCCTTCTCAAGAGAACCTTGACGTCAGACTGATCCAGCCAAGGGCATCTGGTTCTACTGTAAAGGCAACGGGAGCTACTCAACCTAGACTACTATCCAAACGGGTAGTCTAACCTCTGTTCACAACTCGTCATCACACAGTTAGGGTCACACTGTCTTGTTTTCGGCCTTTGGGCCAAAGATCCGCATCATGTCCCTGGAGACTTCACGGGAACTAGGGCAGTATCAAGGCCTACCTATGGTAGTAGCCGCCCCTTCTGCTACTGCTTCAGGAGCAAAGCGAAAAGGTGCCAATAATCCGAGTACGAGTCGTGAAACCAGTCCTGCTAGGTCGTTAATCGGGAAATCATATACAGACAATCATAAGTCACTTCCACCAAAGAAAATTCATCAAGGCGACTTGTGAGACACAGCAAGTGAATCAGGTCTTGTCATGGACCTTGACAATTTTCCCGAATTAACAGAGACCACTCGTCCGCAAATTTATCAGTTTTTGCTGACTAACTTTGATCCCAAGTACTCGCAGGCACACCATCTGTATAAACAACTAGTTAAATACATGCCACGCGCCAACATAACCCAAATCATTCCTACACGAAACGTCACTATCTTAAGGACTCCGGATCCAAACATTCGAACTACCTTACTCAACAAACATGGATTTGAAATCTTTGGAAAAGGCACTACACTCACTCGGCTTACAGAAAAGCCGCTAAAACAACGGCCCCCACCACGTAAAGAGCCTTTACTGTGAGTGGTAATTCGAGGCGTTGATACAGACATTACGGACCAAGAAGTCACTGATGAACTTGCATTAGAAGGTTACACCATATCTAAATGCATTCGCATTCGAAACAACAACGGCGTAACATATATGGTGAGAGTACTTACACACTCTCAAGAGACCATCGATGATCTTCTGTCAAATGGGGCATACATCTATCGTAAACGCCATAGAGTCGAGCCTTCCAGATCTCAGCCACCTCTTCCATTACGCTGTGAAAGATGCCAAACATATAATGCTCATTCTACTGATAAATGTCCGAACCAGCCAATCTGTGGATACTGCTCCGGACCACACAATACGAGACAATGCCAAAATCTTGCACAACCTCCAACCTGTTCCACATGTCATGAGCAACATCCAGCATTTAGTTATAAGTGCAAGCAGCGGCCTCCCCCGGAACCAACCAAACCTGAAATGACTGTTCCTTTGCAGCATTACAATAAGTCCATTCCGTCTTCTCCCATACCTGCTGATAAACACCAGGCTGTCACCATTGAACAATTCCTTGCTTTCATCACACTCACACTTCAAAATATTCATCATTTTCACCGCCCTCACATCCTACAGCAGCTCCAATACTCAACACGTGCAATCTTCCATATGAACTTCCATGCTACCTACAGCGGACGTAAAGTATACTTTCATGTCAATCCACTTGAAACCGAAGTCTAACTCCATCCTCCTCGTTTCACGTATCATCATGGCTATGTCCTTTATATTTGTTAACATCATTTCTATCATCCAGCACAAACCACTCTTTGCACTTCTCTTGCAAGAACACCGCACTTCAGGTTTTCTTCTCAATGAGACTCACCTTACTCCTCGAACCTCCTGCAAGATATCCGGATATTCAATCATAAGGAAAGACAGTACGATGCCAGCTAGACGTGCTAACGGCGGAGTTGCAATAGGGTTTTCACCTTCTATACCGTGTCGTCATTACGAACTTCCACAGCCAAACCTTCCAGAATATGTAGTAACTACTCTATACTTCAACCACTTGTATATCACTCTTGCTACCATTTACATTCGACCTGGGCATGTTATTCCGATAGATTTCTTCCAGTATATTTCAAATAACTTCCAATATTATATCATAATGTCCGACATCAATATCCATAGCAGAACACCTCAGCAGCGACAGGCTTTTCTCAGCTTCCTTACAACTCATACCACCGGTACCCTTCACCAGCTACCTAAGCACACCCGACCATCATCTCAAACCACACCTGACGTTGTAATTACTTCTACAAATTTACTATCTTCCTGTACCATAGAAGTGCTAGATCCAATAGGTAGTGATCATTTGCCAATTAAACTTATCATCAACCACTCCCATACTAGAGCCTCAAACCACGAAGGATTAACACGAAAATCTCTCAACTATAACAAAGCAGACTGGACCGGATATCGCAACTTTTTTACTGCAAAACTTTCTAATATTCCTGAACCTACATCAGAAGACAGCATGTACAATTCTCTTAATCTCCTAACCAGTGCGATCAATCAGGCCTCCAATACTTACATTCCTACATCCAGTTCGAACCCTTATAGTCCGAAATTACCTCCGCACTACCTTCCGCTCATACGTAGGTCTCGTCAGTTCTACCGAGACTACGAGCGTACGGGAAACCGAGAGTCTTTAGTTCATCACCGGTATATGCAACGCATCGTCACCAATTACATCATCACATATAAACATCGGCAGTGGGCTAAAACCTGTAATACACTGGCTGATTCTTCTCATCCGACGCAATACTGGAAGAGGTTCAATCAACTCAGTGGCAAACGTAGTATCACAACATATCCAATTCTTCTTCATGATCAACCGCTTGCCACAGATACTGACAAGGCCAACGCTTTCGCCAATTACCTACAGGATATTTTCACACCGCCTCTAGCACATCCTTATCCCCATCGACATCCCGTCGATCGAATTGATTTCCAATCTCCACACCTCCAGCCTGCACTCTGCCACACCTTGGTCAACAATCAAGACCTTACATCGCCGATTACAGTTGATAACATTCTAAATGTAAGCAAACGAAAACGAAATAGTGCACCTGGCATGGACAATATCTCTTACAGGCATATTAAAGAGGCCCCTTACTGCGTTCTTCATTTTCTAGCTCTACTCTTCACATTCATACTCCGCACCGGTTTTTTCCCTCTCACGTGGAAAATGTCCAAAACTTTAATGTTTCCGAAACCGAACAAACCTACCAATCTCGTATCTTCCTACCGCCCTATTCAATTAACCAATACACTCAGCAAAATCTTCGAACGAATTCTAGTTACTCACCTCCACACCTACTGCACAGATCATCGCCTTTTACCTCTCTATCAAGCCGGCTTTCGCCCTCAGTTCAGTATAAACGATCAGCTACTTCGCCTTGTCAACCATATTTACAACCAATTTCAGTCCACAAAACCTTCTTGTCTGGTTCTCTTCGACTTAGAGAAAGCCTTTGACACTGTCTGGCACCATGGTCTGGTTTACAAACTTACGAAATATAATCTGCCCCTCACCTACATACGACTCATATTCAATTTTATCACCGGACGCATAGCCTACATCTCTATTAACAACGCAATATCTTATCCAGTCTTTCTATATTCAGGCTTACCACAGGGATCAGCTTTGTCTCCACTTCTTTACCTTCTCTACGTGGCAGATATTCCACCTCTTCCAACAACTGTCAGTACTTTTCAATACGCGGACGACACTGCATTTCTGGCACTAGGCAAAACCATACAACAGATCAACAAACATCTTCAGGCAGCTATTGATTTATTCACATCCTGGTGTTCCAAATGGCGACTTAAGATCAACGCCGAAAAAACTCAAGCCATTGTTTTTGTGCCTCCTGGCAAACGTACTAGGGTTCACCGCAATCCCACGCTGCTAAATGTTCATGTTCAAGGAACACGAATTCAGGCTTCCAACACAGCCAAATATCTAGGGCTTCTTTTGGACAAACATCTCACCTGGAGACCTCATTTAAAATCTATTTTATCGAAAGCCTATAATCGAATTAACTTACTGCGTCGCTTGACTGGCACCCACTCGGGTCTTCAAGCCTCTACAGTTCTCACCACATATAAGGTCTTTCTCCGACCAGTACTGACTTACGGTTTCACAGCCTGGATACCTGCAGCACCTTTCTTTTATAAAAAGCTACAAATCTTAGAACGTCATGCCTTCAGAATCGCTTACCGTATATCCTTACCTAGCCCCACTGCCGATCTCTATAGTCGTATTACTTTTCCCACGCTTCTTTCACATATAGAACATCTTCGCTTGAAATATATCACTGATCGACTGACGATGAACCACCCTCTACTCATGGACACAGTACATACTGCAGCCGACTTCGTCACCTTCTTACCATTACGCCCCACCCCTCTCTCTCTGCTTTTTACTCTCTATCGATACACTGTCCCTCCGGATCATCCCGACATTCCCCTTCTAGATGCCTTTCATCTCGATATTCATTCTCATTTCGTCTTTCCATCACATCATTCACAGTAATCCTACCGTACTAACAGGGCACCAACTGTCTTACATCAATGCCCCGCGTTGCCCCGGGGCGAGAAGATAACTTCACTTGTTATTCTAACATTAACCTATGTGTTGTGATGTGTATTGCACTTATTCATTCCTTCATACCTCATATTCATCATTACCTTATGCTTATGTTTATGATCAAAAGATCATAAAGTCCAGTGAATTAATATGCTGCTAATAAATAAATAAATAAATAAATATCACTTATCCCAACAACAGTACCAGATATTCCATCTTCCTGCTCACCTCTTCCCGAGTCGAGGGCGTAACCCTTGGGTGGGGCTAGCTTCGGCTAGCAAAAAAAAATGTTGCTGATACTTCTGGAGATATTCATTCTGTTATTAAGCGCAAACGTAGCACTGCTCCTGGCTTCGATCAAATATCGTATAGACTTCTTAAAGAATGTTCGGCAAACTTCTTCATTTGTCTGGCCACAGTATATACCTTTATACTCCGTACTGGATACTATCCTTCCGATTGGAAGGTTTCAAAAGTTTGCATGTTTCTTAAACCGAACAAACCGCCAGATTCTGTACAATCATATCGCCCCATCCAGCTTACTTCCACCTTGGGCAAAGTCTTTGAAAAAATACTAGTACTACGTTTACACCCCTATATCTCTGAACGCCAACTCTTACCACTTCATCAGACTGGATTCAGACCTCATTACAGTATAAATGACCAATTATTACGCTTAACCACGATTCTTACTAATCAATATAATAAATCTCTTCCATCCTGTCTTATACTGATGGATCTTGAAAAGGCATTCGACCGGATTTGGCACTACGGATTGCTTTATAAACTGATTAAGTTGGGTCTCCCTCTTTCATATATGCGAGTCATATATTCATTCATACTTAACCGTATTGCCTATGTCAGCGTAAACAAGTCCTTATCTCATCCAGTCTTCCCCACACACAGGGGTGCCGCAAGGCTCTAGTTTATCGCCTCTTTTATACATCTTATATGCTTCAGATTTGCCATCTCCAGCGCCAAACACTTATCTATTCCAATATGCTGACGATATAGCCTTCCTAACATTAGGAAAAACAATGCAACAAATTAACATAGATTTGCAGGCTACGATTACAGCTTTCCTTGACTGGTGTGGCAAGTGGCGATTGTCAGTTAACGAAGACAAAACTCAGACACTAGTTGTTCTCCCCTCTAAGTGTCGTAGTAAAGTTCGACGTAACCCAAATTTATTGCAGATACGGGTAGGCGAACACATTCTTCATCCTTCCAAAACAGTCACGTATTTAGGTATCGTCTTTGACGAGAAACTACGATGGACACCCCAGCTACAGAAACTTGCTACGAAGGCTAAAAACAGACTACAACTTCTGCGACGTCTTGTTGGTCAGAACTGGGGTTTAAACTCTAAGTTACTGCTTAACACTTACAAAGCCTTTATGAGAAGTGTACTCACTTTTGGTCACCTAGCATGGTGTTCAGCCCCACAGAAATTTTATAATAGACTTGAGATTCTAGAGAGACACGCCATTCGCTTAGCATATCGGATCAAACTCCCATATCATAATACTGATCTATATGACAAAATTGACTTTCCTCCGCTCGTTCACTACATCGCCCACTTGCGTCAAAAGTTTATAACCAAGAATCTCCAGGATCGGAAGGATATCTTTCTAGATACAATCTTTACGGACTTACAGCAAGAATCTCAATATAAATACTATTATACACCACTCCGCATTTTGCTTTCAATATACCTTCGCAGTATTCCAGCAGATCACCATCATACCGCATTCTTCCATCATCACCTCATTCACCAGCATATTCCACATCTTTTTCTATTATAGAACTGTCTCTCTACACCACTAATAAGGGCTCTCCATATGTCTCTCATCAGTCCTGAGCCGCCCCAGGACAGAAGATTAACATGCATTTGTGTATTGTAACATCACTATAATGTGTTGTGGCGTCAAGAGCACCTCATTCGTCACCTTACATTAGTTGTCACTTTCTAATTTAATATACTTCAACAATCCTACGTATATTCATCAATATTTTTTTCTGCACTATTTATTATCACTGTTTTGCACATAGGTTATTGTTTTGTATGTGCACCTTTGTTCACTAGTTTAATATTATTCTTGTAACATTTGTTTATTATTGTTTACTATTGTTTAATATGTTGTTATTATCATTATTATTCTTTATGTATATATTTTTTTCACAGCTCATTGACCACCTATAAATTAAAGAAAGAAAAATGATGATCAGAAATCCCAGGCCAAGAGAGAGGGCGAAACCCTCTAGTGGCAGATTGTAATAACCTCCTAATTAGATACTCGATTGCTGTATTACAAAGAATGCTCTTCCACTAATTGATGCCCCTCAACTTCTGAATAAAGAAATAAAGTATTACTTGCACCTACTCACCTCAAAAACAAAAAAAAAAATGTTGCTGACATGCCATTCGACTTGCACATCGTATCAGGCTGCCATATCCCAATTTTCTGACTTATGAGCACATTGACTTTCCTCAATTGACTCAACATCTCGCCGATATCCGCTTGAAATATATACTCTCTCGTCTACCAGTCTCACACCTATTTCTTCTCGATACCCTACAAGCAGATGCTAAAACTGACGCCCCGTATAAGTATTTGCACACGTCATTAAATATACTTATTTCAATGTATCTTAATACTGAGCATCCTACCGCCGACAAGCGCAATATCTTTCATATTTATCATATTGGTGATCATCTCCCTCATTTGTTTCCATCTATGCACCATGTATAATTTCAACACTAACACTGGGCTTTCCATATGTCGCCATCAGTCTCGAGCCGCCCCGAGACAGAAGAACTAATCTGCATTTGTCTTCTTAACAATGTGTTTGTGATTGTGGCGTGCACGCACTGCATCTCATCTTTCACCGTCATCATATTTATTTCACAAAGCACCTCAATGCCTATATACTCTTTCTTAAACAGTTTAAAAAAAGTTTCCTAGTTGCATCAGTTTTATGTGTGCTCTTTTCTGCACTCATATTTAATATTTGCACTAATCTTGTTTCGATTTTTTTTATTAATTAATCTTTGTTTTTGATAATTTCACATAGACCATCATCAAATTCTTTAAATAACTGTGTACTAAAATCTGTGCCAAAGAGAGGGCGTAACCCTCTAATGGCTAGGGTTAGAAATATACTTTGAAATTAAATGATGAATAAAGAATTTCCTAAATCCCTAACCCTTTTACTACTAAAAAAAATGTTGCTGACATCCCCCTCCATTGCTTACACCGGCTATTCCTACTCCTCTCGCTCTGCTGTTCACTCTTTATCGCTTTACTCTTCCTACCAGCCATATTGCACCGATGAAATTCTTCCTTACATTTGGCCATCACATGCACAGTGACACCTATTGTATCTAACAGGGCTCCCACTGTCTCTCATCAATGCCTAGTTTCGCCCCTAGGCGAGAAGCTAACCTGCATCTGTCTATCTAACACTTACCCCTGTGATGTGATGTGAAAGTGCACTTCATTCTCATTCCTTTAATTCTACCCTTCCTCATGATTATGATCAAAAGATCATAATGACCAAATGATGTAATATACTTAATAAAGCCGATGGTAAATATAAATATGTATAAACCCCTAAGCTCGCAGCAACAAATGTTTAAAACCCATTCATGTTCAGCTCACTACTCTTCCCCTACAGAGGGCGTAACCCTCTTCGGGTAGTTGCTCACCGATGGTGGGCCGGTAAAAAAAATGTTGCTGACACACGCACTTGTCATCCTACCATCAGGACGTACCAGTCGGGTCCGACGCAATAGATCTCTTTTACATCTTACCATAGCAGGCACACGCATTTCTGTCACACGTACAGCGAGGTATTTGGGTGTAATCTTTGATGACCATCTTTCATGGCGTGGACATCTTCAGCATCTCATATCTCTAGCGCAAAATAAACTGAATCTTCTGAAGAGATTAGTCGGTACTTCATGGGGCCTTCATCAAGAGACTGTGTTACATACTTAAAAAGTCTTCATACGACCATCTATACTTCATGGACACATCACATGGCTTAATGCCAGTAACAAATTCTACACTCGCCTCCAGATCATTGAAAGACATGCATTACGCCTGGCATATCGCATCAAACTGCCTAGTCCTACCCGGCTACTCTATGATCGTATTCCGTTTCCACATCTTCTTCTTCATTTGGAAAAACTGCGTACCAGATACATCACTACTCGTTGGAGGCAAGGTCATCCCATCCTTTGCAATAGTATACATATAGATGCTGAACATGACGTTCCACCCCGTCTACAACTTACACCCCTTCAGCATTTAATTACAATGTATGTTCTTTCCCATCCTGACGAACACGAACACATAGACGACTATCTATTAGCATATCAACCATCAGATTTATCACCCAACATCTATCCATCTTTTGCACCTTAATTCGCAATAACAAGGGCATCATACTGTCTCTCATTATGTGCCGAGTCGCCCCGGCACAAGAAGATAACCCTTCATCTGTCTAACTAACCAATATCACTGTGTTGTGGCGTCTGATTTGCACTGCATCTTTCATCCCATCATACATAGACAATGACAAATAATGAACATACGTTGAATGACGATTATTATTAATCAATTGATGAATAAAGATCCCCATATAATGAATAAATAAAGATATCAAATACATGAAATAAAACCTCTTTGCCCTTCCACTTTATCCTTAGTTTCCCTATACCATTAACTTCACTCCCAAGAGAAGGTATTCCCTTCTACGGGTTATACATGGTAAAAAAACTGTTGCTGAGGAGATTACGCAGATACTAACGCTCGAGCACAAGGCGGCGCTGCTATTGGAATCTACCATACACTAACTTACAGAGCTCATTCTACTCCATCACTTGTCCCCTTGCCTGAACATTTGGTGACAACCATATATCTACCAAATATGGCTTTAACCGTAGCTACAATCTATGTCCGTCCAGGGCATGATATTCCGCTCGACTTCTTCCAGTACCTATTCTCGCATTATCGTCAATTATTAATACTAGCGGATATCAATATTCACAGTCGATCCACCAGGGAGAAAACTCAGTTTTCTGATTATATTTCCCTAGGTCTGCATGGCCATATATATCAACTACCCAATCATACCAGGCCGAGTAGTCAGACTACTCCTGACGTTATCAATAGTACAGCTTCAATAGTTGCTAAAACTTCTATTACGGTTCTTGACTGTATCGGTAGCGATCATCTACCAGTAAAAGCGATATTTAACCAAGCACGACCACCATCGTCTCCACAATTAACAAGAACTATTTTCTTATATGATAAGGCTAACTGGGAACAATATCGGACTGATATCAATACCACAATAGATCAGTTACAACCACCAACCTCTGAAGCTGATCTGAACAATGTCGTTCATAGCATTACAACTGCTCTTAACGACAGTGCTGCAAAGAACATCCCTACGTATCATGGGAAAACATATCAGCCAATATTACCACCGCAATATCTTACACTTGTACGAAAATCCAGACAGTATTTTCGTGAATATGAGAAGACACGAAACCCAGAATATTTAGCCCAAGCACGTCGATGGCAACGCACAGTTCACAATTATATAGTTGCCCATAAAAGACTTACGTGGACTAAAACGTGCAACAAGTTGAACACCGAAACACACCCCACAAGATACT
This sequence comes from Thermobia domestica, assembly GCF_964235325.1. NCBI lineage: Eukaryota > Metazoa > Arthropoda > Insecta > Zygentoma > Lepismatidae > Thermobia > Thermobia domestica. The sequence continues at coordinate 163,378,389 of NC_137467.1, read as the reverse complement.
GGAAACAGTTTCACCTGTTAACTGGGCAGAAAGTCCGTACTTCATACCCTCTTGTCCAGGACGATCAGCCTTTGCACACTGATCAGGCGAAAGCGGATGCTTTCGCATCTCACTTACAAACAGTCTTTACGCCGCCTCTATCTGCACATCGTTTAAATCCCCGCATATCTGAACCAGTAATCAACCAACTGCTCCAACCATCAATCACCCATGAGTTGGATACAACACATCCTTTAAATCACGAAATTACCTCAGATAAAATAAGAGATGCTTTAAAGCGGAAACGTAATACAGCACCTGGTTTTGATCATATATCTTATCGAATCCTCAAAGAGTGCTCACTACAGTTTTTTCTCTTCCTGGCAACGATTTATACATTTATTTTAAGAACTGGATATTATCCACACGACTGGAAAATGTGTAAAGTTTGCATTTCTTAAAACCAAACAAACCACCTCACTCCGTGAAGTCATATCGGCCCATACAACTGACATCTACTTTGGGGAAATTATTTGAGAAAATACTGGTGCATCGTCTCCATCCATATCTCAATGATCATCACCTTTTACCTTCTCATCAGACAGGATTTCGTCCCTATTACAGTCTCAATGATCAATTACTCCGTCTTACCACTATTATCACAAATCATTATAACAAAGCACTACCGTCCTGCCTCATACTCATGGACCTTGAGAAAGCATTTGATCGTATATGGCATTATGCGTTATTCTATAAATTGCTAAAGCTCGGTGTTCCTCTAAATTATCTTCGAGTTATCTACTCTTTTATATTTCACCGTATTGCCTATGTTAATATCAACGGCTCTCTATCACATCCGATTTTCCCCTATACGGGAGTGCCACAGGGGTCAAGTTTATCACCTCTTCTATATATCCTATACGCATGCGATTTACCATCTCCGGCACCTCATACATATCTCTTCCAATATGCGGATGATACTGCTTTTCTTACACTCGGTAAAACAATTCAGCAGATAAACGTCAATTTGCAGACTACAATTACGGACTTTCTTTGCTATTGCAATAAGTGGAGACTTACTGTTAACGAAGAAAAGACACAAACTTTAGTTATTTTACCGCCGAATTGTCGTAGTAAAGTCCATCGTAATCCGAATTTGCTTGAGATACGTGTTGGCGATCATCTCCTCCGACCAACTAAAACTGTTACTTATTTAGGTGTCATTTTCGATGATAAATTGAGATGGTCAGCACAACTCCAGAAACTTGTTACAAAAGGCAAAAATAGACTTCAACTTCTTCGTCGCCTTGTAGGTCAAACCTGGGGTTTAAATTCAACATTGATACTGAACACCTATAAAGCATTTATGCGTAGTATTCTCACTTTTGGTCATGTCGCCTGGTGTTCAGCCCCCAAAAAGTTTTATAACAGATTAGAGATACTCGAGCGTCATGCCTTTCGGCTAGCATTTCGTATCAAACTACCTTACCATAATCACGATCTCTACGACAAGATAAACTTTCCGCCGCTTGTACAATACATTGCCCAATTACGTAGAAAATATATAGCTAAATGCCTTCACGACTACAAGGATATTTTTCTAAACACCATATTTATAGATTTGGAGCAAGAATCGCAGTTCAGATACTTTTATACGCCACTAAGCATCTTACTTTCCATTTATGCTCGCACTCTACCGAATGATCACCATCATGTCAGATTTTTCCAACGACAACTCATTCATCATGACATTCCTCATCTTTTTCCATTATAGCACTGTTTATTTATCACACCACTAACAAGGGCTTCCCAGTGTTTTCTCATTAGTCTTGAGCCGCCCCAAGACAGAAGACTAACCTGCATTCGTCATACTTACAAATTTAATTGTATTGTGTTGTGATGTCAAGTGCACTGCATTCATAATCATCACTCGACTGTCGTTCTTCCAATTCAATACCATTAATGCTTTATATCTTTGTACATTCATTTCGTCGCATTCTTAGTACCTTCACTGTTCTTTATCATTTCACTTCATTATATATTTAATATATATTAGTTAGTTATGTTTATCTTGCATTCATTATATCTTTCTTATATATTAGTTAGTCATATTTATCTTTCCTATGTTAATTTTTCTTTATGTTTTCTCTTAACTTATCAATATATATGTTGCTGTAATGTATTAGTTTCTTTGATATTTATTAATTATTAATCACTAGTATATTTCTCTACAGCTCAATGCCCAACTATAAGTAAAATAAAGGCACAATTGATGCAAACACACCCCATGCCAAGAGAGAGGGCGAAACCCTCTAGTGGTAGATTAATCTCATCTTCTGCTTTTGAAACAATAAAGATGTTCCCCAAACCTGCATCCCTCAAAAAAAATGTTGCTGAGGAAGGCTTTCGACAAGGTCTGGCATCCCGCTCTCATCTATAAACTCAAACAGCTCCGCCTGCCTATTGCTTACCTTAGATTCATCTTTAATTTTCTTAGCTGTCGATTGGCTTATGTCTGTATCAACACTAGTTTTTCATTTCCTATTTTTCTTCATTGTGGAGTTCCCCAAGGATCGGCTTTGTCGCTCTTACTATATATTCTATTCGTTTCCGACTTCCCAGCAATCCCAATTACTGTTAAGCTCTTTCAGTATGCCGATGACACTGCACTTTTTGCGACGGGCAAAACAATTCATCAGCTTAATCTGGCTCTCCAGGATGCTATCAATGCCTTCGTTGATTGGTGCTTCCGCTGGAGACTGATAATAAACCCAGCGAAAACTCAATGTATTGTATTTCTTGCCCCAAAGCATCGTTCACGTGTACACCGCAACCCAACACTCTTACACCTCTCTGTACAAGATGTACCTTTAAAACCTACTCGCAGTGTCAAATATCTAGGAGTAACCTTCGATCATCAACTAACCTGGACACCACATCTGAAAGATATCTCCAAGAATGCGTACTCTCGCCTCAATCTTCTGAAAGGTCTTGCTGGAACTACCTTGGGACTCCATACTCATACACTTCTTAACACGTACAAAGTTTTCCTCCGCCCGATTCTGACGTTTGGATTTACAGCTTGGATATCTGCTCCGTCCTCTTACTATGAGAAATTATGCATCTTGGAACGTCATGCCTTGCGAATTGCTTATCGTATCAAATTACCAAGTCCCACTCAAGATCTCTATTATAGACTTACATTTCCGCATATCTTATATCATTTAGAAACATTACGCACTAAATATATCACCCAGCGCCTGCACAACTATCATCCACTTCTTCAGCAAACTTTTGACGATCATGCCCGAAGTACCTCTCCCGTTGCCGCTCTGTTCCCTCCGCTGTCATTACTATTCACTTTGTACCATTACACTCTACCTCCAGACCACCCTGACGCCGTCTACTACGAGCCATACACTTCAGCCGCTCATCTACCTCACATATGGCCATCATATGCACAGTGACACCTTGTGTACTAACAGGGCTCCTCTGTCCTCATTGATGCCTAGCGCCGCCCCTAGGCGAGAAGATAACCAGCATTTGTTCAACTAACAAAACCTATGTGTTGTAGTAAGTTTCGCACTTCATTTCATCATTCCACATCACATCACTTAAAGTTATGGTTTTCCCTCACTGCAGTTTATGTATTTACCTTTCCTCATGATTATGGTTAAAGGCCATAATGACTGTGAAAGTTTGAATAATAAAGTTTTCTGTACCTACCCATAGCCCATCCATTGCTTTCTGAATAGCAGAATATACTAAACATCTCTTCCCCTACAGAGGGCGTAACCCTCTTCGGGTAGTAGCTAGCGTAGGCTAGCTGGCAAAAAAAAATTGTGGGTTAAAACTGGGGGTTAAACTCTAAGTTATTACTAAATACTTATAGAGCCTTTATGCGTAGTGTCCTCACTTTTGGTCATATAGCCTGGTGCTCTGCTCCGCAGAAGTTTTACAATAGATTAGAAATTCTCTAACGTCATGCTATCAGACTCGCATTTCGCATAAGACTACCATACCCCAATGATGATCTTTATAATAAGATCGATTTTCCTCCGCTTGTCCAACATAATGCTCTTACGGCAAAAATATATAGCTAAATGTCTCCATTCATATAAAGATATATTTCTCGAGACCATATTCATAGACTTGGAACAAGACTCCCAGTTCCGATACCACTCAGCATCCTCATTTCCATTTATGCTCGATCACATCCAGACGATCATCATCATGCAAGATTTTTCCGACGACAGCTCATTCATCATGATATTCCTCATCTTTTACCATCATAGCACTGTCTCCCACAACACTAATAAGGGCTTCCCAACGTTTTTCATCAGTCTTGAGCCGCCCCAAGACAGAAGACTAACCAGCATTCGTCTCACTAACATAATTCATTTGTTGTGATGTGATGCGTACTGCATTCATTATCTTGAGCATGAATGTCGTCCATTACAATATGTCTATATTTCGCTAGCACGTTTTTCATATTTTGAATATTCATTTATTTGATGCTTTCACTGCACCTCTTTACTATTATTTATCTAAATGCACTTATTATTCTATTATCCTATTATGTGTTAGTTATTGTTAATGTTTACATTTTGTTTCAAGTTTTTTTTTTATTGATATGCATATATGTGTTTGCAACATCCTGCGTTTTAGTAATTGTTAGTTACCAATAGTTTCTTTAACAGCACATTGCCCAGCAACAAACGTAATAAAAGTTAATTGATGCTTTCACATCCCAGACCAAGAGAGAGGGCGAAACCCTCTAGTGGCAGTTTATCATATTTCCAAATATTATGCGATAATAAAGATTTCTATCAATCCTGTCTCCCTCAAAAAAAATGTGGCTACAAACTTTCCCAGAGCTTGCTCTGAAGCGTTACCTTGTATATGGTGACGATTTTTGAATTTACCTTCCTTTTCCATATCCTGAGCCTCTTTCTCTGTTTCTTTCTAGAGATCCGTCCGTCAGACACATCAAGCCAAGGGCGTTCGGATCTACGGATCGAGCCAAAGGAGCCGCTCCTCCAGGGCAACTATCCAAACGGGTTGTCCTACCTTCATCATATTCATCACTCACTACACATCATCTTCGGGTCTCACGGCTCTCTAGAAATCTATCGGTCTCTGCTATGGCAGATCAAGCTGCTTCTGGACCAAAGGTGGATGGACGACACGGTGGTCTTCCTCCGGTATTTGTCACTCCGTCCGCTTCGAACACGAAGGTGGTCAAGTGGAAGGATACTGGCAACCGGCAGCGAACCATATCCGGCAGTTCTACCGCTTCAACAGCTTCGAATGTCTCCACCAGGTGTAGGTCTCCACGAAACACACAGTTGTATGCTGATTCTATTAAGCAGCCTCGACATCAGTCGAAGAAGCAACACAGAGACAATATTTCAGACAATTCTGATATGGATGCAGCCGATGACAATAGCAATACAACCATTTCAAATTCTCAATCATCTCTCACCAATAATCAGCCTCCTCATCGCCCGATTGTACATTCCTTCCTTCTTCAAAATTATGACACGAAATACAGCAATGAAAAGTTCATTATGTTACAACTTAGGAAATATCTTCCAAGCATTCCAGTAGCAGAAATAATTAAGACACGTAACGGTTACATCTTAAAGTCCATAGATCCGCAGTTTGCTATCACCATCAGAAACAAGGCCTCGTTTGAGATCTTTGGGAAAAATGCTACTCTTACATCTCTCTCCTCTACTCGTCAGAAACAAGCACCGCCTCCAAAACGTCCACCATATCTATCAGTTGTCATCCGGGGGGTTGACCCAACATATTCTGACGCCGAAATTCATGAAGACCTTCAACATGAAGGGCATAACATTCATAAGGTCATCCGCATACGGAACAATCAAGGTGCAACTTTTATGGTACGGATTCTCACCATCTTCCCAAGATACAATAGATGCATTACTCACTACTGGCGCATACATCTATAAACGTCGCCACAGGGTTGAACCTTCACGCTCTCCAGCTCCTCTTCCAGTGAGATGGGAAAACTGTCAAATCTACAATGATCACAACACTGTAAATTGCAAAAATAAGACAGTCTGTGGACATTGCACAGGACCACATCCTACGCGCCTCTGCACCAACCTTCAACAGCCACCTGAATGCCCCACATGCCATGAACAACATCCGGCCTATAGTTATAAATGCAAGAATAAACCTCAACCTGATCAACAACATCCTGATTTAGTCGTACCGCTCCAGATGCCAGACTCTCCACCTAAAACCGATCTTCAAACCACTGATCCAGTTACTATCCAGCAGTTTCTTCAATTTCTCACGCTCACCCTACAAAATATTCATCCTTTTCAACGCAATCATATTCTACAACTTACCAAAGCTGCTAAATCAGTCTTCAATGTCAATTTCTACGCCACCTATACCAACAATTACGTTCATTTTCATACATCCCGTCAAGAAACAGCTGTTTAACCTACCCGTCATAATGGATTTAGTCTTTCTTTTCATGAATATTCGCTACTTACCTACCAATAAAACCCTTTTCGAAGCACTGTTACTCGAAGAACACGTATCTGTATTCTTGCTGAATGAGACCTTTCTCACCAAGTCTACCATATGTAATATTCCTCGCTACACACTCACACGTCATGACAATACAGTTCCTGCATTACGGGCCAATGGGGGAGTAGCAATTGGCTTTCGCCATCATATTTGTCCTGTTCCACATCTCCCGGAGCATATCATCATTACATTGTACTTCAAGTCAATCATCATCACTTTCGCTACTATCTATGTTCGACCCGGTCACCTCATCCCACTTGAATTTTTCAGTCATATTTCTAATACCTATAAACATTTCATCATTCTCGCCGATATAAACTTTCATAGTCGCACTCCGAATGAACGCACACGCTTTACAGACCATATCACCACTCACACTACCGGCATAATACATACTCTCCCATCTGCTACTAGACCCGTGTCCAATACCACTCCCGATATCGCCATCACCTCAAATACACTCGCTGCTAATGGTACATTTACAGTCCTTGATCTTCTTGGTAGTGACCACGCCCCGGTCAAACTTTCATATCATTTTGGCACCGCTCATTCACATACTGCACTTCCACCACTTCGAACGCCTCGCTTTGATAAAGCAAACTGGAATCAATATTGCACATATCTTACCCATGCTGTCGCAGATCTTCACCCTCCTACATCATGCGACGAGCTCTATGCCCACGTTTCTACCATCAATTCTGAGATCACCCGTGCATCTGAATTGTTCATCCCAACTTCTAGTTCTACTCCATACCAACCAAAATTACCTCCGCACTATCTAGCTCAGATCAAACGCTCTCGTCAAGCATATCGTGACTACGTCCGGACACGAAATCCCGAAGCACTCCGTCTTCACAATCAGCTCCAACGTTCTGTAGAAAACTATATTGAAGCGTACAAAAAGCGCCAGTGGATTAAAACTTGTAATACTCTTGCTGACACGGCACATCCTTCACGTTTCTGGAAACGATTCAATGCGCTTTGTGGTAAATATACTAAAACCTCTTATCCACTCATCATCAACAACAGTCACGCTGCTACTGATCAAGACAAGGCCAACGCTTTTGCCGACTACCTCCAAGACATCTTTACCCCTCAACCTTCCGATCATATTTTTTCTCACCCAGTAGATAAAGTCAACACAGCAGCTCCTCTCTTCCAACCTAGTGCCAATCGTATATTGCCGCCGAATGAACTCACTTCTCCTATCACTGTTGTCGACATAACTTCTGTTGTTCCGACTAAACGAAACGCTGCTCCAAGTTTTGATTCAATCACCTATCGCCATATCAAGGAAAGTCCACCATCACTCCTCCTTCTATTCACTTTCATCCTTCGCACAGGTTTTTTTCCCGCTGAATGGAAGATGTCTAAAACGCTTATGTTCCCGAAACTGAATAAACCACCCAGCGCTGTATCTTCCTATCGCCCTATCCAATTAACTTCAACTTTTAGTCAATAGGCTTCATCCTTATCTCAGTGCACGCAATCTCATTCCATCTTACCAAGCCGGTTTCCGACCGTCTTACTCTATAAACGACCAGCTCCATCGGCTAAGCACCCTTATTACAAATCATTATAACTTTGTGCGCCCATCCTGTCTTGTGCTTTTTGACCTAGAGAAAGCATTTGACAAAGTATGGCTCTCGCTCTCATCTTCAAACTCATAAAACTTAAAATACCAACACCATATATCCGTTTTATCTATCACTTTTTGGCCTGCCGCATTACCTATGTTCATATTAACAATCATTTGTCTCATCCAATATTTCTCCATTCTGGCGTCCCTCAAGGATCAGCTTTATCCCCCTTACTCTACTTATTGTTTGTTTCAGATTTCCCAATTCTGCCCGCAGACGTCCATACGTTTCAGTATGCCGATGATACCGTTTTCCTCCCTCTCGGTCGTACCATCAGACACATCAACCTAATATTACAAGAATCAATTGATCGTTTCTCTCAGTGGTGTCGAAAATGGAAGCTCACTATCAATGCTTCAAAAACACAGGCCATCGTATTTCTACCAATACGCAAACGATCAAGAATTCACAGAAATCCACCACTTCTCTCTCTCTCCATTCAGAATTCGCCAACTCGTCTAAGCAAAACAGTAACTTATCTCGGCATTATATTTGATCAACACCTTACTTGGACTCCTCATCTGAACCACGTTAAGACTAAAGTCTATAACCGTCTCAATCTTCTAAAACGTCTGTCTGGCACGACATGGGGACTTACATCAAACATCGTTCTCAATACTTACAAGGTTTTTCTTCGTTCCGTACTTACGTATGGGTTCACTGCCTGGATCTCAGCTCCACCTTCTTACTACTACAAACTGGCAACGTTCGAACGACATGCATTTCGTATCGCTCATCGTATTTCTCTCCCTAGTCCGACTCGCTACTTGTATTCTCTCATAACATTCCCCACATTGCTTTATCACATTGAATCTCTCCGCCGAAACTTCATCACTATTCGCTTCCAGCAAGAGCAACCATTACCTTTTGAAACCATACATTACCTCGCCCTTTCATCCGTTCGGCCACGATATTACCATCTGCCTCTAAATTTACTATTCACACTCTATTGCTATACCTTACCGCCTAATCATCCAGACTTCGCACTTGTGCAAGATCACCGTCTTCATGTCCATCTACCGCATATCTAACCGTCATATCACGCACAGTAATTCCTCTGTCATTTAACAGGGCCTCCTCTGTCCCCATTAGCCTAGCGTCGCCCCTAGGCAGAAGATAACCCGCATTTGTTTTTATTAACAGGACCTATGTGTTGTGGCGTGCATCGCACCTCATTTCATATCTCATATTCATTTATACACATTTGCATTATTTGCACAATAATGTTTTGTATCGTTGTAATCATCATTATTGTATTTGTAACTATTGACAACCTAGTCACTCTGTGCCTAATTTGGGGATGCTAATTGAGTGATACTGAGCGCCTTCCACTCCCCATCTAGAATGAGTGGGCACGTTCACATATACATGTGCGAGAGGTTTACTAAATCTACACATACCAATCGGGGATTAACTTCTTGTAATAAAACATTTACTTCAATCATTCAATAACAATTATATTTCTCTTTGATAAAAATAGTGAATGTAAGTGTTGTGATATGATTACGGATAATCGGAAACTTTGCCAGTCGAGTATCGCCTATCGAGCATTGAGCCTTTGAGCCCTGAATAGGAGTAACACATACCTTATCTCTTCTGATGACGCTCGCTGATGATCTCGATGTTGTATCCAGTATCGCCAGGTTGATACTTCTTTATGGAAGGTTGCTGCTGTTAAGCATTGAGTCGGCTTACTCCCAAATGCTATAGACGAATCGACGATCTCCATAGATAGAATATTGAAACTTCTCAATAACCTGAAGTTTCCATTCATATTACTTAAAGTGTTCTCACACGATGAAATACTAAGTTGACTGTCAGTTGACTGTCTGTTGACTGTCGCGCTCTCTGTGAAGCTCTAGCTGATCACTTTACTGATCTCTCCGACTCTCTCTGATCTGATCTCTCTTGAAGACCTCCCGTCTCCTGGTTTTGTTCAACTTGGTCCTTCTAGAATTTTCTCTTGTCGTCTGCTGGACGGCACGTGTGACCTCCTTCCACTTGGAAAACAAATTCTTCCTTGTGTCAAGACTCAAAAACTGCAACTCTCGACACACTCCGATTTTCCGATTCTAAGCAATTTCCTCATATCCGCGAATGTGTGAAATGTTCACAAAAGCTTACAATCTCTTTTCATAATTTACAGAATTCAGTCAATGTCGGAATTGACGCATAACATGCATTGTCTTCCTGCATTGGCAGACTCTCAATAGAACATTTTATTTACAACATAAAATGTTAAATAATAACTTTTCCTCAGCTTGCAATAATCTTAACTCATGACTGTTAGTTACCTTCACCTCATTTTTATAAAACGCGATATACACAAAATAAATAAACATTGAAAAATAAAATAATTATACATAATATTTCAATTTAAAAACGGATACTCCTACATGTCCCCCATTAAAATCTTGGTTGCTTCGCAATCCAAGCTAGACCTCGTAAGAGGGCGTTATCTTACTAAACTCCCTGTAGATATACAATATATAAAAATAATAATACTGAAAATAAACATAAACTTGAAAATGAGTGAGACATGTGTGACTACATACATTATAAACAATAATTGCTTTTCCTGCACCAAAACATTAACCTTATATATATTTTAACTTGTAATCATTTTCATTAATTGATGGAGAAAAAACTACATGAAGCAAATACTTCAGAATCTCTATGCTCAAAAGTGTACACTCACGACATCTTGTGAGATGTAACAGAATTATTAGATGTGCATGAGATGAGCAAGTACTCTGTGCGAAAAATATATGTATGTACATTTAACAGTACTCTGAATTGCACATCCTCCTCGCAATTAAGTTTGTGTCAAATTTCTGGAACTTTCCATTACTTGGTTGTCCATACTTGCCAACTCAAGCATTTGTTAACAGTATCAGTAACAGATGGAAATTGTTTATTCCAATTTTCATACTCTTCGAAATCTAGAAGATAAAACTTTTTACAAATGGTTAAAACATATTCACTGATAGTATAATCGTAGCACTAAAATATATTGCAAAATATCATCGTTTTTATTTTCTTCAATAAAACTGAACACTAAATTTTTAGATGCGGGGAAATAAAATTCTGCTCTAGGGCATTTGCTACACTGAGTAAGTTTCTGGTCAGTAACTGCAATTCAGCAAAATTTAACCAAGGTTAAGAGTACTTCCACGCCAGCAATTCCATTTGCGCGTCGGTTTCGTTTCGTGAACACTGGATGTCGAAACGCACTACGAAATTTTAACAATTTCGCCAAAAATTTTGTATTTTTACAACACAATGACGTCACATGGGAAGAAAAATTCTTTGTTGATGTCTGTCGGGCACTCGGGTTTTCCGTGTTTATTGAAATTTCCAAAAAAACGTTGGTTTTCATGGTTTCACTGTGTCCCACTTGTGTGTTGGTGTGTGCATCTTCTTCTTTAGATGTGTGGTTCATGTGTGTGTTCTTCCATTCAGTTTCAGTGCTAGTACTACGATATGCTTTGCTACGATCTGGCAAATTACTACAAATAGTGTTTTCAGTGCTTTGTGATATGTTTTTAAGTGGAGGTTTATTCTTATTTAATATTGTGGCATAGAGTGGAGAAACTTGTGAAAGTACGTAAGTTTCAGACTCTTCTCTACCACTTACATCTAATTCTATATTCGAACTTACATTATTCTTATTATCTCTTACACTATTTTCGTATTTTCTCTCTAGCTTATTTAATCTTACCCAAATATAACACGTAATAATCACTATTATAACTAATACACTTCCTAAAACTATCGTAGATGTTAATAATAAAATTGTTTCGATGTCCATTTCCTCGTTTTGGATATTATCTGAAATGGACGAGAAATAGATAAAGTCGGGATAGGCCTACTTAAAATTCGTAGAAAATTACATTTACTATAATTATTTAAATAACTAATATTCCCAGCTTGTGTCTGCTTACACTTTTTGCGACAACAATTCGCGTATTTTTGAAGCAGTCTCATTTTGTTCTCTACTGTGTCTAACACACTTGCTACTTTCAAAGTAATTCTAGTGAAAGACCGTTAATACTATAACTATGTGTAAAAACTTAGCTAACAATGAGTTGTAGACTTTGTTTCACAATTAAAAGCTCGTCTTTTCCTTCGTTTTCTACATTAAATGCAGTACTGAATTATATTCACTATATTTCCATATATTAAAGCTTATATTTCTTCTAATGTACGTATTTCTGCCATTTAAACATTATTTTAACAAACTACATACTTAAATATCGTTAATTATATTTAATATTATTATTTTCTGTAATTTAAAATCATATTTCATTGCTTTTACGCTCGAACTTGATTGTTCTTTCGGATGGAAAATTCGCTGCTTGGCGAGATAGCTGTAGGGAACGTTCGTAATCATTCGAGCTCACTCGGAACTGTTCGGTTTTCGTCTGCAGTATTGTCTGAGGCCTGGAGTGGAGAGTAATTCTAGTCTCTCGCAGGGTCCCTGTTCATGTTTTCACCTATTGGCGTTCAGAACGCACTGAAAGGATTTGACGCAAATGATTACTGACTTCCATATGATCATTGCTTATAGCGCTAGCAAAGTAAATATAACAATGAAATAAATAATTCCAATCATTATTTCTAATCAATATTGATTGATTATTACCAATTGTAGTATATTATATTATTTTCTTTTCTTTTCTTTTCTAAAATTTCTAAAAATTTCTTACTTTTAAGATAGCTATTAAAAATATATTATTCCTACTTAAATTAAACATTCTTCTATATTCGTTGTGAACTTTCTTTCTGTATCTATGCTTATTCATAGATTTTAACCCTTTAATTCACAATGTAAATACTAAATAAACTTAATTATTCTCTATTTTCTATAAATAATCGTAGTATTTATGTATATATTTTAACTATTACTACCATAATAGTAATCTACTTCTATTTTGTCTATTTTATCTATTATTAACTATTTCTATTATTATTATTAATTATGTTATTATTTTCTACTCTTATTTTTCTCATCCCTTTTGGACATTCATGACTTTATCTATCCTTCTTTGATGTTACTATCCTAGATTTATCTAGGTTATCTATTCTCATCTATTTCTATCCTTATTTTCATTTTTTTCTTCATTTACACCTAAAACGTAAATGGGACATCGTTCGGTACGGTATTTACAATACAATCTATTCGGTTGGGTACTATGAACTATTATGAACTATAGACTTTCTTTACTTAAATTCATTCGTACACTTGGTGATCGTGTTTACTGTTGGTGATGGCTGTTCGGTGAGTATCGAATGCATGATTTGTATCGACTATTGATACTTCCTCCTTGTTTGTGTACATTCGTTTTCATTTTTTTCACAATTTACCGATCCATAACTCCATTGTTTACAAACTTTTTCATGAGTATTTGTGCACTAGAACTTGAATAAATTTTATACAGTGTGTCATTAAATAATATTATTGTTATTGTTATTATTATTATGGTTCATTGTTATCCAATTTATACTTTCTTATTGATTTATACATTCTACAATACAATGTTATTAAAGCAACGACTGAAACGACTAAAACTAGTATAATGGCTGCAATTACATACATTATATAGTTTGTTTTGATTATTAACAGTGGTACGGTAGTATCCACTTTTAGTTTTAACAAATTTTCAGCTAGACTATTGAGCTCTTCGTGATGTAAACTGAAATTTAATTGCTTTTGCGTCCAATTTCGTATCAAATTTAGATGTTTATTGTTTACATTTATTACTTTTTTTCGTTGGAATGGCCAATTCTCCAAAAATTAAATTATCGAATAAACTATATTTAATAAAATAAGAACAATTATTTCCAACATTTACTTTCGTCGATGTGACTTCGTGATGTTTTCCTAGTTTGGTTATGTATCCTTCTATTAATGACGAATATAATACTCCAGCATGAGTATATTTATATACTACATTTCCTAGGTATTTCTCTGTTTGTTGTTGACAACCACTTAGTGATCCGTTGAACACAATATTATTCAGGCATTTTGCTTCGTCATCTAATGTTATCTGTTAACAGAAATACAAAAAGCTCTTAAATTCGCATTTCAATCGATCCAACGTATGATACATACCATTTGCTCAGTATACCACTTCCAGTAATTTGTAATAGGTTCTAAACTTTTTCGTTAGGAAACCCATTGAAATCACATTAAACATCCTCGATACGGTATTTTCATAAACAATAGGCGTTTTTAGTAATAGGTCAATATCATTTTCGTTATAATTATATTTCATCTAGTAGATTGATGACACTCGATAAAACATTCCTATGTCAAATCGATAAATAGAATGTTTCAAAATATCATGTGTAGTTATGAATTGGTTTACATCTAAATTTGATAAAATATGATAGGATAATTGGTTATTCAATATGTCATTGAATATTTTATTAACTCTCTCTAGCCATGTGCGAAAATAAATTCGTTAAAATTTTCCTCTGAGCTTGCTGCAAGTAACAATACATCTCTTGCAGTTTGCTCCTTACATTTTGGAGAACATGATGAACTTTTACTACAACACCATGCATTATAGATATCTCTTCGTTATGTGATACTTTCAACTTCTGAATTTCCTGTGCTAGCAAATTTTCATGTTCAGACAGTTTCTGAACTGATGATGACAATTGCTGGGTGTGTATTAGGTTATAGGCTGACAATCCTATAGACCCAAATCCTAATAAAAATGACCAAATTGATCGTTTAGTTCTCGTTGATCTATACACTTAGAACTACCATTTATGAACACAAACTGACATGGAATAGAATTAACAATGTTATTTCTAAATTGTTTTTCTCTCTCTGCATAGTCTTCTAGAATATCGTAGGACTCACTACATACTGTGTGCATAGGCACAGCTTCGTGAAAATTCACGTGCATTCTGATTGTCGTATAAACCATATTCGACGCATGAACCGCCAAAGCGTCTTGCGTTAATGCTATTCCTATATCCTTCATTGTCAGTTGACGATGATCGTCTGCGTTTCCATAATGAACCATAACAACCCAATTTATAATGATGAACAATATTCTTGACTCCATGTTATAATGTTTTCCTTTCAGTCTCGTATAAGAATTCTGCAATTAGTAAAACCTAATATTAATTCTTTTCTCTTGTTGTTATTCGTTTATTTATTTATTTATATTTTAGATTACTTTTAACAATTTATTAATTTATATGTATTTCATATTTCATTTTATGTTCTGGGCACCTACTCAATTTAACTTCCATATTACTTGCATATTTTTTTCGACTCTAGTAACTATAATCCAAAAAGTGTCTATCGATTCGGGAAATTTCCTGATGGAGATTAGCATTTCCTCCAATCTCGGGGTGAGGGTTTGGTTGAGAAAGTGCCCCCTAACTGACACTTCATCGGTAGACCCAATTTGTACCATAGTTACAGTAAACCCTAACTTAAATGTTTTTTCCAAACTTAAATTTACTCTTCGCCATCTGACATTTAATGTATATCACCAAACTTTTCACCATTTTTACTAGCTACAAATAATTTTAACCGTCTTATGTCTATAGTGTCCGTTTTCGTTTCTCCCTTTTTGGTTTCATACTGCACTTTGTATGAGTTATTATTAACTTTGTCCACAATTACCCCTTTTGTATTGTACCGATTTCCGAAACATGCCGGCAAACCTGCTCGTGGCATTTCTCTAATCAACACTTTTTGACCGATCTCAAAACTTGGTTGGTCAAATTTCTTTTCAATTTGCTTTTTCTGGGATCTGAATTTCCTTTGCAAATTTTTATACGCTAATTGACGTGCCTCCTTTATGCCCTGAAGTCTCACTTCGTTTTCCACAAACTCGCAAGGAATGTCTAAATCCTGCTCGAGAAATGTTCTCGGTTCAACTCCATGCAATAAATAATACGGTGAAAAACCAGTACCATCATGCAACTGCGTATTAATTGTAAATATTAAACTCGGTAATATCTCATCCCAGTTTGTAAAGTCTTTGTCAATATAATGCTTCATTACTTGTTGTAATGAGCCTATGGCCCTCTCTGCGCTTCCTATCGAATAATGGGCACTTGTATTTGCGAAATGTAATTCCATACCAAATTTTTCAGACATCTCTAAGATCTTGCTACGGTGGGATGACAATCTATCCAGATGGAGCTGAGATGGGACGCCATGTTTCGTAATAAGATCCTCAAAAATTACTTGAGCAACAATCTCTGCCGTTACAGCTGGTACCGCTCTAGCGATAATAAATCTTGTAGCATTGTCTACGAATACTAAAATATACTTATTTCGGTTATTACGAGATAACTTAAATGGACCGACCTCATCCATTACGACTGATTGAAATGGAGCATAAGATGGAAAAGTCTGAGCATGAAACGGGACTCTACCTGTTTTCCTCTTCTGTATTTGACAGCTTATACATTCGCCTATTTTCTCCATAAAGAATTTCTTCATATTAGGAAAATATATTAACTTCAGTGCTCGTCTGTAACAATTTGTACACGAAAAGTGTCCACCACCATACACTCAACAATGTAAGTTCCTAAATACCTGTTCTCTCAAGGTATGTGGATTAACAAAAATAACTTCGTACCACCAGCCATACGCTGTGTTCTATATAACCTGTTGTCTTTCACAGTGTACCATCGAGCCTGTTTTTCCGCTTTTACATCTGCGTCTTCTGGATGTTCAACTGCATGCATTATAGGACCAAAAAATGAATCTTTACGTTGTAATTCCCCTACGTCAATATCTTTATCGAAGGTGAAATTGACTTGCAAATCCTCAGAATTTACTTTCAATGTTTCGAATTCTACATCTTCTACTGTCGGTTCAATGTCAGTGTTCCAGGACAAAATATCACTCGGATTATTTTCTCCAGGACAATGCACCGGCGTATACTTATATTGTGCTAAATCTAAACTCCCCCTCACAAGTTTTGGAGCTAACTTTGGCGATGTTTGTAAATACTTCAACGCTTTACAGTCGGTATATAGTTCGAATTCCTTATTAAACGAGTAATAATTGAACGCTCTTAGAGAACTTATTACTGCCAAAATTTCTAATTCTACTATATGTCTCTTTTTTTCTTGTGGTCTTAATACGCGACTGTAATACGCTACTGGTGTCCATTCACCATTAGTCTGTTTCTGCATCAGGACGCCACCAATCGAACTTGTCGATGCATCCGTATATACCCTCGTTTACAAATCCTCCCGAAACGGAGCTAATAATGGTGCATTCATCAACGCCGATTTCAATTTTTCAAAAGCCCGCTGATATGGCTCGTTCCATTCAAACTTGTGACCCTTTTTCAAAATTGGTTGGAAAATTGAAGTAATCTCAGCATAGTCTTTAAAAAATTTCCTAACGTAATTCGTTAGTCCGAGGAATGACTTAAGTTGCTTGACGTTACACGGGGCTTTACACGCTTTAATGGCCTGTATTATTTTTGGGCTAACTTCGTAACCTGCGTCACTGACAATGTGTCCAAGAGCCAAAATTTTCCTTTCAACAAACTGACACTTCTCTACTGACAACTTGAGACCATAATGCCTCAACCTTTTGAACACTGATTGTAGTACGTCCACCATTTTATCCTGTTCGTCGGTGTAAAGGAATACGTCATGAATATAATAGGATACGGACTCCGGATTTACATTGGCCAAGGTCATTGCCATTATCTTTGTGTAGATAGCGGGCGCTTGCAGATACCCCATTGGTAGAACTCGATATGAATAGGCTCCTACGCCTGGTATGTTGAATGCGGTATACTCTCGAGACTCTTCAGAGATGAGAACTTGATGATAAGCCGATCTCACGTCTAAAATGCTAAAATATTTGTCCTCCCATGCATGTTAATATCTGATGGATTGGAGGCAGCGCAATGCTATGTAGCTTAACGCATTTATTTAAAAATCTGTAGTCAAGAACTGCACGAATACCCCCTGATGGTTTCTGTATAAACAGCATAGGAGAATTATAAGCACTTGCACTTTCTTCTATTATGCCTTGTCTTAGCAAAATATTTATCTGTTCTTTCACTTTGTCTTTGAGTGCGATTGGAATGGGATACTTATGTCTCCTGAACGGTACTTTCGTTTATAACTCGATATGATGCTGGAAATGCTTAACCTGACCTAATTCATCATCTTGCCATGCAAAAACATCTGCAAAATTATAACATAACCCTTCAATTTGCTCTTTAATTTCAGGTCTTGTCTCTTCTCCAAATTTCAATCGTGATTTGTCAAAATTCTTCCGTGACCTTGAAATACCGTCTATATCCTCATTCGACAATCCTTCCTGCTTTAATTGTTCCTCATCTACGCATTCCTCTGCTTGTCCTAATGTTACATTTGCTCTTAACATAATTGATCTATTCGATGGATTTACAATTTCAATCTTATTATTCTGTGGTGATAAAAGTGCGCGCGGGATTAATACATTGTATTGGCTTTCTATCCTTCTGTCTGGTTCTAACAAGTACTCCTTGTTATTCCATAAGTTAACCAAATTAACTTCTACTGTTGTCTTTGTCCTAGGTAACAATCGTACCTTATGACCTAGCACCCATTTCGGTCTAATACTATATTTTATGCCAATAGATGCATTTTCCAATACAGTAACAGCTTCCTGTTCTTCCCTTTTCCTAAACCGTGGCTTTCCAAATCTCTGTAATGTTAATTTATTCTGTCCGTAATTTATTTGACAATTTTGACTTTGTAGAAAATCATTTCCAATCAAAACTTGATACGGAAAATCCTTTACTACACGGAATTCCAAATGAAACGTTTGACCAGCCATCTTGAATCTTAAAATAGCTATCTTATTTACTACTAACACATTCTGTGTTATTCCAAGAATTCGTGTTGGTTTAGAAATTACTTTTGCGCTTGGTGGAACCAGCTTTTCATTCACTATTGATATTTGGGAACCTGTATCGATTAATGCCTTATGATTTCTCCCGTCGACCTCTATCGGTACGTACAACATGTTATTTTCCGTTAGTGTAGAGGCTACAATTTCTCTAATCTTCGATTTACTTCCTGTAAATGCGCCTCCGTCATTTACAGTATTACTTAGTTTAAATTATTGGTATTCGAAGCCTGATAATATGTTGTCCCATTAATCTTATTTGGTACAACCGGTACGTACTGTACTTGACCACTCATCTGACCATGATTTTGACACCATGATGGACCATTAGAACGACTACCACAACAATTATTCCCACGTTGTTGCCAATAATTTGTCCTTCTTCCACCACGATTACCACGCCAGTTGTTATTCCTATATCCTCTTCTGTTATTATATTCATTATTACCTCTATTCCTGTTGAAGTTACCATTATCACGGTTCCAACTTCTATTACCGTTATTCCTATAAAAGTTTCGTCCTTTATTCCTAAAATTCTTGTTTCCTCTAAAACTATTTCCATTCTTTTGTTGTTTCGACTCCCTATCACGTCTATCCTCTCTATCATCCTGATCTTGAAACTTCGTTGCTAACGTTAACTGCAGCTTCTCTATCTTTTTCTCTAACTCACCTAATTGGGTGATACTCTTTGGTTCCTGGTTTTCACTTCGTCCCTATTCCGAATTTCTTTCCTCAATAATAATTTGTCTACTTCAATGTCACTATCCTCCTCTTCTACTCGTTCACGCATTTTCTTAAGAAGATCTTTTACTGTAACCTTTCCATTTTCTCTTTTAACCCGTTTGTCTACTTTACATTTGTTCTTCTCGATCTTCTGGAGATCTTCAACGAATTTGTCTATTGTGGAATACGAGATGGTCCCCACTTTCTCCATAAAATATGGCTGCAGGCCACCTACTATGATTCCGATCTTCTTTTTATCGTCCATGCTCGAATCTAACCTTTCACATAGCACTAATATATCATAGACGTAATTTATAATAGGTTCATCCTCGAGATGTAACCTCTCCCTTATCCTTTCTTCTATGTCTAAAGTCACATTAGTTCTTGTAAATTCATCTATAATACTCTTGTAATTCTTTATAACCTATGTCACTGGTATTTCGTCTTTTCAAAAATACTTTGATCCATTGTCTACTGTTTCCTTTAAACACGCTTGGCAACAATTCCTTTCTTTTATCTTCGCTTACGCCTGCCATTTGACACGCGTCGTCGAACTCATCGAAAAATCCTACAATGTCATTATCGATTTTTAAATCAAATTTCGGGAGTTTATTAACATCCGAATAAAACATTACACTGGTCATCATCTTGTTTTCTTGCGGACTACTGGACTGATTATTATTTATAACGCTACTTTCGAATGGAAAGATAGATTCAAAATCTTCTGAGTACGACTTCGCTACGGGACTTGACGGAAAATTTTCTACAGGACCTAATTTTAAACTAGGTTTAACACTTTCTTGCTCTGTAACTTTAACTTGCTTTTTCTTACTTGAGGTAGCAATATTGAATAAACTTCCAACTTGTACCCCTCTTCCAGCTCTTTGTGCTCTAGTACGAATTGTATCGTCACACATTTAATTATTAATCACTTCAATTCTTATTATTCATATAATACTTATATTTCGAGCATCTAAAACTAATTGCTAGGGTGGGTTGGAATTTCTTCTTATCGCTTAAAATTATAATCACGTTTCATAAAATCATACTTATAACTAACACCTTATAACTAAACCAATACTGCTAATTTGAGAAAATACTTGAGATATTCATAATATTAAACTTCATCGTAGACAGGGTGGGAAGGGAGGGTTTTAATATTCACTACTGTAACGTAATATAACATAATTCACCAAGAAAAGGGTGGGTTGGGAGGGACTTAATTAATTCTATATTCATCTGAGAAAGACCCAGATCATCTCCGCCATGACAAAGTGGTAATATAATCTTATGACAAACTAGTTCCGCCGGGAATCGAACCCTAAGCATACTCCACCATCACAACCCAGTCACTCTGTGCCTACTTTGGGGATGCTAATTGAGTGATACTGAGCGCCTTCCACTCACCATCTAGAATGAGTGGGCACGTTCACATATACATATGCGAGAGGTTTACTAAATCTACACATACCAATCGGGGATTAACATCTTGTAATAAAACATTTACTTCAATCATTCAATAACAATTATATTTCTCTTTGATAAAAATAGTGAATGTAAGTGTTTGATATGATTACGGATAATCGGAAACTTTGCCAGTCGAGTATCGCCTATCGAGCATTGAGCCTTTGAGCCCTGAATAGGAGTAACACATACCTTATCTCTTCTGATGACGCTCGCTGATGATCTCGATGTTGTATCCAGTATCGCCAGGTTGATACTTCTTTATGGAAGGTTGCTGCTGTTAAGCATTGAGTCGGCTTACTCCCAAATGCTATAGACGAATCGACGATCTCCATAGATAGAATATTGAAACTTCTCAATAACCTGAAGTTTCCATTCATATTACTTAAAGTGTTCTCACACGATGAAATACTAAGTTGACTGTCAGTTGACTGTCTGTTGACTGTCGCGCTCTCTGTGAAGCTCTAGCTGATCACTTTACTGATCTCTCCGACTCTCTCTGATCTGATCTCTCTTGAAGACCTCCCGTCTCCTGGTTTTGTTCAACTTGGTCCTTCTAGAATTTTCTCTTGTCGTCTGCTGGACGGCACGTGTGACCTCCTTTCACTTGGAAAACAAATTCTTCCTTGTGCCAAGACTCAAAAACTGCAACTCTCGACACACTCCGATTTCCCGATTCTAAGCAATTTCCTCATATCCGCGAATGTGTGAAATGTTCACAAAAGCTTACAATCTCATTTCATAATTTACAGAATTCAGTCAATGTCGGAATTGACGCATAACATGCATTGTCTTCCTGCATTGGCAGACTCTCAATAGAACATTTTATTTACAACATAAAATGTTAAATAATAACTTTTCCTCAGCTTGCAATAATCTTAGATCATGACTGTTAGTTACCTTCACCTCATTTTTATAAAACGCGATATACACAAAATAAATAAACATTGAAAAATAAAATAATTATACATAATATTTCAATTTAAAAACGGATACTGCCACACTATATATAATTTTGTTAATTACCTCACCTATAAAATGATTATAGACGCAAACATTATAATGACCCAGTATATAAAGTAATAAAAAAAAGTAAGATCTCTTATCCCACCGATTATAACCTTTAATTCCTTAATTTCCATTCCATCCCTTTCCTTAAAGGGGGTGTAGCCCTCTACAGGGTAGCTAGCCCAAGGGCTAGCAATTCAAAAAAAACTGTGGCTAAGTTTGATCCACCTACTACAGAAGACGAACTATATCGCATACTGGATACTATTACACGCCATATGAATCACGCCTCTGCACAATATATCCCACAATCGCAATATACACCGCATAAACCTAAACTTCCGCCGCAATATCTTGCCATGGTGCAGCGATCCCGACAATTGTTTCGTGACTACATTCATACAGGAAGTCGCGAAGCACTTCGTCATCACAGAGCCCTTGAACGTACAGTACAAAATTATGTCAAAGCGTATAAATTACGCCAATGGGTAAAAACCTGCAACTCTTTCTCGGAGACATCCCATCCTTCACGTTACTGGAAGTGCCTCAATGCACTTTCTGGCAAATTTAACAATACTTCCTATCCAGTCATTCTTAATGACACACCACTAAACTCTGATCTCGATAAACCAAATGCCTTTGCCACATATCTTCAAGATATTTTCACACCGCTTACTCCTGATCGACCTGTTCATAATCATCCGGTAGATCGCTTTGATTTTTCATCCGCTCATCTTCAGCCAGACGCTAACCACCCGCTGAATATTCACAGACCACTAACAGTGGCTATCACACCTGACGATATCACTTCAGCCATACGAAGGAAACGCAACACAGCTCCAGGCATAGACTCCATCTCTTATTGCCACATCAAAGAGAGTCCATACATAGTTCTGTATCTTCTCTCACTCATCTATACTTTCTTCCTCCGTTCTAGATTTATACCATCCCACTGGAAGACGTCTAAGATCCTGATGTTCCTTAAGCCTAATAAGCCAGCCGACAGTGTCTCTTCATATCGCCCTATACAACTGACACCTGAATTCAGTAAAATTCTCGAAAAAATCTTAGTTCAACGTCTACACGTCCATCTTACTCATTATAATCTTTTACCACATTCACAAGCCGGATTTCGTCCAAACTACAGCCTTAATGATCAGTTATTACGTCTCCTCAATCACATCACCAACCATTATAATACATCACGACCATCTTGTCTTACCTTATTTGATTTAGAGAAAGCATTTGATAAAGTATGGCACGCCGGACTTATGTACAAACTTTTGAACTTTCGTCTTCCTATCACCTATATCCGATTTACCTATAACTTTCTGCACTGTCGCCTTGCATACGTTTCTATTAATAACACATTCTCTCATCCTATATTCCTTTACTCTGGCGTACTCCAAGGATCTTCACTCTCTCCTCTGCTTTATCATCTATATGTAGCCGACTTACCAGCATTGACTCCTAACGTTCACGTTTTTCAATATGCAGATGACACCGCCTTCCTAGCACTCGGCAAAACTGTTCATCAACTTAACATTTCTATGCAGTCCGCAATAGATTCCTTCGTTAACTGGTGTGAAAAGTGGCGCCTCAAAATAAACGCTCTGAAGACCCAAACTATAGTTTTCTTGCCGCCCAAAAAGCGCACGAAGGTTCACCGAAACCCCAACCTACTTCATCTTACAGTCGATTATACCCGTCTTCAACTCAGTAAATCTGTCAAATACCTTGGCCTCACCTTAGACGCACATATCACTTGCAAACCACATTTACAGGACGTCATTGCCAAAGCTTCAAACCGTCTCAACTTATTAAAAGGTCTCACAGGTACTACTTGGGGTCTCAGTTCTACAACTGTGCTAAAAACTTACAAGGTCTTTTTGCGTCCACTTCTGACATATGCTAACCTGGCTTGGATTACTGCACCTCCTTCCTTCTACAACAAATTGAAGATTTTGGAACGCCATGCCCTACGCATTGCATACCGGATAAAACTGCCCAGTCCGACATACGAATTGTACGAAAGAACGCCTTTTCCACATATTCTTTTTCATCACGAATCTCTCCGTCTCAAATATATCGATAAACATCTGCATGAAAGACATCCGCTCCTTATAGAAACCATGAACGCCCACATAGACTTTCCGATTTCAGCTCCTATCATATATACACCGCTATCTCTTCTCTTCACAATCTACCATTACACTCTACCCCCAAACCACAACTATCTCCCCTTAGCAGAAGAATTGAAGACCGACGATGTCCAGCCCTTCATCTGTCCATCATTCGCACTGTAATACCTCTGTCACTAATCTGGGCTTCCTCTTGTCTTTCATCAATGCTTGGAGCAGCCCCCAAGCGAGAAGATTAACCAGCATCTGTTAACTAACATAACCCATTGATGTATTGTCTTTTGCACTTCACAACATTACATTTCGCCTTTTTCATCTTCATCTCATGATTGTGATCATAAGATCACAATGTTCAACCTGACAATATTAGAAATAAATAAATAAATAAAATCCCTTTCTATAATTATCCTACCGTATTTCCTATTTTTTTCTTTACCCCTCCTATTTAAGTATGATACTATCCCATTGACCAGCTACAACTACTTCTATATCTCCCTACTATGCCACCACAAACCTTCCCATAGAGGGCGTAACCCTCAAGCGGGTAGCTAGCTCCGGCTAGCAAAAAAAACTGTGGATAAGCGACAATTTTGCATTGTCTTTGGTAATTTGAATAATTTTTGATAGGGCATAAGCAGGCATTCTAAGTCTTTGCCCTATATTTTATTTAAACGAATCATAAAGTTGGTTTTAGGTATTATAAATTAAAGGAAATACCAATATTCCTGTATGCTTCATTTATTTTGCTGAACTTTAAAGAGATTAATAAATTTTTTGATTGGAGCAACTTTTTTTTTTAACACGAGGACTTAAGTCACTTTTGCCAAAAAAATACACGTGAAAAATATATTGAATATCTTGTTTGAAGATAATTTTCTCGCTTTGTTTGTGTTGTATGACCTACATAGATTTCGACATATGCTGTATCTAGGGTTGCCATATGTCCATATTTTGTAAGGACTGTTTGCATTTTTGAGTCCATGTCCGTGACCGTATCGTACAAAGCATGAAATAGGAAAATGTCCATATTTGACAGTTTTTGGTGCTGCCCGAAATTTTCCGAGCACGGAATCGCTAAAATTTCGTTTAAAAAGAATTGTGTTTTCATCACAGGGCCTATAACTTTTATTTTAGTTACTATTAATAAAGTAGGTTAAGTTATTAAAAAGTGTCTCGTCTCTCCATTCCAGGATTCTTTTGATTAGATTTAATATACGTAATTTAATGTCTTGATTTATTATTTTGTGTTAATGAAAAAAATACTGAACATGTTAGTTTCCAAGAGTATTTTAAGTATTATGGTAAATAATTGCGTGATAAATTGAAAAGGTGATTTTTAGGTAAGAAATTTCAAAATATTTGTTTTATGATTGGGCACCGTGTCATGGATGGGTCGTCATTTTAAGGCTTATCCGTTTTTTGGGTCAAAAATTATGGCAACCCTAGCTATATGGCTACCGTGCTGTATGTCGACATGTGCTCTATGACAAACGGAAATAAATGTTTCATTTCATTGTTTTAATTACGAAATTCAATGCATTTTTCTTAGATTTACAGTATATACAGAATCCAAAACGGAAATACATGTTTCGACTTTTAGCTTCATTTCATGTCACCCTCAGGCAAAAGAGAGCAGGATATGACTCTCACGTGGTATATCAAGAGTTTAATTTATGTCGTTAGAGCATTAGTACACTATTGAATAAATTGCATCCGACTATATATCAAAATCAAGAGGAAGTACCACTTAAAAGATCACACGTTGTTGACCTCTTATGTTTGTTAAAGGTTCACTGTAAAAAATGCACGTTTAATACTATGACGTAACATCTGTCACGATAGAGTTTAACAAAATTTAATAATAAGTTAATGGGAACTATCCACTACAAAAGTAATGTTACGATTATGAAAAACAAATGAAGTTTCACCATAGTCCAGCTCGAAATCATTATTAACCAGCTCCATTCTAACCATTAAAATATATTGTAAAAATGAAGCAATGTATATTATAATTCCTCTATATGTGCTTAAGATAATCTTTGACGTGGGAAACCCCAGTTCGATTCCCGGCAGGACCTGACGTTGTTCGGATTCCACGGTAATTATTAACTCCCGTTTGATAAAGCCTCGCTGCTAAAAGGAACGTTAAAATTAAAATCAACTCAACGCAAGGCATATTATAACATGGAAAATATGAAAAGTGTTGCACTTTGATTTCAACGAAATTTTGCAGCTAGATAGGGATACTAGACATAATATAAAGTGACTCTCGCGTCTTTTTCCTTTCTGCATAAAAACAGTTGGAAAAGGACTAATTCCCTTCTGAAACTTTTTCAGAAACCTAGAAATCTCATAAAGGACACAAACAATTTTCAGAAAAAGAAGTATGCACATACTAGATAGAAAATTAAAAAACATTTTTTTTCTTCTTTTCTCTGAGAAAACGGTTACATCATGAACTACAGCCCCTTCAGAATCTCCAAATAATATTACAAAGGCCTAAATTGACAAAAGAGTTGGGTTGAGTTGATTTTGAGTTTAACATCCGGTTCAGCTGCGAGGCTATACGAGACGGAACCTACGGGGTAACGCGGAATCTGAACCACATGAGCTCCCGCCGTGAATGGAACCCGGGGCGCCCACTCCAAAGGCGCGTACAAAATCGACAAAAGAAGACAAGCGAATCAGAAGAAACTACGCATGTAGGTACTGGACATAATTGTAAGTATCACGTATGTTTTTTCATTTCTGCAGGAACACAGTTTGGAGGTGCCGGAGATCCTTTCGAACTTATGCTTTTAAAAATCTTGAAATCTCGAAAGAACACAATTAACTTGCAGAAAAAGAAGTGTAGTAGATATACAAGGAAGTCATATGTATTTGTTATTCACTGCGGAAGAACGGTTAGGAGAGAAGTTACATAACCAAATAAATTGTTCGAAATAGTTTTAAAAAGTCACAATCGAATTAAGATCACAAACAATTCGGAGGAAATTATGTATGGACATGTTAAGCATAAAATGAAGAAATAGATATTGCAAATATTTTCTGCCACTGTATAAATTCAGACCTACAGTTTCAAGAGCACAATATCTTACGGAAGAAAGATGTCACAATTCTGATATTCCACAAAGAAATGTTATAAAAGTAGTGATCTCTTACGTCAACCATAACGAATCACAGCAACCTGTCCACAAATGTCACACGTCGGGATTGATTCTTGGCAAATTAGAACTCTGCTGCGGTCTGAAATTTCCGGCTTGTCTATTGTATAGCCCAAGTGACACCACGCGTATTTGATGACATCATTGTATTTTGGAGATAGAACTGATTATTTGAGAAAGATTGTAGTTTGATTATGTTATCCCGTAGATGCAAGTTAATATCAGACTGATGTAAGATAACAGTGTTCGATAAGTGGCCTAAAAATGCCTTCCAAATCTAAAAAAAAAATAAAAAATAAAAAATGTGCACATCCAATGGTTATATGTGGAACCTAGAGATATGTTTCTCTTCCGGTTAAACGGCACATAGAGTATTATCATGTCCATTCCAAGCGTCTAATAGAAGAACTGTTTGACGCTGTGTTGTAGGAAAATACACATGCTCTACTCAACGACGGAAATGTTCTTTTATGTTCGTCTGATTTTGAACAGGCGAGATATACGTTACAGGGTCGAAACACAGTGCATTTCACGCGTGGGATGAACTCACCTGCTGGGTTCTTCTGAACAATAAGTAACTGTGCTAGAAGGCGTCATCGGCGAACGTGATTGGTTGTATTGTATAACTGTCTGTTGTCGCATTTACGAATTGGACAACTGTTTCCGCTTTCTTTATTTCCTGAGGAGCCAGGGTTTGACCGTCATGCATTTCTAGTTGAAAACAACTTTGATCCGAGTTGTACACATTGCCGAGGCCGAATTCGATAATAGTGCTTTATATTGTCAATAATGGTATTTAGGGTTCTCAAAATGTCCTCTTTATGTTCAGAGGAACTGTTATAGATGTAAATTTCGTCACCTTCCACGTCATGATTTTGTGCGTCGTTCTAAACTCTAAAAGACAGGTATGTTATGCCTTAAATGATGGAAGGTAAAATCTATTGCTGGCCTACAGAGCTTATGGCCGTAGATCGACATCGTGTACTGGAAAGTGTGCTTCTGCAATACTTGAGAACCTTATGTCTGTATGCAAATATGATGCCAGCTTGACCATGTACGGTTGTGCAGCCACAGCAATCTTCTACCTCGTAATCCACAGGAGAATATTGGGCAGCATTCTCTCTCCTGTCCTTATCGCCCTTTGCAAATGCTAATGTTAATGTTTCTTCCGTGCCCATTGTAATTATATCGTCCTCCCAGTCTTCCAGCGAGCATTGCAATACCCGTGGTATGTGCCTTTCTTGTGCTGTTATTGGCAACTATAGGCAATGTGTCATTTCAAAAGCACCAAACAATAATTTCGTAAGGTTGGTGGATTCATTGTGATTTTCTCTTGTTGAACTACTGCTGACGAAACTACGAATTTATATCGTACACATATGAGTGTGTGTGTTGCAATGTACTTCACTTGACTATCATATTACATCCTGTACACACGGTAGATATTGACATCTCATTTTGGACGTGCGACTAATTCCCTTGAAGTGTTGTTCGCTGCCTCTCATGCATCATTATCACATCACACAATTTGTTGCCCATGCCACAAGCCAATTAATTACAAGGAGAATTTAAAAGGATAAGGTGTATTTGAGAAAATCTGTACTTATTCTAATGATAGAAAACTGAAAGAAACCTTATATCTTTACGTAACCTCTCTGGACTTCAATGTGCTTTTTCCAATATTTCACAAGTTTTTTTTTCTTTTTGCTTCGGTCAGAAAAAAAAGTTTTCCTGTTGCATCTGTAACTAATTTTGTACCGCAGCGATGACGTCTTCCTTACTTTCAAATCTTTATCCCGTTGTGCTGATGTTTAAAGTATTAGTGATTTCGCCCACTGTGATTCTTCGGTTTTCCCTTACTATACGCTCAACGACATCCACATTGTCCTCAGTAATTGACGTCGATGACCGTCCCAATCTTGCCTCGTCACATACACAAGTTATTCCGTGTTTGAATCGCTCTATCCATTCGTAGATCTTTCTTCGTGATACACAGCTGTCACCCACACTGTGCTTGCATTCGACAAATAATGTCCGCAGGTTTCACACCTCCCACATGCAAAAAGAGAATTACTGCTTTCATTTCCTCCTTTGTACAGATAGTCAATGGAGCTGCCAGGTTTAACGGTCTTCTACGCTCCAACGACTAATGCAGGAATACGAGCGACACGCTGTCACGAAGTGTTATCAACTACACACACTCAGCGCTGGTTACTAGCGGTGTTGCCAATGTCTGAAAAGAGAAATTGCAAATGTGCTTTTACTTTTTGAATCCCTTCCTATTTTTGCACATTGCCTTGTCAATTATCGGTCATACATTTTGCACCCATAAATAATTTTACTATTGCTCGAACTTATCATACACACAGATTAGCAAGACCATCTCGCAGGCTTTCTATTGCAAGATAACAGTATACACATTTTATAATACTGTTTGATATCTTCTGCTGCCAGCCACGCGGCAATCACTTTGTAGTTATATATACTCAACATTTGGAACGGTTCTTAAAAGCACACATCTCTCGCTTTTTTTTGTTCAGTAATTGATACTTTATCAGTTTCCTGTCTGTGAGACGAAAGACACCAAACTTGTTTTCACCAGAACGTTATTTTTATGTTTAGTATCTATCTGCAAAATTTCGTTGAAATCAGCGTGCATCACTTTCAAAATACATTTCACCACATACGTCAATATTCTTCTTGTCTATTAATTTTCTACCCCACGACGCCTAAATTCATTCCTTGAAAATAAGTAATATATCAAGGATAAAAATTGTTTCACGAAATATTTTTTGAAGTTCTAAGTAAACACAAAAAAATCTTGACTTCACAAAATTTATGGAAATGGAAAGAATTTGTGTCGCGACAGAAAAATATTTATGGTGGATTATTGTTTGGTCCTAAATTATAAAAGCAATTTACATTAAATCGTAGATATGGTCCCGCGTAGCGTAGGCGCTAACGTTCTCACTTTTGGTCCCTGATTCAATTCCTTGAAGGAGCCGTCACTCGAAAATTTGCAAGAGCTCAAATCAATCACCCAGAGAAAGGATTTTCTCCGTAACGTCACTCACACCAAGCAAATGTCGGAATAGTACCTTACATAATAGTCCTAGGAAGCTCTCTAACTTTCTCATTCTGTTTTTGCTCTAATACCGCGTGCAGTATGATCGCCGACAAAGGTCATCCTTTGTACAGTCAGCGACAGTAATAACTGGAGGTTGGATACATAAGAAATGATAGCTTTTTCCAGTATCAGAATAGTTTCACTCTATGTCTGATAGTTGGACAACCAACATGACAGCAAATACGTGCCCGAAAACATAACATGCCAGGATATTCCTCCACTTGGAGGAAAAAGTATTTCTATCTGAGAGCATCATTTAGAGAAACAACCACGAGATAAATCTGCAGAAATTCCATTCACATTAAGTTCAAAGAGATAGGAATTAATGCAAAGAAAACGAAAAGAATAATACACTTCATGCAGAAACCGAAAAAGTGCGGAAAGCTAAATAAAATGAGAAAAGAAGGAAAGAGGGAAAGGCAAGAGGGAAAGGAAAGAGTAAAAGACATGGGAATAAATTAAATTTTTACACTTAAGGATAAACAGTGTCCGTCTTTCCCCCTGCCCCCATCTTGGGTTTTCTCCCTTCATAGGATAAATCTCTTTCAATATCAAACGCGAAATCAATATCAATATCAATATCACATCATTTATAGTGTTTAATTCCTTGAACAAATTTTAACTCAGTCTAGACCGAGACTCGAACCCCAGACCCTTAAAATGACAGTCTCACGCGGTATCCACTTACCTACACAGGCTCTATCTACTGTGTTTATAAATCAGCTATTACCCGCGCTGTTATCAAACGTGTTAAATCAGCCATTGTCGGTGAGCCACCCCAGTTCCATTTGAAGTTTAAATTTTATTTACCTCACTTAGCCATCTATGGGTAGCAGTCCCCTAGCTTTCATAAAAAGCATTTGTTCTGGAGATTAAAATCAAGAATGAATTAATCTGTACTCTTGGGAGCATACTGGTGCACCAACATATCTATCTATCTATCTATCTATCTATCTATATATATATATATAGACAGTACAACCCCTCAAATCCGAACCCCGGAAATCCGAAAACCCGGCAAATCCGAACACGTTCTCAGGAAAAAAATAACTACAGCTGGAAAATGAAAAAAATAGATTTAATCACACAAATTTAGTTTTTTTAAGGTTTTAACATTTTTGGATTTAATGCTTATTAATGCATATTAAGCATGCATTAATGCATATACAAGCATATTAATGCATGTATATACAGAGCGTTCAAAAAGTCTCTATACCCCTGATTTGTCACATATTAAAAGCAACAAGAAAATTATTTTACTCAAACTTTTTTATGTTTTATGGCATAAAAGCACTATGTACAGGGCGTAGCATATACAAACACATTTTAACACACATTTTCACAGCAAATGTTGGAAATGGCCCCCATGAGCCTCCGAATGTCCCCCACCCCTACGATTCAGGTGTATAGAGACTTTTTGAACGCTCTGTACATTCATGTCCAAAATTATTGTGTTATATCTATAAATATGTTGTTGTAGCAATATAATTTGATAACCAATTCGTCCGGTATTTCTTATAATGTTAGTATGTTTATAATCGACAAAGACATGTATGTTGCAAATTTCATGTCAAAAGAGCAGTAATTAAGAACAAAAAAACAAAAATAAAACTTTCTTGTCCATTTAACAACATTTTGTTTTACTCACTCTAATTTTCGTATTTATAATTGTATTCCTTTGAAATTTGCCACAAATATACATTCCCTATTATACACATAGTATTAGCATTAAAAGTATCCTTCAAAATCATTATCTAATTATATTCTTATAAGAAGACAGTTATAGATATGCGATAATCATTTTGGACATGAGTGTACATCCGCCAGTCAAGGTCACTGCCCTTTCGACCACTGGGCCATCCTGTCTAACCTCAGTCGTTGTTTTACCGCCAATTCAGTGACGAAATAAGTACGTAATATTATTTCCCGGGTAATCCGAACAGGTTTCAGCCCCAATTAGTTCGGATGTCGGATTGATTGAGGATTAAAAGAGCGACTTGGTAAATTTACGGAACTCGTGTTAACACAACAGTAAGGACATCTCGTAGCGTTGTTACGTAACACACGCAGTGTAAATAAAGTTTCAAAACCAGAAGTCGGAAGATCTGCCGTTAGTAAGTCGGTTAGACGTCTGCTTGCTGAGTGGAGAAACCCGGATTCAAATCTGGGCTGATACGTTTTGTTTGTTCCGTTGAAAATATATTTCTATATTTTTGCGTTTGAAATTACTTTCTTTCATTTTTTGTAGATTTTCTTAAATTAGTGAAGGCCAAGTAAGGTCAGGTTACATATATGTCTACTTTATCTGTGTGTACAGTCCAGAGATGGAGTGAGTCAATTGGGTCAAGATTTGTGAGTAGGTCAGTGGGTCGTGGGTCAACAGGACGTGACGCACTGTGACACACCACCCACCGTGACCTCTCTGACTCACACTGACCCTACGTTTTACATTTTAAGGTCTCCCTCTTTATTCAGCCTCCCTCCTTCAAGGCCTCCCTCCTTATTATTAAATTCAATGTATAGATAATTATTGAGTTGAGTTGATTTTGAGTTTAGCGTCCTTTTCAGCAGCGAGGCTATATGAAACGGGACCTACTGATTAACATAGAAACGAAACACATGAGCTCCCGTTGGGAATCAAAGCAGGGTCTCCCACGCCACAGGTATATAATTGTGTCTTATATAGCAGTTACTATTCTTGCTATAAAGTATCAAATAACTAAACATTTGATATAAATAAATGAGAAACAAAATATTGCAGATTACTGCAATTGCGATTCAATTCAATTTAAAGCATTATACATCCATATGATTGTTGAAGTTGCTTTACAAAGATGCAGATTATGAATTATAGTAATTTTTTCAATGAAATGAAATTAAATTAAGTTTGACGTTCCATGCTTATGTCGGCTAGGTAAAGGAGACGGTGATGATGAGAAATGAATGAAAATTGTGCAACGATGTAGGTAGGAGGAAACAGGAGAATCCTGAAGAAACGAACGCACACGGTGCTTCTTCACCACAAATCTGACTTTGTGCAAGCTGGGATCGAACCAAGGACCCCATGCACCAGAGGTAAACGCTCTACCACTAAACCACTTCGGTCCTATGAAAAATACAACCATATTTATTCTCTCTCTCCATATATATAGGTATCAGAAACATGAATAATTTTCATTTTGGGGGGCGCGGTGGCTCAGTAGTAGAGCGTTTACCTCCGGTGCTTCGGGTCCCTAATTCGATCCCAGCTCGCCGGTTTGGACTTTGTGGTGGACAAACGCCGTGCTCGTGGGTTTTCTCGGGGCTCTCTCGTTTCCTCCCACTTCCTTTATTCCACCATTTCACTCATTTCTCATTATCACCGTCTCCTTTAGCCTAACCGGCATAAGCATGGGACGTTAAACTTAAAGATTTCATTTTATTTCAATTTTTATTTTGAACGTATGGTTTGGAGTTGGTATTAAACTCAGAACTCTGATCTTAATGAGTTGAGTTGATTTGGAGTTTAACGTCTCTTTCAACAGCAAGACCATATATGACGTGGACATATTGATTAACGTAAAACCCGAATCATGTAAACTCCCGCCGTGTGGTGGTGATTGTGATTTTGAGTTTAACTGCCCGGTCAGCAGCGTGGCTACAGGAGACGTGGACCTACTGATTAATATGGAACACAAAACACATGAGCTCCCACCGGGAATCGAACCCGGGTCTCCCACGATAAAGGCGCGCGTACGCTAACTTCCACCGGGAATTGAAATCTGTTCTCATTGTAAGAATGTTAACGTTCCTTATTTTACCGTTTTTGTATAACTTCGTAGACCAAATTTCACAGAAGTAAATCCCAACGGTAAGCAGGTTTGCATATCCAGACTCCTAAGTATGAAAACATTTACGCTCACTCCAACCTCAAACATTTCATGAACTCATCCTGATTTACGTATGTTATTAAGACGTAAAATTGAATGTGATTTATTCTACAAACACTTAGGATAGGTCTTCTTAGGAAACTTCTGGTTGCTTTATTTTTTAACCAATACAAAACATTGGTTTCATTGCTGTGAAGTATAAGGAACAGCTTAAATGTATTTTACTGTTGTTATTGCGTAAAGAATTATCAGTTTAAAGTTTGTCCAAGTTCTCACTAATCAACTGGACTCATGAAAAATGATACTTAATATTGGCAGTACTATACTATACGAAGAATAAAGAATGTAAATTACATTACATTGTTCTTGAATTCGAACTCAGCTATTAAAGAAGTGACAATAAACAAAATGAGCTTTATTCATTCGAATTAAGATAATACTTGTATCTATAAATTAAACAACCAAAAGGAAAAACATCATTAAAAAGACAATAATACTTTTATCCAAGATGTGAAATAAAGTAATTAATGAACTGAAATGAAAGTAATATTGGGCATGATATACGAGTAAGAAAAAGACATAAATGTGTTCTTAGAAACGTTCAAAGTAAATTTACAAATACTTATTAAAGATACACTACTCTTCCTTTACGTTTTAACGAACTAATAAGTAAACAAACAAAAGAAATGAGTGAAGAACGAATGTCTCGCTCTCGAGAAAAATATAACAAATAAATGTTTACACAAAAATAACACATTAGTACTTCATGTAGTCACCTCCAGAGTCAATAACTTCTTGAAGTCTAGAGGGAATACTAGATACAAATCTCGAGCAATATGACGGTGTGTCAGGTAAGTGTTGCCACAGTTCCGTAACTTGATTTTGAAGAAACGTTTTGCCTCTGTCGTCACTTATCTCTTTCCATTCTTGCACCATCTAGGCCCACAAATGTTCAATTGGGTTCAAGTCTGGGGATAGAGGGGTCTACTCTATACAAATTAACTCCGGATGTTCAATTAGCTACTCTCGTGTTTGCCGCGAAGTGCAAACAACACGGTTGTCATGCATAAATATATATTCTTCCTGTTCGGGGAAGTTTCTTTCCAAGGACGGTAACAATGTATTTTCGAAGATATTAACGTAAACAGTGCTGTTCATTCTCTCGGGTACTGCAACCAAATCTACAGGACCAGCAGCCATCATGTATCCACAAAAGTGTGCTAATATTCGTTCTGAACAAGAAGTACTGATATTTTGTTCAGCATCACTGGCTCCGCGTGGTCTATACAATATAAATTTGCCTTGCTGGTTAGACTTGAAAACTTTCTCGTCGGTCCAGATGACTAATTCTCAATATGACAGCGGTTGGGTTGTGTTCTCCTGTGCCCATTCCATTCGTCTGGTCTTTTGCGTTTCAGTCAGAAGAATCTTCCTAGCGGGTCTTGAACAGTGGAGATCAGCCCCCAATAATCTTCTTATTGTTGCGTGAGAACAATTATATTCCATGGCTTTGTCCAAAAGGATCGACGCGTGGCGTAGAGGTTTGTCGATTGCTTCTGTAACTAACGTTTGCTCTTGAGCTGCAGTTGTCGCTTTAGGCCTTTCTCTTCTTGACCGAGACCTGAACCATTCGCCACCTTCTTTATGTCTCTGAATCCACTTCTTGGCTGTTTTCTTGTCACAGCCCAGATTCCTAGCGATGTGAGGTAGAGTTTGTCCCAGTGTTGCTCGGTCTATAATTTCTTCTCGCAGAGCAACAGACAGTTCTCCACAGCCCTTAGAGCGAAGCATTTTGACAACCTGTTAGAAATTTGAATTCTGACTTGTATGAATAATGTCGGTAAAGTATATCTTTCTGTTTCTACTGCACATGCACCAGTGAATTTTTATGAAAGCTCATAATAATCCTGATAATTGCTTAATATTTATGAACTAATACGTAATAGAGCCTATATAAACAATACATATCATTCGTCAAAGTAAAGAATACAGTTAACGCAAAACAATTTCAATAGACATATTGCACCAGGCCAAAATAGGCTTAAACTTCAGGTAATACAAAGCAAATTTCATACTGTAATGAAAGGTGTAACATGAAACACGCTTACTACAATCGTAACTGCTTACAATAGTCGAGTGAATGCCCTCCCTGCTGATCTAGTGGCTTGCATTGCCACTTTGGTGTACGGGCTCCCGGGTACGATTCCCAGTGGGAGAGCCTTTGAAATTTTAACTTTCCTCAATGTTTCTATGCTCATGTCCCTGTCGTTTTAGGTTACTGGTAAAGCAAATTAAACAAGTAAAAAGTGAATAAAATTAAGTAGTAACTAGTAATAAGTAGATAAAAAGAATTGGATTAAGACATTCGACTGTAGATTTTCGAGGCACCACTCAAGGGTAGTTCGAATCTCACCAGACTACAATTTTCGTTTTACCTCTTCTTGACGTTTCTATTTGTGTTCCTGTCGGAATCGATTAAATATAACTTCGTAATACGCTAAAATATACGTAATATTTCGAATTCTTAACCTCTTATTATTAATTTTTTTTAACCTTAGTTGGGAGAAGGTGGAAAAATGAAAGTACAAAGATTTACAATAAATTACTTATTTACTGACATTATAATAGTGGATATTTCTGAAAACGTATAGTGAACCAAAAATATATTTAGTAGTTCACATGTCTATATTATTCTATTCTAACTTGAAAGTTACAGTTCAGCGATTTCCACGTTAATCAGTAGGTCCAGGTCTCATATAGCCTCGCTCCTGAACGGGACGCTAAACTTAAATCAAATCAATCAAAGTGTTTGAGAACTTACCCCACCTCTACTTGACGGATCGTTCTAACTAAAACTAACAGACCGTTTATGTAATTTTGCGTTTAAGTACAGGTCCTATCCTTATGTCAATTGTTTTCTTGCAACAGAGAATGTAACAGTTATAATGTTGATCGCGCATAATCTTGTATAGATAAAAGGCACATAGAGTTTCGGACTCCGTGGCGTAAATACAGTAGTTACTGCCTTGGTAAGTTCATCGCTGAACGCGTTTCCGTCCTACTCGTGCAATGGCGTCACCTTTGACACACGCCCGGGACAGGAGGAGTAACACTGTTGTCTGCTTACTCGCTTGCTGCTCTGTATTCTCTTTGTAACCTGATGTAAAATTACTGTTTTCTTCTCACTTTCAGCTGTCTTTGCTATTTCTAATTTAGATGTATATTGTATTAGTGGAATTTTATTCCGTCATGGAAATATATTGTATTTCTTTTTAAATGTAAATAAAAAGAAAAGTCTATTTGGACAAGTTTTCCCCCGTGATGCGCTTTTATTTTCTTTTGCTTAAAGGCCGCGGTGGCTCAGTGGTAGAGCGTTAATCTCTGGTGTTTAGAATCCCGAGTTCAATCCCAGCACCCGCCAAGTGAATTTTGTGGTGGACAAACACCTTGTGCGTGGGTTTCCTCTGAGTTCTCCCGTTTCTTCCCACTTTCTTCATTTCATTTATTACTTATCATCACCGTCTCCTTTAGCCTAACTGGCATAAACGTAGGACGTAAAACTCAAAGATTTCATTTTCTTTTTTCCTTAAATTGTATCCCCAGTTGGCCTAATCCACTTGCGTTTGTCAATCAGATTTCCTTCCTGAATTTTTAATTCTCTCCCTTCACCACTTTCTTCATATTCTTGTAAAATGTTCTTTTGGAGGAAGGACTTTTCAGTTGCTTGTTTCTTTAATTTACTCTTATGTATGTTCTAAGTGGGATAAAATATTAAAACCCCCGGTTCACAGTTGCTAACAAATTCATTTTCTATTATGCCTGTTAATTTTCTAATGATGGCCTTTCCTTTGCGAATAAATTCTCCACTACATTCAAGAAAATATTCGTTGGCTATTTTGATTGTGTCTAGAAGTTCCTTTGATGAAAATGTTAGTCCTCCTTTTGAGATGATAAATTTTGTCCAGTTGCACTGTAGTCCCTGAACAGGTCCTTGACATAAAGCCGTGGATATTTGACTTTAAATTAGAAAGCTAGCTTCTCAGCTATAAATTCAAGATTTTGTTCTTCAAGTTCGTGCGTATTAAATGAATACATTTGATCTTCAATTTCATTTTTATTTTCTGGTAAAATATGCATCTACAGCTGTACTGTTTAGCGATGTCAGCCGGCTCGGCTCCGCTCGGTTCGAGCCAGCTCGGTTACCATGATAAATTGGCTCGGTTTGGCTTGGCTCAGGTGAGCTATGGGCTCGGTTCGGTTTGACTTAGGTGAGCCATCGGCTTGGCTCTCTTTGGCCCAACTGAGTCGAGGGCTCCAGCGGGCTCGGTTGGGTGAGCAGTTGGATCGGCTCGGTGGTGACAGCCTTGAGTCGAGCCACTCGAGTCGTTGACAACACTAGTTTCAGGAAACTACGATCTCAACCTTCAAATTCCGATTGCTCCTTGACCTTCATTCGGTTCGATTTCGATCTCCGAACTGCAAGTATTCTCTGTCAAGAAAGTTTATGAATATTTCCATGGGATATCTTGTACCTTGCTGCTATGAAAATATAATACTACACATTGCCCCCATATCATTTCGCCAGTAGCTTCTATTTGCTCATCAATTAAAACAGTATTCCTGGGCATCGTGGCGAAAAATGTATTTGTTTTTTCGTGCATTCTACGAAAAAAAACAGAGTGAAAACAATAAAAACAAAACAAGGAAAAAATACAATGCGATGTAAAGTGCTTGGACTATTTCGACATATCACTGAATGTAGCGCTTTCTTTGCAAGCAGGACTTGATAGTGTAATCGGTTACACAGTGGGCTTAAGTTCACGGGGTCCTCAGATCGATTCCCTTTGAAGACATATATTTTATTATTTTTTATAACAATAGAAGGTTTTTTAAACTATCCCGTCATTTGAAAAAAAGGAAATTATATAGAAGCACAACATTTCACTTTTGTAATCACATTATCGCGAAGAAATATGATCATTTCTTGCAGTTCAAACCGTAGACAATAAGTTAACGAATAATGTTTTGCGGACTTTTTATAAACAATGTCCAGTGTGTTGTCGTCGGCAGAGCTCTACACTGTAGACCTTAAAGTCGCAAGTTTCTGAAGAAAACAGTGTCCATTTACTACTACTACTATTATTATTATTATTATTATTATTATTAATAATAATAATAATATTATTATTATTATTATTAGAATGACAAAACATGGAAAGAAAAAGACACATTGATAGGAAGAGAAGAGATATATTTTATGTCAGATTCTTTTTAGGTTTACACATGAAATAATAATATTGTTCCATTTATAGATTGACAGATAGAATTATTATTTTTTGACAGCAAAAAATGGAGTATAAATATGTGTTAGTTGATAGTATTAATGAATTTCGTTTCGCCCTTCTTCTAGATATGTTGAGTTGATTTTGAGTTTAATGTCTCTTTAAGCAGCAAGGCAATAGGAGATGGGACTTACTGATTAACGTGGAATCCCAAACACATGAGCTCCTCCCGGGTCGTTTGCTAGATAGGAAGGTCAGGTGACACCTTGAATAGAATCCTTCTTGTGACTAGAGTTATAAGTTCAATCATTATTTGTAATTTGTGTTATTCCTTTAATGCTTGATCAACGTTGTACGTAGCGTTGAAGCTTATAATAACTTGTTAGCGAAATCACGTGTAAAATTTGAAGACCGAGTTAGTTGTGTAAATTCGCACACAGATTGAGGTGACGAAGCCAGAGTAATGTGCGTATGTCTCTTGAGCAAAGAAATAGTTTCTCTGCTCTGGCCATTCTCCCTCGGAGAGTATTGGACAACAAGATTGTTTGAAGATCTTCTAGTCCACGGATGGATTCCCGCGCACGCAGAACCATTTTTATTTCTACAGCACAAGTAGAAAAGGGAAAAACAAATGAATCGAGACGCATGAAGTTTAGAGCTAATAAGTAAGACTGAACCAAAGGTATGGGTCATTACTTGATATGTTTAAAAATATATAAAAGGGAGGAAAGTTGTTTTGTCTGTGTCTAGAAATGGAGTATAAATAAATAAGAGAAGAAACTACACTTCTGTCCAGAATTTTTTTGCATGTCTTTCAAAATTACATAAATAGAAATAACTCTCTTTATTATGAGAGGAAATCTTAAATGTCTTCTTAGAAATATGCAGAGAAAGAAAACCACATATTTCCAAATATATATATATATATATATATATATATATATATTATATATATATATATATATATATATATATATATATATATATATATATATATATATATATATATATATATATCTGTAAAATGTCAAGAAATAAAGAAGCTATAATTAATAAAAGAAATCTCCGAAACTCATCGCACAATTCTAAGTTCCGTTTTCCTAAGCGTGGCAAATGCGCGGCGAAATTTACAGAGACAGAGAATTTTATGATTTATTAGAAATACAACGTAAATCTTTCATAATGTTAGTTACTATACATATTGCACAGCTCTAATAGTAATATATATTAAACATCTTATACGTAAACAAACAAGTGAAAAGAAATAAGCCACAATATATACAAAACGATCAGGCAGTTTGTGGCAGTGATTAAAATGCGTTCTAATATGAGTTTACTAAGATAAAAGAAACCTGAACATACCTTCGTAGACTAGACGGTTAGAGCATACTCTCAGAGTATTTTGTTTTTATCCAAGATCATCAGTTCGAATCGCATAGACTACACTGCCATTCTTTCTTTTTCTTTCTTTCTTTCTTTCTTTTTTTTCTAAAGAAAAGCTTGATTCTGTCAGTTTCTTAAACAACATTGTTTTGTTCTAATAATGTTGCTTAGTATTATCGTCTTCATTCTAGTTTATTTGAATATTTCCAAATTATACAGAATTACGCCCTTTAAATAAAGTATTACAATTATCAAGAATTTTATAAAAAGAGGAAACTTCATTTTTTATCATTATCCTAACGGGAAGGTGAAACTTATAAATATTTGGAACGGCAATTAACATATGACTAAACTTTAATCTAACATTACTAAAATAAAACATTTACAAAACCGTAATGGCCCAGTGGAAGCCGGTGGGTGTAGCTGAGCAACCTGAAGTGTTAGACTGTAGTGTTGTCAACGGCTCGAGCGACTCGGCTCACGGCCCAGTCACCACCGAGCCGAACCGAGGTTATCTTGTTCGAAGGGTCAGTGATTTTGTGTCGAAGGTAATGTCACGCGAGGAGACAGGCTGCGCGTGGGCTTACCTTGTCTTACGTTTGGCAACATTGCACTTGGTCAAGTGACCTATTGCTTATGCCTTTAGGTATTTGCCCTAAAGCTATACAGGAGCTGTGTGCGTTCTGTTACTCCCTCCCTGCCCCTGGGTGTATTTGCGAAAATATTATTTGCTTTTCATGCTTTGGGATAAGGGGTAAGACACGGTGCACACCTTGGAGGAATGGAAAAGAGTAACATATAAAATGATCGAAAACGACAACCGATGTTAATGTAGAGTTTATAGTTTCTAGGTCGCTGAGATGGTTAGGCGTAAAGCTATCAGCTATTTTCTGTTAGTGGTTTATTCACTACCAAGTCTACCAAGTTAACGAACCTTGACTTATCTGTTTACAGTACTTGGTTAGTGTGTCCTCGATGGCTAGTTTTACTTTTTCCATGATCATCCTATACCATACAGTATTTTTTTATGTTTTGAAAAAGCTTGATTCTATTAATTCGTTAAACAACAATGTTTATTTTTTCTAATCACGCTTCTTAGTATTATCCTCTTCATTCTAACTAATTTAAATACATATTTCTAAATACATACTTGTATTTTCAATAATTCAGAATTTTGACTAAAATGTTACAATGATCAAGAATTGTATAAGAAGAGGAGCCTTCATCTCTAATCATTGTCATAACCGGAAGGGAAAATTTACAAAAATCGAAATAACTTAGTAGACGTAGAAAATCGACAGAAATAATGAACATCAACTATTAGTTGACTCTTAGAACTATAGTAGATATAGTTCTCAACCCAAGTAGAAGATGCACTCTTTGCTTCATGAAAATAATAAACATTTTTCAAAAATAATTACAGAAAAGTAATTTGATGACATTTACTGAACGAACATAGGTTACTGCTTAGTGTTGACGCTTCGTAATTGGGAGTCTCCAGGTTCAAATTTCGATACGAGGCATCCTGACTAATGATTTTGCAGTACAACTGGGCAAATACCGGGATACTTTTAATACATAAGCTTTGGC
Organism: Thermobia domestica; assembly: GCF_964235325.1. Classification (NCBI taxonomy): domain Eukaryota; kingdom Metazoa; phylum Arthropoda; class Insecta; order Zygentoma; family Lepismatidae; genus Thermobia; species Thermobia domestica. The sequence goes on along the minus strand of NC_137467.1, from coordinate 163,335,546 downwards.
TAATTTTCTTGAAAAGTTTGTTCTTATGTTGTTAATGTTTCAGTGTGAAATGGCATTTTGCTGTATGGAAAATATTTTTAGTAAACAAAATATAGTAGATGAATGGTTAGTATAAGGGACTCCTACTTGTATGGCTTAGGTTCAAATCCCGACTGTTCTTATTGATTTTCTATTTTAGCTACGCTCATATGTTGCGCTCCAGAAGTTCAATTTTGAATTAAATGTAGTCGCAGCTAGTTTAAACTGAAATTATTTTCAAAACTATTTCCTATTACATGTTTTTGTTTTACTTGCGATGTTTCAACGTTGATATTAGATCTTAGAAACTTAATGTAATTCATTTCCCTACGTCATATCATGATGAATGTTTTCACAACCACGATAGTCGGGCGGTAATACAGAATTCCATTGTTACTGCAGGGCCAGATCTTGAATCCCGCAAAATACGCGTTCGCAGGAGGTGCCAGGTGAACAGGGCGCAAAATAAGGAAAATGAGTTTTCTTTTAAATGTGAATATTTATTAAAGTTAATCCTAGTGGCCTTTTGCTTTTTTGCTGATGATTGCAAATTATATAGAGAAATATCATGTTTCCATGATACAATTGCCCTACAGAAAGACATAAATTACTTTGTAGACTGGTGTGAAAGATGGTAATTGAAACTTAACATTGAATATGGCAATTGAGAATGATGATTGCAAATTATATAGAGAAATATCATGTTTCCATTATACAATTGCCCTACAGAAAGACAAATTACTTTGTACACTGGTGTGAAATATGGCAATTGAAACTTAACATTGAATATGGCAATTGAAGAAATGTGAGAGTATTACAATTACTCTGAAAAAGGCTCCTGTTCCCTCCAAATACCATATTAACGATTTCCCTATAACACATTCTGCCAGTCAGAATGATCTTGGTGTTATCTTTGATTGGAAACTCTCGTTCTCTGACCACATCTCCTCAATAGATAAGAAATCAATGCGTATGCTGGGGCTTCTTTACCTATTCACTGAACTACGTACTGTGTCATCATTAACAACATTCTATAAAACTCTAATAGCACCCAAGATCGAATACTGCTCTCCCCTATGGGCCATGGCTACACCTACACATCTCTAGACTTGAGTATGTTCTCAATTTCTTCATTGCAATAGTACGTTTTCGTGTTCCCGCACTTCGAATATTACCTAAGGAGGAAATTTTGCGATATCTTAATATCCAGACGCCGAAAGTACGCAGAAATAACTCTGATTTGAAGTTTCTTCGAAAGATTGTCAATGGGAACGTAAGATGAGAAACCCTAATTCAACAACTATCCTTACATGTCTCTTCCCGCAAAACCTGGAATACCAACCTATTCCATCTTGCACACCCTAGGTTGTCAATTATACAGAGGTCTCTTTTTCACGGAGTACCCAACTATTATCTAACTAGTGAGGTGGACATTTCTTCGAGCTACCCGGTATTTGAAAGAGCAATAAAACGCGCGCTAGCCAAATAATATTACTTGTGCACTCTTTGTTAATACTATTGATGTTGCTGTTGTTTATTTTATATTATATTTCTTTTTTCTTTTTTTCCCCGCTTGTTGACATTCCCCTGTGTAAAATGGCACAATTATGCTGTATCTGGGAATTTGTTCAATAAATAAAAAAATAAATAAATACAATGTTATGATGAAAAAGTTTCCTCATATAGCTTCAAATAAATGTTGTACAGACTGAGATACAGATAAAAAACATCAAATGGACAATAAAGACGAATCTTTACGGGGTTGGCTGTAAAACACCCCTTTACTCATGAATTGGACTCGTACATCAATTGATGCCAATGCCACACTCACAGGTGATGCTAGTTTGAGGAAAATTTCCACGGCACAGGATAGATCTTTTAAAGAAAGAAAAGGGAAAATTTACCAATATGAGATAAAATGAAATTAAATTTAGCTTTCCAATAGATCTTGTATTAAGCACTATGACCGTAGGGCTAAAGACAGTGGTATTCTTTCCACAATACCACCATATGCACAAAATACAAATATAACAGACTCTTCATTCCTCTCTCAACAATCCTTCCGTCATCTTGCTAGAGAATATCATTGTCAAAAATGTTATTAAAATCCGAATGGATCAACAAACAAAAGGAATTCAACTGCACGTATTGTTTATGGATTGGGTAGCATTATCACTGTAGAAAGAAATGTCTCCAAAGGTGCTCCCCCATCTTATCTTAAACAGTGCCTTCGCATAGTGCTTTGGTTCAATGACCACAGTTAAGGGTTGAAAAAGATCACCGTAAATGAAATGCACATTATCGAAGTTGAAGCAAGCATGGGCGCCCAAAAGGGTACGAGGGGACCGGGCCCCACCTGGCTTATGACATGTATAATTTCTTAAGATTTTCTTAATACAAATAAAAATACCAAACGTAATATAGCAACCAAGGAGATGACCCCTCCAAAAAATTTCTTCGGACCGTATGCAAGCAAGTAGGCTTTTCTTGTCCATTCGTCCAGGGAGTGGAGCGAATACTAAGAAAAGACGGGCGGTACAAATGGATTTTTTTAAAAAAAATCATTTCTGAGGGAAATTTTAACAAGTTCCTAATGGCTCACAATCTCTTTCCACTGCTTAATGTTTACTTTGTTAATATCTATTAGTCCATTTGTCATTCGTCAATATTTTCATTTCTATCCTAAGTCGTTTCTTTTATGTTTTTTTTTTAATTTATGATGATGTGTGCTTTCACTTTTTAACAGTACTTTGTTTTTCATGTAATAATAATGACCAACGATATAAAACCAAGTTTGCATTTTATCGTAAAAGAAAGCTACAAAACTTGAAAGAAAATAAGAGGCAACCGAAGGCTCTAAAAAGTTTCTTTCGAGTTCTGGACAAAATCATACAAATGTTGAGGTGGGGAGTTGTCAATACCAGTCACTTTTAACGACACATTTGCAGGTTACATTCTTTTAAACTGTAAGTTTATTTTACCTGATTGCAGTAATTTAATTATTCAATTAAAATGGAACGATACGGTCATTTCGGTTATGGGTCTGAATTAAATTTCATATATTTCAAAATTTGTTTGAATGCAATTAGTTTTCACGCGGCATATAAGTATATAACTTGAAATGATATAATCGAAAGCGACGAAAGGTTATTTGGATGACAAGTATATATATATATATATATATATATATATATATATATATATATATATATATATATATATATTAGTACTCTCACTTTCAATCACAGCGGCGTATACAGATGCTCGTTTTATTATAACAGTATAACAGAATTATTAATCCATTCTCTGGTATTAAATTTAGGTGGAGCGATATTTTAAATTAGTTATAATTGTAATGCAAAGTAGAATTTTGATTATTAGTTACTTGTGTTCTGGGATGTACCGACATAGGTGCTAGGGATGCGCACAAGAGGAGTCGAGACAGGGTTTTCCAGAAAAATTCGAGTCGAGGCACGGCTCTTCCAATAGAGAAATATACATTTTTCGAGTCAAGACATCACTTTTACAGCACATTTTCGAGACGAGACAGCCACAAATCTTGTCTCGTGCTCATTCCTAATAAGTGCAGTGTTTCTTTCAGAAAAAATCTTCCAGGGAGGCACACTTAGTATTCAGAGGGCCACTGCTGGTACTCTTTTATTTATTATTATATTATAGACGTATTATTTTCATCTCCTCCCGGGGAGCAGTTGCCCCCTAAAAATATGTGTGGACGAAACACTGCACAGGTAGTCTGAGAGTCTGAATCCCCATATTAGCACAATTTCAGGGGGCAAATACACAAAATTATTTGCATTTTGTAGGCTATTTCGAAAAATCTTCGGACCCCAAAGAAAAATCTTGGGTGCATCATTGCTTGTGTTTACATTGTGTTACTGACTGATTTCGAACGTCTATATTGGAAAGAAAGATGAAAGAATTGAAATGTTCTATGGGCCTAAGGGGCCCTGAAAAGAATTTTTGCGGAGAAACCTAACATATCAATGATACTCTTGTGTATAATTCAAAAAGTTAACCGTGAAATTTATGCCGGATTGGAAGCGGTTGTGGGAAGGCCTCTTGCTACATCCAATTTCTGTGTGTTCAGGTAAAACCAATATAATCTTCCTATTTTACATCGGGTTAATAATGAACAGGTCATTTCTACTGTATATCAACTTCACGGACAAAAGCTTAATGAAAATCCATTTGTTGGTTCTTCAAGGTCAATACATCAGCAAAATACCTAATACTAGAAGTACACGCGACCCATTACTTCGAGAGAAGATGCAAACGCACGTGTTTACGTATAAAAGACTAATGCCTCAAGGCACTTACTAGAAGGCTTGACTGGGTGGAAGCAACATAGCAACGTTCTATGGCAAAGAACGCTGTGCTAGGTAAAAAAGAAAAAACGCATTGGGTTGTGTTATCTGTTGTGTGTATGAAATACGAGTTTGTTTGTGTGTCTGTCTTTGTGCGGCCTGGTAATCAGACGAGTTGACCGAAAGTTACTAAACTTTGGTCACGGATACCTTTATCCAGGCTCCAGACCAGGACGAAGCGTTTTTTCAATTCGAACCAGTTTCTCAGGAAAATGGAGCGTTTACCGGGACATGTAAAAACATTAGAAAATGACCGGTTTTTGTGTTGAATTTATAATTAGCGCCGCCGCTGAGAACAATGGTGACACTTCCATTAGCGATGACTTTGAAAATAGGCTACCATTGTATGCGAGTCGGTGTCACCCGGGGGGTGGGTTACCGAAATATAAAAAAAAAATATTCCAAAATGACCAATATTAGTGCCAAATCCTTAGTTTTCACAGTCGCTGAGATGAATGGTGATTCTTCCAGAGGCGTTGACCTCCAAATACAGGCCAATCGCCTGCGGGCGAGAGGCATTCTTTTAAATTTCGGACCAGGGGGTCTCAGGGGGCGTTTACCGTGATATGTAAAAGTATTAGAAAATGAGCGATATCTTTTTGTTTCGTTGTTCAGTTAGTTTGCATAGATATTTTATCTGACCCATGCGAAAAGTGTGTATTTCAGCTAGTTATTAATAAATGCAAGAAATAAATTATTAGTATTATACAGGGTGGCTAGAAAATAAGTTTACAGTGCCGTACTGTTCAGCTCATTGCATTTTATATAATTTCTTATTGTTATCCATCAGATAGACTTAGTTTCTTTTTTATTTGTTCTTAATGTTTTTTACTTACATCTTAAGCTCGGAAGAGCCGAAGCAAATAAACTCATAAACAAGAATGTTATACTTTATCAATGAAGAGGTGTATGCCTGCTTTTGGACTACGTGAATAGATAGGAGTGTATTTTGAAAGATAGAAACGAAAGTGTAAACATACATAACCGTATTTCACTTTATATTCTATCCTAAACCACGGTCATTAATCTAAGATAATATAGGGAAAAATGCAAGAAAGTACTTAATAATAATAAATATGAGCATATAAAAATATATATTTTGAAAGGAAAAGGGTCCCCTGGCAGAACTTATTTACTCCAGATGTCGAAGCGTTAATCAGAGCTGGAGTGGGTCAAGTAGGTCAACAGCACCCACTGCAACCCACCACCCCAGCTCGGTGAGTGGGTCACGGTGAGTGGTAGGTGACCCACTGCGACCCACCACCCACTATGACCCACTCTGAAATATTGTGACCAACTTCGACCCGCCAAAACCCATCATCAACTCTGACCCATGATCCACGCTCTCTTCAAAACTAAATAAAGTTTACAATTGTAATAAAACAAGGCTGTGAAATTATCACTAATCGGAGTTTGAATTTCTACGGTTCAAAGCTCAAGCACTGCTCTGTTACAATACCGGTGGATGTGATCTTTACGATATACAATGATAAAGTGTTTGTTATGGGCCAAATTGCGATGAATTTAACTTTAATTATTATATATAATTATTTCTTTGTTGACTTACAGACATTTTCAGTGGAAAATAGGATGAAATTTGAAAGTCTCAAATCAAGGTAAAGTAGACCAAAGTAAAGAGAAGTCTAAAATTGGTCATATAATTAAGCATCCCGTACAAATTTAAAATTCCCACGTAATTAAGCTTACAGTACAAATTTTATGTAAATTTTCCTCACAACTTTATGACGTGATATCTTTATGCTGTGAACGCTCCATACATAAACACAAGTTTCAGCAGTTATTATAATAAAAACCAGTAGATTTAAAATGCATAAAACTGTAGTTTTCATTTCTCAATAATTGCTTTTCAATTTGTTTCTGAACTAATATTGATCGTTTTCGATTATTTTTAGAAATCAACCCAATATATAGAAAATGCCCCCTCCCAATAAAAGAGTTTTAAAAATGATATTGAGATCAGGGCCTAACTATGTATATACCAAATGTCATTTCAGTTGACTTTGCAATTTGATCATGACGATCACACACACATAGTTATATTCAATGTTTTATGTAATAATTCGTACATTATAGGTAATACACATTTTTTTCTCCAGTAGTTAGCTCTTCTAAAAACTCGCAGGAGGTGTTTGAAAAGTCAAGAAGTAAGTCCTATTGCTATTATTACAATTCCAAATATGGTCAATTGGCTGAAGTTCTGCAAGAGTGCCTGAAATTCTTTCTTCAATAGAGACAAATGAAAAAAGAAGAAAAAGGGAGGCCTTGAAAGTAAAAGGTAGACAAATTCACCAGTGCTCAGAAGAAACTGTCTACAATGCACTGAGCAGAATGGGATCGTAAGTCAGAGTGGATCAGTGGGTCAGCGTAGATCAGAATGGGTAGTTGGATCAGAGTGAGTCACGGTGGGTTGTGTCACAGTGAGTCAAATCCTGTTGACCCATGACCCACTTACAAATCTTGACGCAATTGACCCACTGACTCACTCCATCTCTGGACTGCACACACGTATAAAGCAGTCATATATTTATCTTAACCTTCCTGACTTTACTTAACCTCCACTAATTTAAGTTAATCTACAAAAAATGCAATAAAGCAATTATTATTGACAAATACAAACATATAGGAATGTATTTTGAGAAAAAGAAAAATCAAAATGAACCAGCCGAGAATTGAACCCGCGTTGCTCCAATCAAGAAACAGACATCCTACCGACTTAGCCACGGCAGAACTTATAACTTTTGGTTTTGAAGCCTTATTTATATTACGTGTGTTACGTAACTACCGTAAATTTACGAAATAACTCATTTAATCCTTAATCAATCCGATTATATCTCTATATACGTATATACGATGTATATGTGTGTGTTGGTGCACCCAAGAGATTAATTCATAATAGATTAATTTATTCTTGATATTAATCTACAGCACAAATGCTTTTAATGAAAACATGGGGCCTGTTGCCGTAGATGGCTAAAGGCCGTAAATGAAATTCTAACTTCAAGTGTAACTGGAGTAACTCGCCGTCAATGGCTGATTTAACACGTTTGATGACAGCGCGTGTAATGGTTGAATTATAAACACACTTGATAGAGTTTATGTAGATAAGTGGGTACCGTGTGTGACTGTCGTTCTCAGGATTCTGTGTTCGAATCTCAGCCTAGACTGAGTTGCATTTTTTTTCAAGGAATTAAACAATATAAATGATGTTCGCGTTTGATACTGAAAGAGATTTATCCTATGAAGGGAGAAAACCCAAGATGGGGACAGGGGGAAAGACGGACACTGTTTATCCTTAAGTGTTAAAATTTAATTTATTCCCATGTCTTTTGCTCTTTCCTTTCCCTCTTTCCTCCTTTTCTCATTTTGAGCTCCTCCGTGGCTAAGCGGTTAGCGTACGCGCCTTTGGCGTGGGAGACCCGGGTTCGATTCCCGGTGGGAGCTCATGTGGTTCGGATTCCACGTTAATCAGTAGGTCCACGTCTTATATAGCCTCGCTGCTGAACGGGACGTTAAACTCAAAATCAACTCAACTCCTTTTCTCATTTTCTTTAGCTTTCCAAACTTTTTCGGTCTCTACATGATGCGTATTATTCTTTAAGTTTCATTTGCATTAATTCCTATCTCTTTGATCTTAAAGTGAATGGAATTTCTGCAGATTTATCTCGTGGCTGTTTCTCTAAGTGATGCTCTCAGATAGTAATACTTTTTCCTCCAAATGGAGAAATATCCTGGCATGTTATGTTTTCGGGCATGTATTTGCTGTCATGTTGGTTGTCCAACTCTCAGACATAGAGTGAAACTACTCTGCTACTGGAAAAAGCTATCATTTCTTATGTATCCAACCTCCACTTATTACAGTCGCTGACTGTACAAAAGAGACTGTGAGATATGATACCATAAAAGTTGAGTTAAAAATATTAAAATTAAACAAATCTTGACGAAATAAGTCAGAAACAAAAATCATTTGAAATTGTAAAATTGTGTACTAAATTAAATTAAAATTAATTAATGAGAAACAACCTTATCTCGTCACGAAGTTAAAAGGAAAACTGTGAGAACCTTAGCTTGATATAATAAATTTCCGAATCTAGTAGTGAGTCTTGTTGATCAATTACTATTTAATTGCAAAGTAAAAAAATAACAATCTGTTAAGAGGACGTAATCTAATAAAATTGATAAATGTTACTACTTGTCAAGAATTGTTTTAATTTTGGAAGGTATAAAGTGAGCAGTAAGCCTCCCTTATTATTCCAAATTAATATATTATACCAGGTACTATTTGCAAAAGAATGGCTTAAATTCTTGATATTTAAATACGTTTCACATATGTCTTTCACTCTTGTTTAATAATATTCTTATTTCTTCTTTTATTTTTCCATATTCTTTTATTGTCAATTTGTTTAAATTTACTGCAGTTAGTGAACATTACAAATTACCTATGTTTGGTAATCTTATAAGCAGAGAGTAAAAGTGAGGGGGAACTTGGGGAAACGTCGTCCCCTCACTTCCAGAAAATATCAGTGGCGTCTCCCACTTACTAAAAAAAATACAATGCGCAAAGATAGGCACGGAGGACGGCGTTACGTCATGCGTGCCACTACCTTTTCAGATCCACTTTTACTCCTGCTTATAAGATAACCTTAATGAAAATTAAACGACGAGCGAACCGTAAATTGAAAACAATATTTTAGATGTTATTCTATGCATTCTTAATAGTCTTTACACTCTTAGAAGGCGGAATTACCAACTATTGGAAGAAAACAGTGTGAGGATATTATTTTTTTCTGAAAATGTCCCCGTTACTTCGCTCCAGTGCATTGAAGTGATACGTGTCGTACATCGCCTGCAAGCATGGTTTTTCTCTGCTAGTATGAAATAAAATGTATACCTTTGAGTTAAAGCGGTTACTGTGGCAATCAGACAATTCTTTTTAAGAAAAACTGATCTGGCGGCCATTTCCCAATATAGCGGACAAAACTATAGCCATATATTTCAGGACTTTTAGTGTGTAGCTATGTGCATCTATTTGTTATGTGTGTACTAAGTAACGGGTTCTTTTGATTTGGCGAGGAAATTAAATTATAATTTGATTAGGGTATATATAAATTCAACCACTAGTTTCATCGATATTTGAGCATCCATCTAATGTAGAATAGACATGATGTTTGTTAGACATGGCAACATAAAATGCAAAAACTCATTTCTCGATAAAGAAAAATGAAAAAAAATATTTTCGAAAAACGGAAAACAATTGTTTTTCGAAAAAGGGAAATGAAGGTTTAAAAAAAAGAAAAATAAATAAAAAAGTGAAATTATTTCCAGAAATGAAAAATGAAAAAAAAAGACTTTGGAAGCGGAAAATAATTTTTTTTAAACATAATGTGAAGTCAGTTCTGTTGATGAGATTTCAAAACAATACTTCTATTTATCTGTTCATCCGTCCGTCTGTTTACATTCATCAGAGCCAAACCGGTACACAATAGCGAGAAGATAATTTTTGAATCACGAATAGATTAATCTAGTTCACTAATCTTCTATTTAGTTTGAATGTGCTAGAAGTTTAGCATTTCGGATTGCATCGTTGGTCACCACAGAGCACAGATAACAAAGTATAGAAGAGACAGATTTTTAAAATCGATTCAGTATTGCAAGAATAAACACCATTTAAACCTTTATTTCTTTAGTGTAACCATCTCCATAGAGTAAAATTGTAAGTGATAGTGAGAAATGGCTTTTCTAAATGGCTTCAGCGTCCATGTACCTAAGATCAACTTGGCCATACAGCAGATCACCTCAAAGCAAAAGCAGTTATATATAGTAGCTTCAAGAATGTATTTATTTTCCATCCCTGTGTAAGCACTAGAAAAAGAAATGGTAGAAATGTGATACCACTTACGGTATCAGTATTGATCACCGTGGTGCAAACACAGTAATAATTAGCAAGAAGGATAAATTCAGTACTTTAAGAATAGACTTTATATCTGAGTATTAATCTCTGTTAGAAATTTAATATCACTTTCCGTTTCAATACAGTAAAAATATGATTTCTGATATGAATTCAGCATCCGAAGATTCTCATCTGGATCTTTAGCCCTCAATATAAACCGAACGTGATCAGAAACTACCAATTCCAGTTCCAACACTGATCGTCATGGTGGAAGAATTATAGCGAGATGTTCTTGACATAGATTTAATGCAGCAAGAATAGTTTCCTGTACTCCATTAAGTCGGGTCCAGTACATTTGGTGGTATCACGAAAGCCTGAACACATGGAACATAACTTACAGTAACAATTATGACAAACGAAGAAATTTGCTAAGCTGACTCCAAAATCGACCATGTATAGCATATGGGTTAAACCCTACCTCAAAACACATATGTATCAAGTTTCATCAGCTAAAATAATTTTGCCAACTCAAACGGGAAGTGGGTCTAAATATCTAGGAAAAGGTGAGAGATATCGTGAAGATATGCTCATTACAAGCCTTTAGGTGGCAAACTCACCGGAAAATATAATACCCTCACACTCTCTCAAATTGTTATCTCACACTCTCCCTCTCTCAAATTTAGTACTACTCGTACGTATTTTTATATATAGTTGTCACTGCCCAAAAACTGACAAAAATTTTGCAGATTACAGTTGTAAGAAATAGTACCTTTTTTCTACAAAAAAAAAAAATGTATCCCTGGAGGCCTATCAGGTGGACAACAACATAGAGACCACGATTTAGGTAGATAGAAATTTCATTCACGTTAAGTTCTAGGAGACAAGAATTAAGGCAACTAAAAGGAAAAGAACAATATGGATATCATGGAGAAATTGTCAACATGCATTATAACAAACTAGTTTCGTTCACACACAGAGGAAACAAAGCATAGAGGAAGACGCCGAAAGAGCGAAAAAGAGGCGAAAAGAAAGAAACGTAACACACAGAAATAAATAAAAGTTTAACGCTTAAGGATACACACTCAACATCTTTGCCCCTGCCTCTCTCTCTCTTGGTCTGTGATTTTTTCAATTTATTACAAAGCTTAATTATTAGAGAAGTGAACTGGAAATCAAGGCTGCGACTAGAAAGAAGAACCTTGAGAACTAGAGTTTCATCCGCTGTCCACTTAACTATACATGCCATAGCGGGTTTGTTGGTAAATCAGTAATTAAACAAGGTGCATTTAGCGAATTACTGGTTTCATTTGAAGTTTCAGTTTTTTACGGTTTTTAGACATTTATTGCTCAAGCATCCTGGTTCCATAAATACATTCCACCTGTAGAACAAGATTAAGATAAGGTAATAGTTGTCGTGTGTTCAGATACTCATAGTATATCAGCCACTCTGTTTCCAGTTCGTCTCCTTGTATGACCAATAAATGCTTTGAAGTTCCGTTACCTCTGTGACTTTGTTTTAGAAATTACCTATGCATTATTATCCAAGAAATATAGCTGTATTCTTGGGTAGTATTTATGTTGGCTTTATCTGAACAGTCACAAATCTGTTACATCACATAATGTTCTAATATTAAAGTGGCCATCAGACAATTACTTTCGAATCTGGCATAAAATCAGTGTATTGTTCTATTTCACACAGAAAGTATTTTTGGCATCTTATTTTTAATGTTGTTTATGAATTTAAAGGCAGGATTTCAGACCTGCAAAGTATAGTATGCGTAATCATCAGATGTCTTTTAGAATGGCTTTGTCCGTATATTGGTTCTTCGGTCGACAGTTATCAGAGCAAAAACGGTAAGATATACATGGTGGACAATTTACCTGGAACATCCGTGATAACTTAGAAACCAGAAGAGAGAGGAAAGCGAAACATTGCATGAAGCAACTATAAGGAGAAGGACATCGTTTAACGTATTAAACAACACCATCTGGTGAACAGTGTTGACATCCCAGTATAAAGTTATATTTTTTTTTCAAATTGCACTACGTAAGATTATTCGTACATATTTCAAATTATCATGTTAAACGAAATCTTAAAACGTCACTTAATATTCAGTGTTGTAAACTAAGGATGTTATAATATGACAATCATCCAAAGTTTGGAAGTCTCTATCACACATACTCCAAAACAGAGGTGGACAAAACAACACACATCAGAAGTACCATAGCGTTGGATACTATGGTCATGGTGTGACTTGTTTCGAATGGATAACAACGAAGTTACAAGGGCTTGAAAATTTGAATTTTTTCAAAAGACTTTATTTCGAAAAAATTCTTAGATAAGTATCGCATCTAGTTACTTATGTGGTTTTCAATTGACAAATAAATCATTTTACCGTTTACAGCACTTTGATATCTCAAACCGTTCTGGAGATATGATAAACATTGTTTAAGTTTACAACACTGCTTGAATCGTGTAATTGCGAGGACATGTTGTAATTACACCTACAAAAGCTATTCCTACAATGCTATAAAAGAGAAGGAAACAACAATAAGTTTAAATATTGTCCAGAAATACGCCATTCTTATCAGTGTTACGAGCTTCATCAATGTTTATCATATCTCCGGGACGGTTTGAAATATCGAAGTGCTGGAAACGACAGAATGATTTTTTGCCAATTGCAAACCAGACAAGTAAATAGATGTGATACTTATCTAAGCATTTTTTGGAAATAAAGCCTTTTGAAAAAATTTAAATTTTCAAGCCCTTGTAACTTTGTTTCTATTCATCCAAAACAAGTCATACCATGACCATAGTATCCAACACTAGGGTACTTCCGATGTGCATTGTCTTGTCCACCTCTGTTGTGCTGTATGAGTGATAGATTCTTCCATACTTTGGATATTGGTGATATTATAACATCCTTAGTTTGCAACACTGAATAATAAATGTGATGTTTTAAGTTTTCATTTAAAATGTTCATTTGAAATATGTAAAATTCTGACAAAGTGCCGTTTAAAAAAGATAACTTCATACTGGGATGGCAACACTGTTCACCGGGTGGTGGTGTTTAATACGTAAGACGATGTCCCTCACCTTATAGTTGCTTCATGTAATGTTTCGCTTTTCTCTTTCTGGTTTCTCCGTTATCACGGATGATCCAAATAAATTGTCCACCCTGTATATCGAGGAAAAGTTTCTTGCAATCGATTCAACGTCTGAAGAATATAGGATTCATTTCCTCCGTTAGCCATCTGAAGATTGTAAGCGTAAAAGCAGAACAACACAGACAGGCTGAGAGAGGGACAAAGAGAAAAATACAGTGTATATTCTTAATCGTTAAAATTTCATTTATTTCCATACCTTTAATTATTTTTCTTTCCTTCTTTTCTGTCCTTGTCCGTCCTCTTCAATGCTTTCTTTCTCTCTGTGTGTGTCTTTGGACAAAAGCAGTGGTGTAGGGAAGGGGGGCCAGAGGGGCCGCCCCCAAAGAGGTCCGACAACGTACTATAGTACGTTGATATTTGTAATTTTTTTATATATTTTTATGTTTATATATCTTTTGTTTGTAATTTTTCACACAGCACTTGCCCCCCCCCCACCAACACACATCCTGGCTACGCTACTGGACAAAAGAAGTATGTTACTTTGCAAATTGACCAATTCTCTAAGACATTGGTATTGTTCCTTTCCTTTTCTTTGCATTAATTCCAATCTCCTAGAGTTTAACGAGAATGGAGTTTCTATCTATCTATCTTAGTGTGCTCTATGTGATGCTGAACTACTCGTTATGCCATGTTTCGGCCTTGCTTGTATCATGTTGGTTTTCCAACCATTAGTCGTACGAAGAAATAATTTTCCTGGAGGAAATAGCTACTATTTCTTATAGCTCTATCGCCCACTTAATTTTTTTTCATTCAGTTTTCGAGCAGTAGCAACAATAGATATAAATACGTACGAGTAATTCTAAATTTTTTGAGAAGAAAGGAGTGGACAACAATTACATCGTGCCCCGACGGAAACAGAAAGAAATTGAAAATTGGTTGGCAGTTCATGTAGCAGCATGGAAAAATTTGCACGAAAAATGGCGTAGAAGGAGAGCCCACGGATTAAGTTTGAAGTTAGATTTGCTCTAAGTCTAACCATTTTTTCAGGACCAAAGGGGAGCTACTCCCGGTTTTGTTTGTCAAGATATTGAGGAAGGGTCTTTACATTCTTCTGTTGGTGTGTCACCTAAAGGGCTTGTAATGAGTTTAACTATATCTCTCAACGTTCCCGAGATATTTAGACCCATTTCCTGTTTGTCTGACCAAATTGTTGTAGGGGAAGAAACGATATATATATATATATATATATATATATATATATATATATATATATATATATATATATATATATGTGTGTGTGTGTGTGTGTGTGTGTGTATGTGTGTTTTGATCTAGGGTTTTATCCTATTGTATATGGAATAAATTTTAAAGTCAGATTAGCTCTATTTCTCAGCCTTCTTGAAATACAGCATCGCTTCCGGTTTGGGACGTGAAAAATGTATGACGTTGAAGTAAGTTCATATATGTTTTGTGATAGGCGTGGCACCAAACTGATTAATATTTTTACAATACCTCTGGTCACTTCAAAGAGTAAAGAAGACCTTATCTCAGTTTACGGGACATAAGGTTAGATTCATGATCTACGTGGTGTGCAATGATGTTCTATATATTTCTATAGTTCAATTTTGATGTCAGATTTCCTGTATTCTTCATATTTTCAAGACCGATAAAGATCTACTTCTGGATCGAAGATCAAGTGGTTAAAATCAGCGAATCAAGAATGTCGGAAAATTTTCAGCACAAGTGGCGTATGACTCAGGATAATTACCAAAAATACACGTTGACTGCTTTTGTGCTAAAGAGGAGATTCCAAGATATGAAAAGTCAGAATTTTTATATAACATTCTGATATTTTCCTCTAGAGAATTATTTATCACTTTTGTTTTATTAAAATTAAAATTTGAAATTTTAAATATAGGTCGTATTTATTTCGTGAGCAATAGTTAAGTTATGGATCATAATAACACGAAACTTTCATTAATTCTGAGTGCAAAATTGGTTTTCTTTGTTTAAATAGATAATAAAGAAAGAAAATTACCAGATTGGAATATTGAAACTCAAAGGAGGATATACAGTGTTCAAAGAAGTTTTTAAACTGTTAATAGGCCAGTCTTTATTGGTCATAGACCCGTGGAACACAATATACTATATTCTTAATGACTGAGACATTTAAAATAAGCAGTACATTTGCGAATGCATAAGACATCGAATTGAAAAGATGTACGAAAAACGAATTTTCATTTATTTTTCGGTAAGAACGAAGGTCTTCCACTTCTCCACAGACAGTACAATGTGTAAATAATCCCAAGAAAAATAACAACCTCGGTATAATGTGATAACGTAAACTGTGTTGGTTGGTTTGAAATTCAGCATTTCATTCAGTACCGAGGGTACAAGAAACATAGATATACACTACACAGCTTAACGTCGGATTGGAACATCAACTCCCACCGGGAATCGAACCTGAACCTCACGCTCCAAAGGGGCATAAGCTAACTGTATATGAACTAGGAAGTACCTAGCGTAAGGTATGTATATCATTTAGGTCGCTACAACCACCATCACTACTTTCTCTGCTGATGCACAAAACTTGTACTATGTCTAATTCACTCACTGTCACAGCCATAAAATTGCGGAATGACCTTCCAGAAGAAATTGAAAATTCACTCTCCATAGCCACGTGAAAAATCAACCCAAAAGTTTTCCTTTCAGACTTACCAGCACAAATAACAAAATCAAGACTTATGTTAGTATGTATTTTATCTAACACATTCATACCTCTTATATATATATATATATATATATATATATATATATATATATATATATATATATATATATATATATATATATATAATCTACGAGAAGAAGTGACAACAGTCCTACCTTTGATTCCGTATGGTAGTATGGTATTATGATTAGTATGGTTAATGGAAGCAAATCCACCCCGACCCAAGATAAAAACTGATTTTGATCTCTATTGATCCCTCACAAACTGTTGTCTATATCTCACAAGGATGTTAAATATAACTCTTTGAGTCCCTTTGTAATTAGAAATTATGGGACAGCAGAAATATATATATATATATATATATATATATATATATATATATATATATATATATACATTAAGTGTCATTCATTTGTGTAATACAAATTAAATTGACAACAATTATGAATACCAAAAATTGATATCATGTTTCACGCCATGTTTCATGTAAATGCTAAGTATATATAATTTTGAATTTATATCACAAATAGGGTTCACTATGGTAAATCATTCAGCTATTATACTGTTATATCTATATTGTTGTGGATTTGCTACTGATACGTACTGTTATCATTCACAACAGCTTCGCAAATATCAATCATTCTTAATATAGCTCCTCTAGGAACTATCTTGTTATTGTGGAATCTTTTAATATGTGTTCCTAAGATGGTAATTCTTTAAGATATCGGAACCCTATTTCGTTCTTCTAATTTTTTTTATTCTTTTACCATTTAAAATTTACTCTTTTACCATTAGTAAGAATTAGCAATTGTAATTAATTCTTAGCCCATGGTCTGTTTTCGCCAATCTTCCTTTCTTACTTGTTTCATCTCAGTTTTGTTTATTTTTATTGCATGTACTATCCTAACTCAGGCTCATTGAATATTCATATGGCAAATTAATTCAGTGCTCCAGTTTTGTAAATTCTCTGTTTTAGATTGTAAACATCCAAGATAAAATTCATTAATAAAACAACATAACGTTTGATATGTGGGGCACTCAATTACTGTACTGAGTTATATTTAGACAAATTTTAGTTCTGCATGTGAATTTGTCACGTCTGTACCTGGAGGCATGTTTATTCTGGTTTCCTGTATCTTTTCCACTAATGATGATTACTTCTGATTGATGATAACCAATGACCACAATTGCGCATTGTGATGATTTAACTTACTGCATTCTGAAGTCTTGTGTATTGCGATTATGTTGCTTTTTGCACGTTCATGTACTAAATAACAAGTGTAGTTTTGTAACTATTACAATTATATTTTGTAACTATTTCATTCACTATACAGAATTTTTTACTGTATTTCAACTGTGTCAATGTGTTTCACCTGTGTCTCATTCTATGTGTTATGACTTATACTTCAGCATTATGGAGACACTATCATTATTTATATGTTGTCAAATATGATTTACAAATGTATTAATCGTTCCATTTGATAAGGACGAAATGCAACCATACGACTGTTAGGTTCGACTGTAAAGTTCTTTTCCCTTACTATATGATCATATTCGCTTACCAACTGAATTCCCCTTTCTTTCAATCCATACTGTTAGCGACATAGTAGTTAAATTCTCGCGTACGAGTATCATTCAAAAAGTAAGTTCCCTATGTTCAGTCTATGCCTCGCTCACTTCTTCGTAATTTTCAGAGTCGACAATTATGAAGCAGTGAGATTGTGGCGACAAATTTAAAAATATGGTTATATTTTGCCCTTAAATGAGTAAAGTTGAATTAATGGGTTTATTCAGACACTTTTGTTCTCTTGTTGTGCTTAGAGTTAGCAACAAAAGAAGGGAGATATGCAAAAGATGAAGACAATTGATATTATCACAACGACGCAATATTATAGGAAGCTTACTCAGTGAAGATAATTGATAATACAAAAACAGGATACCTGATATTGAACTATGACCGCAACAACGGAGTAACATAGGAAATTTAGTCAGTGCTTACGGATGCTTGGACGCGTGACACTCGGTGATTCGAGAGTTAGCCTCCAGGGATCCGAGAGTCAGCCCTTAGGAGTTCCATAGTGAGTGCGACGACCATTGGAGTAACGACTCACTCAGTATTACGAGAATTCAGTAAGGCACGTAACAAAGATTCTTATAGTACCATTTTCTTATATTGAGGGTGTCATATTAGATTCAACTATGTTTTGTCTTCCTACGATAAAGCTCTCACGATTAAGGATGACAGTCGTATAATTGCATTTCGCCGTCTATCCTCAGAGAAACGTTGATAGTAAAAACTATAGTGAATGCTCAATAGCAATCAAGGTAATGAGCTATATGTTGCTTAATCAATCATGTAAATAAATCAGAGACTTATTGACCATAAATATAGTAGTGAATGCTCAATAATCAAAGTAATGAGATGTATGTTGCATATTCAATCATGTAAATAAAATTCAATCAATATTAACTAAAGCCTTAATTCAAACCCTAGACTTAGGTTCCCATTATTCCTAAATAACCCTTGGTGTTTACCAATACTTTTCTCTTGTGACAACCTCTAAGTGTTAGCGTGAGCAGTTCTCCAAATATATGTGAAAAACGAGCAACATGAAACTAGAGAGCTGCCCCAGCGTCACAATATGTCTTACAATCTGGAAAGAAATACTAGGAATTGCAAGGAACCCCAAGCATTACAAGGAGTGGGGATGGGAGAAGTGAGATTTTAAAAATAATTCTAATGGTCAATATTCGTGTTGAATCCAAAGTTTTCGAGTCACTCGCTTAGATGTATAATGACTGTTTCCATGCTGTTTAAGTTCATCCCTGAGGAATCGCGAAGGGAGACATTTTAAAAGTAATAAAAAATGACAGATATTAAAGGCGAATCCATAGTTCTTGTTAGTGCTATGACAAATAGTGGCGCTCTTGATATAATTTATAAAGAAGTTAGAATGCAACTTTTAAGTTTATTAATATTAACTTACGCATTAAGAATAGGGATGGTATCGAGACGAGACGAGACGAGGCTTTGTACAGTCTCGTCTCGGTTGATAAATAGCGGTCTCGGTCTCGTCTCGAGTCAGAAATCGCTGTCTCGGTCTCGTCTCGGTAAACAGATGCTTGTCTTGATCTCGGTCTCGGTCTCGTCTCCAAAGTCTCGAAAGTCTCAAAATAAATAGTGTGAAATTAAAATTGTGAAAGTATTATTATCGTACAGTCTATAGTTTCTGCTTCTTATTTTTTGCCTTCATTCTTGACAATTGTGGTACGCTGTACCTCCTCATAGCTAATTTGCAACCACTGATGATTTCCATGCTGTGTTCCAGGTTCAATCATCAGTGGGTATATCATATCTGGGATAAAACCCTAATAGTAACCCATATTCACTTTTTAGCAATAGACTTTGTCTCATATAGCCTCAGTATTGCATATAGAATTAAACTCTATTAAATTAACTCCAGTACTATACAGTAATTTATTTCCTTCTTTTGAATCACAATTGATCAATACCTCCTAGCGGATAGCGCAACACATAGCAGCACGAATGTATTAAATCGGACCGAAATTGAAATTTCACAATATCTCATTTATTATCCAATATATTCTGCTTACTACCATATATTTTGTTTCTAATTGATCAAATGCTTTATTAGCGTTTTACATCTACATATTTAAATTACACTTTATAATACGAACTTCCTGAACCTTCTTGTGGGAGCTAAGGACTCACCTTTGCTATGTGTGGTCTTGGGTTGGACCAAAGAACAAGTTAGATTCAAAATCCGATATTTCGCATAGTTCGCGTCTCAATTTAAGAACATTCTGTTTCTTATACAAGTTCATAAAGCCGTAATGCATTACATAAGCATATATCCAGAGCCGTAACTAGGCAGGAGCAACTGGGACAGTATCCCGGGGTCCTCACCCATAAGGGCGTCCAAACACCCAGTCAAGCTTACAAAATTTCTACTCTGAGAAGTAAAGAAAGGATAATACATACGAAATTGAAGAATTTAGTGCTATAAGTTAAATAAATTGTCATGGATACTGCAGATCTATCTCTTTGAACGCTAGGAAAAATGTCGCCCCTCGGTGGCGACGAAATCAGCTTTGGGGGCCCACAGAGTTATTGTTACTCATCTAAGTAGGACAAAACAATAATTTGTTTCCTTTTGGAAATATCTGGTTTTACTCTTCGTACTACTCTTCGCAGTAGTTTATGTGAAGTATAAAAAAAGTTTATAAAATATTTTTTATTTCTTATTTTATTTTATTTTATATTATTTATTTTTTGCTCTGATTAACCATAGAATTTCAATGATATCACGCAGAGACGTAAGCAGCACGCTTGACTACAATTCGCTTGGTCCCAAGTTCGATTTCCGGTGTGGGTACAGTTGAACGACCGAAGTGGTTCCACTATAATCAGTAGCTCCACGTCTTCTTTAGCCGCCCTAGTATAATCGTGGGACGTTAAACTAAACCAAACCAAACCAAAAATCGACACAATGCGTGTTACTAACTGTAAGTCTTTGAATAATTGCATATACACTGAAAAAATCAAGTCCAGATTTCAGGAGAAAACGAGGTTAATATGCTTTCTGTTGGGAACACCATGTTAACACAGTGGTGTCAATCGTAATACTAGGTGAAACACCCTCATTTCGTATGGCGACAGAGCCAGTAAGTGAGAGCGGTGCTTATTATTTTCACAGGAGTGATTGGTGCTCACTTACTGACGTACGTAGCCACATGAAATAAGGGTGTTGCACTCAGTATTACAATTGACATCACAGTCTTGTGATGGTGTTCCCAATAGAAAGCATTTTATCCTCGTTTTCTCCTCATATCTGGACTTGGCTTTTTTCAGTGTAGCTAAATGGTATGGATCGAGTTTGAGGCGGTCGATGGTCAAACTAAAACAAGTAAAATGTAATTAGGGTGTAATTAGAACTTTTAATTATGCACGGTTGTAATCTAAAGTGTATACCAGGCCTAACAAGTAAAGGTTCTCTCCCAAGAATCGGGAATCCGGAAACTGCGCACATATTTAAATAGAGGAGGGCCACGATGGAATACTGGTGAAATATGCCGGAAAGACAGCAAAGGATAAATCCAATATGGCTGCCCGACGGTCATGCCAATCGAATTTTGCAAGCAATCTTTCATCCACTTCCCATGGGCACATTTACTTAATGTTTTGCAGATTGCTATATGTATGAACAGTACACATCTATTGGTTTGAAATTTCGCGGACGTTGACGTATTGAACCTAATATGGCCGATCAAAATGTCAATGTGTCAACGACTCGTGTCTGGAAAACGAATTGTACTATGGAAGTAAAGTATCACTAGGGTCTATGTATACACCAGCTGAAATACCCATTCTTTGCACGGGTCAGACAAAATATGTCTATGTAAACAAACAGAACAAGAGAAAAAAAAGATATCGGCCATTTTCTGCTACTGTTACATATCCCGGTAAACATCCCCTGAGGCCCCATGGTTCCCAGCCGGTGGGGGGTTCTATTTGAAAGTCAACGCCTATGGGAGTATCACCATTTCATCTTAGCGACCGCCAAAATTATGAATTTGACACTAATATTGGTCATTTTGGATTATTTTTACTTTTCTCGGTGTTATCCCGGTGACCCCCGGCCCAAAGCAGAAGAAGAGGAATTAGGAAGTTAATGCGATCCGAATTTCACCATTAACCTCAGCGACCGCGAAAACTGAATTCGACACTAATATCAGTCAATACTACTTTTACATGTCCCTGTAACCTCCCCCCCTGAGACACCTTGGTTCCCAGCCTATGGGGGCTGTATTTCGAACTCAACGCTTGTGAGAGTATCACCGTTGATCTCAGCGACCGCGAAAACTATGAATTCGACATTAATATCGGTCATTCTACTACCTTTACATATATCGGTAAATACCCCGCAAGTGCCTCTAACAGCACAAAATTTGCTAGGCTTGTGCCATTTAGCTGTCCCAGCTACTTTTTAAGTATCCGACACTTGGCACATATGATATTCATGTGCTAAGTATGTACTTCAGCTACTTACAGTTTTAGGTACTTGTTACACCTAATTGATATTTGCAACTATGTACCACAAATAAAAAATTTATATACCTGGCTCAGTTTCGCACTCTAACAGTCATTTGTTTCAATGTCGTCACTTGGGACATATATCTGTCATGTTCTAGATACGTCCATTCTGTTTCTGATACACTAACAGCACAAGATGTGCTAGGCATGCGCCATTTAGGTGTTCTAAATTCATCTCCCACATTTGATGCATTTGTTACTTCTTTTTTAAGCAAGAAACGCATCTACTTTATTAGATGGCAACTGTCCCCGATCAGTTGAAAGTGAATATGTAAATACCCTGAAATAAAGTAAATAGACACTCGTCATTTTGTTATAAAATTACATGGCGAGCAGATTTTATCTGATCCCAAACTGTTATCGTCGATATGCGGGGTTAAAGGAACACTCTGATTAGCCAAATTCAAAGGACCTCAAGAATTTATCCCTCTACAAGCGACGTTTTCTTAATCAATTCCGTGGCCAAATTGGAAGACCACGCGGCTAGTAATCCAAAGGTGGCTAGTAATACATCGCCCACCCTGGGCTACATTTTTTTATCTGATATTTTTTTTTGATTCTCCTTAATGTAAACACATTACGAATATGGTCGATTTAACATATTTTAGGGGAGTAATTTTGTGGTTCATTGACGCTCACGGCACGGAGAACATAACTAGAACATAGGCACGATCCCCAAGTACAGTCATGTGATTATCATTTGCCACCCATGTAATTTCTCTCTCAGAGGTAGGGTGTTGCATGACTATAAAAATGTTGTTCTAGGAATAAAATTTGATAACGAATTCGTCCGGTATTTCTTATAATGTTAGTATGTGTAGAATCAGTAAAAACATGTATGTGGCATATTTTATGTCAAAAAGCAGTAAATAAGAACAATATAACGAAAATAAAATTTTCTTGTCCATTTAGCAACATCTTATTTTATTCATTATAATTTTCGTATTTATAATTCTTTTCCTATGAAATTTACCACAAATATACATTTCCCAATTATACATATAGTATCAGTATTAAAAGTGCCCTGCAAAATCATTATCAAATTATATTCTTACAACAAGAGAGCTATAGATATGCGACAACAATTTTGGACATGACTGTACATAAGGCACATACTGGACACATTCCCATGTTCCTGAGGAAACATGATAGGCATATGTCTGCTATGTAATTGTGCTGTTAGGGGCCCCCGGGTCGCATAGACTGGTAGCTGAGTTTGAATGTCATCGCTACTGGAAGTGTCACTATTGATTTCAGCGACCGCGAAAACTATGGATTTGACACAAGTATCTGTCATTTTGGATTTTTTTTACATGTCTCGGTATCCCCCAGTTGACGCTCGGCCCATATACAATACTACCTAAATTTGAAGTCATCGCTACTGGAAGTGTCACCATTGATCTCAATGACCACGAAATTAAAATATGACACTAATATCTGTCAGTTGTAAATATTTTTTCATGTCTCGGTAACCCCCGCCCGCAACCGAGTGGGGTGAATTTGGAAGTGACTCCCCTGAGACTTTCTGGTTTGAATTTAAAAAAACCACTTCGTCTTGGTCTGGGGCCTGTGTCAAAGTATCCGTGACCAAAGTTTGACAACTCTCGCCCCAGACCTCACACAGAGAGACTGACAGACAAACACACAAACACTATTTTATTTATATTATCTCTCTGTATATATATATATATATATATATATATATATATATATATATATATATATATATATATATATATATATATATATATATATATATATACGGGGTGTTTCAAAACAACACAAAGAACGTTTGGGAAGTGATTTCTGACATCAAGATAAAACAAAAGGTATAAACCATCCTTGGTGCACAAATGTTTTCTTTCGGAGTTACAGGCTGCCAAAAACATGAAAAAAATGATCTTTAATGTGCATTGCTCCAATACTATTGGATCTACTATAGTCGGGTCAAGGCTTCACCTAAGAACTAGTATGTGCCGTATCCAAATATGCATGTATGCTGCGGTACATCTGCAACAGTTTTTAGAGAGGTAGTTGATGAGTATTTCAAATTATATGACTTTAGCCAAACTCCCTCTATGAAAATTGTTGCGTGAGTACCGCAGTTAAGTTCATTTTTTCATGTTTTCGGCAGCTTATAACTCTCTTTATATATATATATATATATATATATACAGAAAGAGAGAGAGAGAACAGTACATCAGCAGTGGATTTGGTTTCGGGAGATTTTTGAGGAACGGGTAAGAAACATTCGTGCTGTACATGCAATGCGAACAAATGATCACAAATTTATTTCGGGAGAGGCTTGAGTCTGATATGCACACCATAAATATAGGACTATACATTAGTCAACCACTCCCATATTATCAAACACTGCGACAAAAGAAATTTTGAGTGAAGGCAACTTTAAGTTTTATCAATATTCGAGACGAGACCGAGACTTTCGAGACTGACGTAAGTACCGTCTCGGTCTCGTCTCGATTTATAGAAGCCTGTCTCGGTCTCGTCTCGGTTGTATAAAATCCATCTCGGTCTCGGTCTCGTCTCGGTATATAAAAGCACGTCTCAGTCTCGGTACCATTCCTAATTACGAAGAAAACTACAATATTTGCTACCCAAAATTGTAGGTGTGACTGTAGTTTTTTTTATTATTATTTTTACAGTATACTTTTTAAATAGTACCACTACATAGAAGCGAGAGAGAGTGAGAGATCTCTGGACTTATCAACATGTTCTTAAACGTTTATAAGGATTTTCTTAAATTTTTCGTATAATTTTAATTTACGTTTGTTTCTTATATTGCAAGTAGACACAACTTGTAAGATGTAAATGCATATTAACTTTGAAGAGACTCGATAATGCTGACGCCCTTTCCGTTGTTCTATTAGCTAGCACGTGTGCCTTTCGTGAACGGGGTCCCACGTTTGATTCCCGGCAAGGAGTTCCTCACAAAATTGGAACGATTACTGTGTTCGAATTTCATCTTAATCTTTGCATCCACGTCTCATATGCAGAAAGGGAATCCTAAACTTAAATAATTAACTAACTGTAGCGACGAGAGCACAGAAAAAGTATCAAGTGTCCAGTTGGTGGGGAGGGAAAAAATGGGAACATGGACATAACACCATAAAACACATTATTGAGATGGCAGTCAGTGATGGTTATAGAGTTGGCTCGGGGGCTTAGGGTTTTGAAATTCCTTCTAGGGTATTTCCCCTAGCGTTCTCGATCTGAGTTACCAGAATTTTCGCAGTACTATTTTCACCCATCGTTTATTCAATCCCCTAGCCATGGAAAATCTGAAATGAGCTTTGCCTCATATCGTGCTTAATATGAATTACAAGTATTTTTGCAGTACTGCTTTTCACCTCTAGTGTAATGAAATTCTTCCACGAGAAAACCTGTAATCAACACTGTCAGTAGCTACGTCCTCGACTAATATACATTTACAAGTAGAGCTTTATTTTCGTAATTTTTTCAACAGTTAAGCAATTTAAAATTGTATTATAATTCAAAGTAATTATCATATTTCTATCGTAAATAAGAATATATAGTCAACTTCTTAAACACTTCGCTTCGCAGGAACCTGTTCAGCGAATGTAACAAGCAAAAACAACAGGTTAGGCGTCTCAGAAATAACAAAGGAGAAAAGAAAAAGGCAAAAGCCACACAGCACTGTCTTATCGCAGTCAGTGCTGACAACATAGTTTCTTCGTCACTTACATCGCAAGAGCTACAAGCTGTGTACAAGAGTTATACAGTTACAATATACGTTGTGCCACACTAGCGCTACAGGCGGAATGCGCACGAACTACAAATGAATATGTTTCTCATAAGTATAAATCACTGTTGCACCCTCTTTACATTCTACACATACTTTTATCTCCAACTCTTTGACCTTGAAAAGAAGAAGTACCAGGCTTTCCGAGTTCACAACCATAAACTGTTTGTGTACAGAGTACGTTTTTAGTTCTTCGAATGTATGTGGGCAGGAAGAACAAGGGTGATGATCGGACGATCGCATACGGCAGCCAGAAACGCCCGGTTGCAATAATAATTGTAAAATAGAAATATAGAGCCTTGACAATGCCGTGAGGATATATATACATGGTAGTAGTAGTTTACATGGTAGTTTTTTTGCCTTTTAGACGCCTGTCGATGGAGGCCAGCGGAAAATTCCGTTGTGTTCAGTTTCTCTTGCTTGGAATTTTCCATTCGAGTAGTTGGAGCTAAAAATTTTCAAAGAAATTTCTTTTCTACCTTTTTTTTTTAACAGGACAAAACATATAAAAAGGCAGCCTCCCTCGTCTTTGGTCGCTGTGCGTGGTAGGAGTCCTTGAGTATGTGATCTAAGCCAGGCAGTTTGCTGGACTGGAAATGAGTAGTGAAGTTTGGAGAGAATCCCCTCTAGTTAGTTAGTGTATGTAGCCAAATTGGAGATTCTGCTACAATACAGATGCCCGCTAAAGCAATTGCGTTTTGGTCATAACATAGTTTAAACCATGCTAGGGAATTAGGAATTAAGGTTGTTTCTTGGAAGTTTGATCATACGCCTATAATAGAGGGTACTTGGGACATGTATTGGATCATCAGAATATAAGTATATAAGCTTCCTATGGATTCTATGTCGGAGATGAGTGAAGCTCAAATAGAATTAGGAATTGGTTACGTCCTACTGGTGGAGGAACTTTTTATTTGAATGCTAAGGCGTTTGGGTTCGATCCCCTCTGTATTTATTAGCACAATTAGGTGCAGTGAATGATTATAGATTTCTCACTGCAACTTTCAAGCCGGAAAATGTAAGAGTGAGTATTGACAAAATTCCTCATTCCTTGTGTGCAAGGAAGTTCAGTCAGATCCGTGGAGTGAAAGCTGAGAACCTATCCCAAGACCAACCTATCCTACATATATAATTTAGATACATTCTTTATTGTAGACTTAATTTGGAGTTTTAGAATCAGGGTAGTCCAGACTGTGTCCTGAGAGTCAAGGTTTAGTCTTTGAAATGTAAGGAGTACGGGCCAGGATTAATTGTTTCCTGTGAACCTTATTTACGCAGGTCCCTTTAAAACTAGAGAGATATTGAATAATTAATGAAATTAGAAAAATTGGAAATTAGCTTGAATTCTTCCTATCTCCATTCGTTATTAGGGAAAGGCAAGCAGGAGATTTGCGTGTGTGTAGGGGCGGAGTAGTGTCCTGAGATTGTAGTTTTTATCCCATCACCAAAATTAGAATATTAATTTGTAATAAATAATTAATCTCCATTCAAATTCCTTGATCTATCATTTAATTTTCTTTGATATGAACCAATACTACACATAACGAGCAGGTATTGATTAGTGGTCGTATAGATATACAATTATTGAGCAGATGGTTGTTAATGCGAGGTTTTCGTAATTTTAATTTTAATCTTTTTTTTTTTTTTGAGAAAAAATAATAATAGTATAAATTCTTGAAGGAAGTGAAGGTTATTTCAGTAATTTCATCTCAAGTGGATGCTGAGCCAATTACAAATATTTAATTTCTAGTTGTATACAGTTATGTCAATAGAGACAAGAGAAATAAGAATATTTATCGTACGTGTACTAGGATTGACAGCCAGATTTTTTTTAAAAAAATTTGTTCCAATCTGTTCCTACCTTTCTCTTACCCCAAACAAATAAAGCAAGTTTAACTTTGATCAAGTCTTTCTTTCAGTGTAATGCATAAGTTGGGTGTGTTTTGTTGCTCGGCTAAAACTCTAGCCCACGCCGCGAAGCTTACAGGATTTGTGCATTCTGTAAGGTATACAAATACCTGTATTACTTCCCGGGAACAAAAATGTTACCAAGACATACTTTTGGAAGTGTTATGTTGTAATCATTTAGAACAAAGTGTAGTGTGCATGAATGGAAGTACTGTACGAGCAAGAGTGACACATCAAGAATATGAACAGCAGGTGGGAAACAAAATCTAAATTGTAGGCTGAACATAGATATTTATACAGTGCGTTATGCTTGAATTTTAAGGCATACTTTTTAGCGCTTTCATAATGACACATTTGTAATAGAAAACAAGTGATATCACATAAAAAATTGAAAAAAAATCGTGCATTCATTAGTTTGAAGTTAAACTTTATGGTCTTTATTTAGTGGAAATCTCCATAATAGCTTATTCATCATTAATATTTACAAAATATAATATATGTAAGTGCATAAAAAGTTATGTAACCTGACCATTTGTTATTTCTCTACTTTTAACAGATAATAAACTAAATTGATATACATTAAGAAATAATAAATAAAATTCAACAACTTTCATGTAATTTCAAGTCATCATAAAACTGGTTTAATCTCCAATATTATCAGAAAAACAGCACCGCTTTTGAAAAAAAAACTAAACCAAAACCTTCCCATAGCATAACGAAATCTAAATCCGAGTCGAATTTCTGCTCCATTCCCATAATTTTCTTGACGTATTACACACTCTCCTATTTAATTATAATTAATTCAACACTAATTTTTGGTGTGACAATTTTCGAATCAGAGACGGAGTTGATTCTGTCAACTTCACTGACGTACCGGTGGCTTTAAGTACCAGGGGAAATTATAAGAGTTTATATTTTACAGACAAGAGGTTAGGAAGTAGGAATGATTATAGCTACATTTTTATTTGCCGGACGCATGGTATTTATTTGGGTATCAGATTAGTCTCCCGGGTCGCCATTTTGGCCTCACCGCTTTCTATAAACAATAAAATACGTTCATACTAAACCAGTCATGAACGCATTAACAAACACGTATATATTTTTTATTTAAATGGAACAGGGACAGTAATAATAATATTACGAATAGATAGAAATTTCGCATTTTATCTGCAAGGAAGAAACTGTATCGCTCAGACCCCGAATACAAAGGATAATGATTTTACACCACCCCTGCGAGTAAGCAAGGATTAGAAAGTTTTCTAGGTTTTCAGCATCTATGACAATATTAGCCCGTTACGTATGAGAGATGACGTCCCTCGTCGACCACACTGCAGGTGGTATTGCAAAGCGAGAAAGGAATCAGAGTTGAGTTGAGTTGATTTGGAATTTAACGTTTCTTTCAGTAGAGAGGCTATACGAGACGTGCACCTACTGATTAACGTGGAATCCAAACCACATTAGCCCCATCCGGAAATCGAACCCTGGTCTCCCACGACAAAGGCGCGTATGCTAACTGCATAGCCACGAAGATGCCCAAGAAAGGAATCAGAAAGTAAGGAGATAACTGGAACCATTATTCCAGATTCGATCCTAGTGTGAATGAGAAAGAAACAGGAAAACTTGACTCAGGATGACTGACCTGAGTTTTAAAGTGTTTCAAGCTAATGTACCTACCGGGAATTGAACCAGGGACCGAAGGCGAGATTGCTAGCGCTTATGCTAAGCGTGCAAACACCTACGAATTAATATAAAGTACATTAAAATACATTAATTTTAAAGGTGGAACCAATCAATAACTCACCTTAAATCCTATTTTATTCATCAAGTTTTTCATATTTTCATAAGTGCTGACAAAATCAAGAAATAATATTTCTTGTACTTACTTAGTATTTATAAATGTTTTTAGGAAAACAACGTTTATACACGTCTCCAACAAAATGTTTCTGCGGGGACAGTATTGTGACTTATACAGTGAATTCTATTTCGAAATTTGAAGAAAAGTACTCAGTGGAATTATAACATGTATGATTCACTTCTAATATATACTTTAAAAGTTTAGAATGGAGCTGGTTAACAATAAATACGGGGTCGACTACAGTGAAAGTTCATTTATTTTTCATAAGCATAACATCATTTTCTTAGTGGATACTTCCTATTAATATATTAATAAAATGTTAACTTCTATCGTGAGAGATGTCATGCCATCGCATTTTTATGTGCATTTTTTCAGTAAACCTTTAAGAAACATAAGACGTAGAATTGACGTAGTATTTTAAGTTTTGCTTTAAGCAATTTATTCAAGTATACTCTTGCATTAACAACATAAACTAAAAGCTAGATATATCATGGGAGAGTTATGTCCTGTCATCTTACCTAAGATAAATCTGAAATGAAGTTAATGGTCGGAATATCTTTTTTTCGTTTTGGATACTGACCAAATCTGAATCTAAGTAAAACGTATTGAATTGCAGCATTAAACAATGAAATAAAACTGTTATCTTTGCAGGTCATAGAGCATAAACTTAAACTGAGAAATTTGTTTTCAAACAGTTGATTCCCTTTTTTTGCTTGTATTTCTTTCACAATGCAACATCGAAATTAGGACATAAGTGAAATAAATTAGAAGTGTCATAATTGTTGTACTTTACGTTACACAAAACAAATCCTGTTCTGTGCCCTTAATTACATTACGGGCAAAGGCTTAGAATGTCTATTTATGCCCCTCCAAAAAATGTCATAATGTATAAAAAAGTTTAGCGTCACGTTTGTGACAGTAACTTTTGGGTACTAGTCCCCAAGTACACCAAATAAAATTGCGTTTGTTTTGATGATCCTTCATAATACACTAAGATGCTAACAGGAATACCCATATTAAGTATACCCCCTAACGAAGTCTATTACACTAAATAGGAAATTTAAAAATATTGTTCAGTACACTTTAAGATTGTTAACACATTTTGCCACCATTTACTAAGTTAAGCATGCTGCCATCTGTTGAGCACAGTAAACACTGATGGAAAACAAACTATAATTCTTCCACCTTCGCTACTAACATAGGTAAGTTGCTTTTAGAGTTGAGTTGATTTTAGTTTAGCGTCCCTTTCAGCAGCGAGGCTATATGAGACGTGGACCTACTGATTAACGTGGATTCCGAACCACATGAGCTCCCGTCGGAAGTTGCTTTTAGATTATCATGTCTCATTCATGTTATTTATATAGTGGTTCTGTCTTGTCTAATTATCCAGAGCTTGTAAATAAACCAATCTCTCTCACCAAATTGCATCTTTTTTAACAAGTAGTAAGTTAGTCTATTGTTTTCAACCTCAATCCTTCTGAATGCTAAGGAACGGATTATTTTTTGCAAACACCAAGTGATTCCATTAATTTTTTTCTCGGAGAACTCGCAACAGTGGTTTGGAAGAAGGTCGTTGATTGTGAATAATATGGATTTCATTAATTGCTCGACGAATAACGCATTTCTCAAAATAATTCAATGAGATTTTTGTTTTTCGTTGTGCTCTTCCTCATAATTCTGTTAATTTCTCGCGCACTCGTAACATGTTTTAGAGTACTTACTGAAACAACAACAGCTTCAGATATTCCCTTTTGCCTTTCTTTTACCTTAATTGGATTTCAATTGTCAGCCCCTATCTTCATAAAATCATAAACATTAACCAATATCTCTCAGCATTTCCTGGGAATCGTTTTCGTTTTTCTAAGTTTTCTGTCCCTTTTAACCTCTATTATGATTTTTAAAAAAGGAGCTCATAAAACAATTTAACGCAACACAGAACCAATACACAAAGAACACCATACTTCACTCAATACAAAAACACTAACATGTTCGGCTTTTCTTGTGACTCTAAAAACGTACGCTTGTGTGCTGTAATGAACAAACACCCCAGGAGAGTGGGTATAGGATCATTTTCTTCTACCACCGAAAGTGACAAACTTCCTTGTATGAGGGATAGAGGAGTTGGCAAGTCTGTAGCTACGACTTCCTTAACGCTAAGACATGAATTGTTGTGCCTATAATGAATGGGTAACAATTATAGGTTGTGTTATGTGATGTAATTTTAATTACTTTAACTTGTTTTACGACCCTCATGCATTTTGTTTAGAAAAATAATATAAAGAAATCTTTAATTCACCAAATGCACCTTTATATCTTATTAAATAAGTAAGCTATTTCTATTTTATTTTTCAGATCTTTCTAAAAGAAGATAAGAAAAGGGAAACTGCAGATTGATTGAAGGTCTAGTTTTGTCATTCCTTAACCCATTTGGTCCCAGAAAGAAAAACCGTTTTTGAATTGGGTCGAAATTTCCTAGCCTTCGTCATTGGGACCTCTTGTTACTCTGGAAAGAGAAATTTCGTTCTTGTCATTTACAATTGTGTGTCATTTGACTCATCTCCTATGAGATCACTGGGACTTTGTGATTTAAAAAATACATGTATTTTGAAGACTAGAAAATATAACCTAACTTTTAGTTCAAGGCACAAATAGAAAAGGGGTGGGAATATATGGTTTTATTTTGAAGTACATATGAACTTAAACACATTAGCTCTGATACTGTGTGTTATTTTGTTAACATTACGAATTATTATAATCGAAAAAAGTTATAACTAAAATAGTATTTTTTTTCACCATGCCGATTCCTTTCAACTCCACATGACAACAGGTTTATGCTTGTGTATGGAAGGTATATTTCAGTCAACACGAAAAGGTACATTGGATTTGACAGTGCTCTATGGAGCGTTATGCTGTTATTAGACTTCCCAACTATGTTATGTGCAAAAGTATCAGATATCTAACACACCGTCCATCTACAGACGAGTATCAGAACAAAACGGTGACATTGAGAGAAAACCCAATTCTTAAAAGGCAACCTCATATAAGATCCTTTGAAATATTCTATTAGCAAGACTGACCCATACGAAGATGTAATTTTTGGAGATTATCAGTGCGGATTAAGACGAAATCGATCAACTATCGACCAAATATTCCAGGAATTTACCGCAAGAGTTCGTTCCAAGAAGCTGGCGAAAATGCCGATATCATAGCAGGTAACCTAAGCTTTCAAAGAACTTCGCTTGTTCAACTGAATGACGGGAGGGCAGTACTCTAGTATTGCAGTTTCAAAACGCCCGTGGCTTCTTTGTTATCCTGCACATCCTACTCTCTGACAAGGTTGTGGTTATATTATTTTGGTAGGTGATTCTTCCCATCAAATTGATTGTCGCCTATCACAGTAGATCGTGAGTAGTGGAATTCAAAATTGACCGATTTTGTGTTAGAAGACAACTGTTATTTACCTTCGAAAGTCAAGAAGTGTCATGAATTATCGTCCTGTTCTTGTATCCACTAGCCAACTATTGACAACCGCCATACCTTATGCTGTAATAACTAGTGGTCAGTTCCATTTCTTGCCGCGAACATGTACTCAATATTTAGAGCACAACCAACATTGAAGATCAGCACCTCCCATTCTTTTGTTATAATTCTTGTTTGTTGCTAATTGGAATTTTCTTTTTCCCTTCGACCTATCTATGTTTTTCTTTCCCAAAAATGCTTGCTAGAAGAAGAACTGTGGCAAAAGTTACAGAACTGTTATCATTCCACCTTTTAACCAAGATTTGGTATGTTTTGTTCAAACGACCATTGAAGAAGTTTCTGTTCATCTTGATCTCTTTCGCACTCAGCACAGGACATTGACGCACCCGTTGCTCGCTTATCGCTCCTGACGCACGAAATCCCGTATCCTTTAGGTCTTTTAGCAGCTGAATACTTGAAAAAAGAATGAAAATAAATGTACTTTATCAGGTGGGAAAATAACAACTTCTGCATCACAAAAGGTTTTGTCGTCACTCGGTTCTCGCAACATTTAATAAAGCTCAACTATTTTGCAAGGCTATATATTCCTGACCATCGCTAATACATTTGTAATGCACAGAAATGTACTACGCGGCACCACATACAATGCATTCGGAACACACTTTACAAGTACTGTTGATCTAGCGAAAACGATCACTGTTGCAGGGGTAGACATCGCTAAGTCCCAGAGATCTCATATGAGATCAGCATTGTTGTAACGTGAAAATAGGTGTTGTAAGATTTGCTTATGTTAAATGTGAAATTTACATATTGATTCTGTCTAAGGGAGCATTTTAGAAACATTGACTTTTACTCCACCAAACAGTACTAGACGTTAATTAATTAAAACAAAACTCTCTCGGAGCTCAGAAAAAAGAGAATTTTATTTGTTAAAAAACACGTATT
The DNA here is from genome assembly GCF_964235325.1 of Thermobia domestica. Taxonomy (NCBI): domain Eukaryota; kingdom Metazoa; phylum Arthropoda; class Insecta; order Zygentoma; family Lepismatidae; genus Thermobia; species Thermobia domestica. Next base: position 163,301,312 of record NC_137467.1, on the reverse strand, counting down.
TAATCACGGAAAAGTTCTACACTTTCTGAAAGAATTTAAAGCATAATACAATGTATTTTCAAACAAGTCATTACATCTTCGAACGTTTGCATATTTTAGCGCAGAGGGATTATTATATTAAGTGGTCTGATATGAGATCGCTGGGACCATATGTGTTAAACAAAATGCTTGAAATCGCCATTATTAGAATTCTTTATGCTATCCGTCACGTGCTTATTGTTTCATTAGGGCCAAAACTTGTGATAAAAGTACTAAATTCTGAGAAAAAAAAATCTTTTTGTTTTTACCAACAATTTCAAGTCTATGGAAAATATTTATTTGAAATTTATAAGATTCGAATTTACGAATAATTGTCTCAACTATTGAATAAAGTAAATGATAATCCGTAGTTACAATTTCCATATTTTATAAATTTTGAAAATTTTATAATTAATATAGCACGTAGAAAATCTAAGTGCAAAATGGGTGTTTCTGATTCTGAAGATAGGATTTTATAAGGTACTAGGTTTTCATTACTCGTGCCACCTCAGTTTTCATCAAAGTAAGTTCTTCGTCTTTCTGAAACCTATTATAATGCCTTTGGCCATTCCTTCCTTACTTTACGGCCCTGTTGGTATTGACTAGATAACGCACGGTCGTTACTTCTTACCACGCTTCGTCTCATATTCCCTTCTCAGCTAACGAACCGCTGGGGTATTAACAGACAACCCTCTAACGAGAAATTAATGTTTGCATTACTTCTTGTTCAACCTAAGTACACACTGTTAAAAATAATTTGTTAAATTTGAGAAACCGTTTCTTATCTGTGCACTGAGATAATAGTTTCATAGAAATGAGATTTGGCAATTCTCACTCATAAGGGCATTAACAATATGTTTCCTCATTTCGCTTTATACAAACTCATCTACTTTCCTTCACTTCTCGTTAAGGATAGTTTCAAACACTTGTTTCTAAGAAAAGATATTCTCGGTGCACTGATAAGAAACTTTTTTCTAGATTTAAGAAAGTATTTTAAATTATTTTTTTTTTTTTTGCTTTATGGAATGGTAAAAAAAATAGTATAAACGATTTGTCGCATTTCATTTTCAAGTTTCCATTTCTTGTCAAGTAATTTACATTTGAAATGTAAACACCAGTACTTAAAACTTAAAACCTACTGTCGGTGTTATAATCTGAAATGATCTCAAGAGCGGATCTACTTCTTTACAAACTTATTTCTGTTTCATTCCCAGTTTTAGTTTTAAGACTTAAATTTCCAAAAGTGTTCATTATTATTACAGACGAAACGAGATAAGAAATAAGCTTTTGTCGCATCGTGTCGATTCTCGAAGAATGTTTCTGAAGTCTCGTCTTGATACTCAGGATCATTTTTCGTCTTCTGTCGTTGTGTTTTTTTAAGTGTACAAAGTTTGTATCCTCATTTTCTTCTTAATTAAATCTAGGGGTTGCCGTTATCTTTTCACGTCACGAGGAGTACACAAAGGGTTTGATAAAAACGCATAAATCATATTTATTACTGCCTGGGATGTAAATAACCACTCGCCCACTTGCTCGGGGCGGGAGGTTCATTGGTACTGGCGAGTATTTAATATCACTATTATTTATTTCAAAGCTAAGTAAATGTTTTCTATTGTGGGATGTGGGCTAGTAGCTTTTCTCTTGGGCTAGTAAAATGTTATTGCCTATTATCATTGCAGAGTTAAACATTGTGTAATGTCTAACGTATCTTTATACGTTGATTAATGTTCTTCTTTGTCCATGTACTATCATTTTATTAAATTAAAATTATTTCCGTTATAAATCCCCTGAAATGAAAACAGTTTTTGAAACGTAAATCGTGGATGAAGTAGTGTTGCCTACGTAGCTCGAGAAATTTCTATCCTCGTCTCGAAAATGAGAATTTTCAAGCTTCTCGCCTCGCCTCGAATTTGATAGTGTACCTTTTTTCTCGACCCTCGTCTCCTTCTCGTTTCCGAGTTTTATTTTTCTGATGAGCAACAGTGTTGTAATTGAAGGATCTTACAGAAAGAGACTAAACATTGTCTCGCCTGGCAATGAACCTGTTGTTTGGACAATGTTTATTCTTATAATGTTATTCCTGTTACTTCAATATATTATGTACCACCTCCTATCATGACTTCATTCTAACCACTGGTTTGAGTTCGAGAGGTCATTACGTTCCATTCTTTAGACGATCCCACTATCAGTGGGCAGTAGTGAAGGCTTATAATTGATCAAGTGATCGCTGCTTCCATCCAATATGAACTTCTTCACTCTCCACGTTTTTATATTTGTTCCAGTTCTTGTCCTAATTGTCAAATTCTTGCACCGATCTCTGTCATATTTCGAGTCGGAAAATCGTTGTTTCTATCTCCTTTTCGCCACAAACTGAATGTGATTGCCATACCATAGTGTCGGGTTCAAATCTTGGTCCCATCTCCATAAACTCAAATTAAAGTATGTAAAATAAAAAAAGGCACGAAATAAGAATTATATTCTTTATAATCTGTCATTTTTCTTATTTCTTTCACTTTATTTTTAACTGTAGAAATTTCGGACTTTGTATATCCTTCTTGACCAAGTGCCTTCTTTTATCCTAGCTGTGTATGTGTTTGCAAGTTCGACAGCACGAATATTGTAGTACACAGAAATTTTTTAAGGCGAGTTCAAGCTTCGAAGTTTACATAATTCGAGGTGTTTGTATACATATCCTAGCCAGTAAATGTATATTTTTGTATTACATGGTGAAAAGAAAGATTAAAACCTGGAAACACATTTAAACTATCATTATCCGTGTTATACGAAACCTTGGATGAAAGTCCAAATCTAGGATCACACTTTAAGCAGTAAATCATCTGTCGTGTAAAGTCGGGGGCTTAAAGTGATTTTAAATTATAATCAATCAATAAATCAACTAGCCATAACCGAAAGCTAAACATTAGTACTGCTAGATTATTTTTACCCTGAGAGCAAAGTGAATCAATGCTGTTTAACTAATTATAATTTAACTAATTATAATCAATATATTAATGTATTTAACTTATTATTATTATCGATCAACTATCATTATATTTTTTTTTACTTTATAAAATTTTAATTTAACACAATTTTCAATCTTCTATATTTTAATGATTTCTTACTCCTCAACATAACTATTGACTTAATATTTACTATAACGTACTGGGATTAATGAACACTGAGATTAATGATTGCCCAACAGCACATTTTTCCTATATCGTTATATTTTCTTGAGATATTGTTTTTAATCACCTACTTTATTTCACATATAGTGCAGATGAATTTAGTGTTAAAAAAGGGTTTTTTTCTGTGAAGTTTTTTTCAATAAAAACATCGTTCTTTTTCATGTTTTTTTCAAATATCTGTTTTTTTCTGGCAATTATTATTTATTGATTTATGTAGCAGTTTATTGAAATAATCAACACAACTTGAATCGAAAACCCTCGTAACTTACAAATCGTTTGTTTCTTTGTACCCATACGAGCAAAATTATGTGATTATTCCTTTCGGACCCAGATCATTTTTGGCGTTTTTCTACATTTTCAGTTAGTGACTTATTGCTCAAAAACCGTTCATTCGATTGATGTGGTTAAGACCTTGTTGTTTAGAAAATGGATGTGGCTATCTTTTGCTGTAAGTTCCATTGCAGTGTTGCCAATGGTCGGGAATTATTGAGGGAAATGTAGGGGTGAAAATTTACAAAAAGATCCCTAACCGAACATCAAAATTTTTTGTATATAGCACCACTGCTGGTATATGGGTTCAAGTCACCAGAATAAATTATCTGGTGTCTTGACAAGACACAGTGAAATCCTGAAGTCGCTGCCTTCCATTCGAAGAGAGAAATAAAAATTCTCTGTCGTCATACACATGAAATTTTGACACTTTTTACGCCTCAGAAGCAAAAATCAACAGATGTGCCGGAACTACAGCTTCTCTAATTATCCTATTGAAACTTTTTATGGTGCGTTATGTAGGGAATGTAGGGAATCAAGGAAATAGCATAAAATGCATTTAAACTACAAAACAGTAATAGTATCCTTTATATGTTAATTGAATTAATGCACGCGTTTTACATTGTTCATTAAAAATGCACCATAGGTCTTATGACAATCATAAATGATTAACAAACAGCATATACCCTCTGAAAAGTTTAGGACTCTATATATATGTCTTCTGAAATTGCACATATTTTGTTTCAAGTAGACATACGTATAACAAAAGAGTTTTCTGAACAATGAAACTGTAAGTTTAATGTTCTTACATTACTTGCTCAATGCGAAAACTGTTTAGACGGTTGGAAATAAAAATTATCTCCTCTGAATACTCATAATTTGATGTAACTAAACACATTCGCCTTTTGTGATTTTGCCAGTAAAATGAGAAAAACAAAATAGTTTTTCCAGTTCATATTGATGAATAAACAACACATTGCAAAGTTCGGATAAATGCTCACCTTTTCATTCAATTCAATTGAAGCCTCTTCGGATATCTTATAGTTATATTTGTTCATGAAGAATTAATTGCTCAGTATGTAAAGTCTCATTAAAACTTGAATTGTAAAATTGGGAACCCAAATCCCATCTAATATCTAAGTAACTCTTGTGGATAATTCGATCATATGCTGATTAAGCTATTTCTAGCTCTTCTGCTGGTTATAAAACTTCTACACTCAAGTGGGGAAAAAGAGAAAGAAAGGAAGAAGTAAATATGTTTATTTTGCACCTGGGTCTTACTCGGGCTCATGTTCGCTATTCTCAATGGGGATCGCATTCACTAATCTCAATGAGGATTAAAATATGACTCACACTAATTTGAACTTAGGATCGCTATTCACAGATTATGACTGATTGACGATTTCAAGTGCGTGTGATGGCACATCGATTGGGGATCGGTCACATCATATTCTTATTCAAGAGTTGTACATGAGAAAACTTTCATTCCGAAGGTTGCTACGCCAGTTCTCACCAGAAAGTTCTTCTTTTCACAGACTTGCTTCCAACTCGAAACTGAAAGAACTTCGCTTCCAAGTTGTACTCCACCCCTTTCTAGCCTCCTCTTGCCCCAAGTAATTTCCATCTGTTCCCAAAATTTAAGAAATTCTTGGTAGCATGAAATTTCAGTTTAACGGAAAAGTTATCTTCATAGTGACAGACTTACCTGTCCTCACTAGTCGATATATTCTGCTGGTGCCAAGGGATTGGAAGGCCGTTAGCAGAAGTCTATTAATCTTCGAGGAAATTATTTTCAGAAATAAAACGTCAATCACTTTGATATTGTGTTTCTTTTTATGATATTTTTAGAAATTTAAAAGCAAAACACATTTATAGGGCTATGGGAAGCAGGAAAACTTTTCTTTTGATTAGTATGGGAATTTTTCGAAAAAAGAAATAAAGCGTAAAATTGAGAATTTTCTACATTAAAATTTTCAGAATTTTTAAAGTATCAACTATATAAATTTTAATAAATCATATGGACCAAAGTGTTCAACAGTTAAAATTTTTCCCTTGTTTAATAATTTTGGAATTTTTATATTAATTTTTACCCGAAATTCAAGTGGTTATTATCACATAATTAAAGTAATTCTAGGTATCTTTATTAATAATCAAAGTGCCATTAATAGAAAGAAAGATATTTCTTTTTAAACCCGTAAATTTCATTAATTACTTTCATGTACCACGCAAAACTAGTGATAATGATTAAAACTATTTAAGGATAATGGATTGAAGTAGGTAAAATTATAACAGGAACTACTTGATTTCAGTTTAGTGCATCTTACTATACAGAGTATATCTATTTATTAAATAAGGGTCTACAGTGTTATGTAACATCATTGCTAAAAGTCCTTTACATCGCCGTGAATGGATGTAACAGAGAAGTACTCAAAAGAAGGAAAGGTTGCATAGGAATTTGTGATTAATTTTGAAGAGTTTTTTTTTTTTTTTTTTTTTTTGACTATGGAATTAACGCAGGTATAGCGAATAAAGGGACAGATTTGAAGCATGAGTGCATTGTCATCTCTGAAAACATACGTGTTCTCTATTTCTCGATTTATTGTCTTATATGTTAAGTTAAACACCACAACATCTATCACTGATAGCGTAGATCATCTTACTTTTTAAAATGGCCTCTGTAGCTTACTTGCCAAATCTTTATTTTCCAGACACAATGTAGAGAGATGCGATAGAAAAAATACAACATCTGTAAAAACAATGTGATTCACTAAGGATTGTAGGAATTAAAACATGTGAGTTAAACACACGCAAGAGAGCAAAAGGGAGATCTGGAAATTTGAACTTTTACAAATGTCTTAGAGAGGTGAAAATATAGTTAAAAATTGCAAAATTAATCACGTAATTTATATTTTATTTCTTATATCCTAGTATACTTATTTCAGCATCCAAACCTTTCCATCTAGGATTACGAGATAAAGAGAAAAGGGAAACATTTTCTATTTCAAGAATTAAATCAGAAAGAAATTTCACTCTACTTGACCTACACTCGAACTCATAACCTTTGAATTGGAGAGTCAGAGTTCTATCAATTTAGATAATAACTAAAACTAGCGCTTTTCACTCTTCAGAAATTACCACAACCTGTCTGCAGGACACTTTTCTAAGTCTTAAATGTGTGGGTGATTTATTTAATTCGCCTCACCGTCCTTATTCTCGAAAAAGCCAAAGTCGAAAGTAAGTCTCGAAAGTGTCCTCATTAAGTCTCAAAAAAGTCAAATTTAAATAGGCCCTTTTTCGAATTCCAGAAATCGATTATGGTGGTCTTAAGTCACGCATACGCAATCCAAAAATGCGTATTTCATTAATTTTTAGTGGGTGTACAGAATATTCCATACAGGGTGAAATTCCCAGAAATCACATCAACCGATTTTTGAGATATGCTCTGATTTTTTGATTGGTCCAAAGTAGGCAAACGATTAGCCTTGATAGCAGTGAACACAGAATTCTTTGGTGCGATGTCGGAAGTGTTAAAAATCGTCATCAGCACTGTTTCTAGTTTTCGGGAAAACGCATGCTGTGATGTTTTCTTTTACAATTATAAGTGAAGAACACGTGAAATATACCGTGACGAAATACATCACATCACACATTATTCCGAACACACACACACACACACACACATAAATGTAGCTGCTGGTTTCTAACACCTTCGACTTACCTCCGAAGCATAGGATGTCCAATGTTGTTAAGGCTTATGTTCTGCCTACTTTGAACCCTCCTTGAAATCAGGGTACGCCTGAAAACTCTATTGACAGCATATCTGAGAGTAACACCCTATATGGAATACCCTGTATACCTATTGAAAATTGCACTTTTGAATTGTGTATGAGTTGCTTCCTTTACACTGATAAGGAGCACCATCCACAGTTTCTGGAATTCGAGATAGGGTCTGTTGAAATTTGGCATTTTTGTGATTCCGGACAGCCCTAGCTCTGAAACTATGCACTTTTCGCCATAGGTCCATAAGAACTTTTTCACTTATCTTGGTGTGAGGAATCAGTTCTTACAGTTTGCCGGTATAGTTCATTAATACCCTGTATCTATATCTATATCTATCAATATCTATCTATCTATCTATCTATCTATCTAGTTCTTCCTACGTTATCACTATATACTTAATATGAAATATATTAATAGGAAATTAGATTAAAAATTGTTTATTGTACTAAATTCAATTAATAAGTAACGATAATAAAATAAAATAATGCAGTAATAAAAACTGACTCAAGAAGGTCCCGCAAATTGTCGCTCAAATATGATTGTCACATAGCACATATGATAGAGCATAATGAGAAATGAACATAAGTAAAATTTAAGGTGTTATTGACCAGAAGGATAGGAGCTACAGAGATTCAAAATTTGAATATTCGAGAAATTGTATCATGGAATTATGTACGTTTAAAGTAAATATCTTGAAAACCGTTAAAGGAATCAAATTAAAAGCTGCTCAATGTAATAAGAACAAATTATCCTAACGAAAACAGTGTTGCCATAGGTGGTGCAGTGTTGCCAACCCAGAATAAAATATTTTGTTTCAAATAACACCATATAAAAATGTGCATAGGTTTAAAATGTACTTTTACCACTAAACATAACAGTGAAGTATAGTGGTGCAGTGTTGCACACTATTGGAGCTAAGTGTGCTGAAAATGTTCAAAGGAAAAGTCTGATATATGGCAACAGATGGTAATAAAGGTATGCATTAGGAAAAATAGTGGCTCTGCATTACATTTCCGTAATCCCTGTGAATAAACATACAACTCGCGAAAGCGGACAACACCCGAAGAAAGTAACCTGTTATCTAATTCTGCAAACTGCTTTTTCAGATTATCCAGATTTAGTAGAATACTTTCTTGGTTTATGTCCTTCGTGTTAAGTGGAATATTCTTCTACTTCCTTTCCTAGAACCATATGACTATGTTAGTGCACACTGTAATAATATCGTATTCACATTGAAATTATAATTATTTTATTACTGGCTCATTTCGTTTTTGCCGTGGGGTCCAGAAGGCTAGGCCAGCGATTTATTTGGGATCGCGGGTACCATTCCCGCCTCAAACATGTTTTTCTTGTAGTTTTCACCTTGCACTTCATTGTTATCTTTCTCTTTCATAGTCGTTCAGATATCACTTTACACTATATTCCCGTCCTATATGGCTTCGAAGCTAACACGGGACCGGAAAATAGCATCATTCAATTTCGTTTTTCAAATGCATCAAAATTTTGTGACACTGTTGACTTTTTGCTGTGTTATACTATCAGTGTTATGCATTTGAACTAAATTGATAGTATGGGACCCAGAATCCTTTATTACCATCTGTTGCCACATATCAGACTTCTTCATGGTACTTTTTCAGCACACGTAGCTCCGACAGTATGCAACATTGTACCACTATACTTCACTGTTATGTTTAGTGATAATAGTATATTTTAAATATGTGCAAATTTGTAAAGTGCTACTTCATAAAAATATTTTTGCTGAGCTGGCAACACTGCTTCAACTATGGCACACTGCTTGTGGTTTTCGATAGGGCATTTTGTTCTCATTATATTGTGCAGCTTTACTTTAAACATACATAATTCCATGATATAGGCCTAGTTTTTTGTATATACAAATTTTGAAGCTTCGTAGCCCCTACACTTCTAGTCCACAGCATCTTAAATTTTGCTCATTTTCATTTCTCATGATGCTCCATCAGATGTGCTATGTGGCAATCAGATTTGAGCGACAACTTGTGGGACTTTCCCGCGTGAGTCTTTTTATGAAGTATTGCAGTCTACATTTTTAGTTAGCGAACCAAATATAAAAAAGATATTTCTGAAGTTTAATTTTCAGACTTGTGTCCCTCTTAAATATTCCTGGACCCGTCCCGGTATCGGCTCTTACCAATCAACTGCTAATAATCATAGCGTACTTTTTGAAATGTTTTCATACGTTCTTTGCATAAGGAAAAGTTTTCCGTATTATTTTTTCTTCGTCTTTGTTCCCTTCTGCTGTGGGCACTGGAGCAACTGCTACACTCGCTCCTTTGTAGTTACGCCACTGGATATGATATCTGTAAGATCTATGTAATTCACTAAGGAATTATAGGAATTCGAGTTAATCACACATAAAAAAGCAAAAGGGAAATTTAGAAATATGAAATTTTAGAAACGTCTTAGAGAGATGTAAATATAGTTAAAAACTGGAAAAGGAATCACGTAATTTATTTTTATTCTTATATTCTAATAAACTAATTCTAAATCGAAACATTGCTATCTACGATTACGAAATAAAGTGAAAAGAGAAATATTTATATTTAAAGAATTAAATCAGAAATATCTCTCTACCTCATCTAGATTCGAACCCATAACCGATGCATTCGAAAACCTGAGTTTTAGTAACTGAGCTAAAAACTGGTTTGACAATAGAAGGTCTAACGATGCTTTTCACAGTTCAGGAGTTTACCATGACGTGTTTGCAGGACACTTTTGCAAATCCTAAATCTGTGCGTCAATCCGCCTCACTGTCTTTATTTAAGAATGGAAATTGGTTATCTTGAACATGAATATGTGTTGCTTTCGTAAAGCATAATCAATGTAAATAAGATTATAATTATTATAAAGAATACGCAAGTATTTATTCAGGAAAAGGTAACACATATTTCCAAAAAGATATTTCAATAAAAATTAAGAAATAAGCAAGTTATAATAAAAAAGAGAGATCTCTGAAACTTTCATCACCAAATTATAATTTCCGTTTTTGTAAACGTGGCAAACACTGAGCGAAATTTACTAACAAGCAGAAAGCAGACTTTGGTAAATAAACCATTGAACTTTGGCCATTTTTGCGAGGTGGTAGTGCACATATAAAGTGTTAATATTACAAACTGAGTGTGCACAATTGCCATAAATAACCGACAAAAGTTTCTTAAAATTTTCGACTCTCAACATATATCGTAAAACACGTAATGTTACTAAAGGGTGGCGTGGCAGAGTGAAGAGCAATTGCGGCCGTGTTCGATTCTCGCTGGAGTCAACTTTTTTCTTTTTTTTTCAACCAATAAAACAGCCATTTGTATCTACAAGTAAAATATTAATTCATCATATGTCTATAAGGAATAAAACAATAGAAATGTTCAAATCAGTTTAAAATATTTCAGTGTTACATTTTAACTAGCAACAAAATGTAATCTATTTGGTAAATATATTGATATCCGGAGTTATAAATTATGGTTACCACAATGGTTCTATAAAAGTGTTCTTGACGTCTTGTGTGTATATCTGTAGATAGCGTTCGAATTACAATCGGGATGAGGGGAAAATCCGCGTTGGTAATAAGTTTCCTTTCTCAAAAAAGGACAGTGAGGTGAACGAAATAATTCTCGCACATGTTTAGGATTTATTAAAGTGCCCTGCGAACAGGTCGTGGTAACTTCCTGAAGAGTGAAAAGTGCTAGTAGCAATTATTAAATTAATCGGTAGAACTCTGACTCTCCAATTCAAGGATTGTAAGTTCGAGTCTAGGTCAAGTAAAGTAGATCTTTTTTCCAATTTAATTTTTGAAATGGAAAATGTTTCTTTCTCCCCTTTATCCTGTAATCCTAAATGGAGATGTTTGGACGCTGAAATAAGAAAAGAAATATTATTTTCATGATTCCTTTCGCAATATTTAACAATATTTTCACCTCTCTAGGACGTTTCTAAAAGTTCAGATTCATAGATCTCCCTTTTGCTCTCTTACGTGTGTTTAGTTCAGATGTTTTACTTCCTATAGTCTCTTAGTAAATCACATAAATCTTACAGATCTTGTATCTCTATCCTTTTCTTCTCTCTACATTGTGTCTGGAGATTAATGTTTTGCCAAATAGGCTACAGAGGCAATTTTAAAAACTAACATGATCGACGCTATCAGTGATAGATGTTGTGGTGTTTAACTTAACATATAAGACAAAAATTTAAAAAAAAAAAACTGAAAATACGAATCTTTTCAGAGATGACAGTACAATCATGCTTCAAATCTCTGCCTTTACTCGCTATACTTACGTTAATTCTCTAGCCAAATAAAATGCTTCAAAATTAATCACAAATTCTTATGTAACCATCCTTTCCCTGGAGTACTTCGCGGTTACATACAATTCACTTGGATGTAAATGCACTTTTGGCGAGGGGGTTACAAACTCTAAGAATAGTGTGTGTACTTGTGATAAAACTCATGATAATGCGAAATGATGGCGCACCCACAGTTTTTCAGCTACTGTGCAGCTTTCACGATCAAGAAAAAACAAAACGAAATATATATTTGGTTTTACATTCTAGTGGAACAGTCGAGGGGCGTCATCTAGGAGGATAAGAGGTCGAAATTGCCACCCCTCAATAGTTTGAGTAACAAATATACGTTAATCGATTTTCTACTAATATACTAGTACAAAACGTGAAACTCTTTTTTCGGTGGTACTCTCGTCCCCTCAAACAAAGTCTGAAATGACGCTCCTGGAGCAGTCGAACATTTAAACATACATATGTAGGCGTGGAGGTTGAGTCAAATAGTAGAAGGTCGCTACGCTCGCACTTCTTTCTTTATTTCACTTTCAAAAGCTTAGAAGTACATGTAAAGTTATATATAGTTTCTGGTACTTTGTTTTGTATTTACCATTCTTGCACTTTGGTCCCGAATTACAAATATAATATCAATTGCGTGTTTCCGTAACTGGCAATATAATACAAAATTCTTTCGTACATGCAATTGCACTAAATGCAAATAAAACACATCAGTGTTATCGTGACTTTCAAATATACTATTCTTCTGCCATCCTGAAATATTTGGACCCTCTTATCATCACTTTTTTTCTTATATTTCTTCGTTAATAACACGATAATATTTAACATGATAATCTTAGAAAATAAGCGTTTTAATACTTATAACTAAAGAGAAGCAAAGTATGAAGAAATATACGAAAATAAGAAAATGGAAAGTTCAAAATATGATAGAGTATCAAAGGTTAATTATATGCTATTAAAAGCTGAAATATATCTATACATCGACATATAGATATATACTATATAGGCATGTGTAAGAGTACAAGTTACTGACCCATCGCCCAGGTCATAGTACTATAGGTAGAAACGTGAAATTTGAACAGAATACTCCCTTGTCAAGAGATAAGAAAGTAAACGTGACCAAAGGAAGTCGTGTCAAGTATCGAGTTTCTCACAAATCCGTTTAGTTAGAGAGATGAATCTTGGCACATGAACATGTGATTTTCGTAATAGTAAACTCATTCGTAAAAGAGGAAAGAGATGAGATTTCTGTAATATTATAATTCTTCTTTATTTATTCAGATAGTTACGAAAGTGAGGATTTGCAAACGTTGAGGAGAAATTCGTTTTATAAATCCTTACTTTAAAGTAAGGATATAAGCATTTTATCGTACTCACAAATTCTGTTTCTAAAGAAGAAAATTTCCAAAATATTGAAGTTCACTGTTTTTTATTCAGTAAATGTCCAACGTGAGTATTCGCTTAAATGGGAGCTGTGACATTCGTCATATAAATTCTTAAGTAAAAATGATTGTTCTCGCATTTTCGAAAATTTTGGCCTTATTGGGGAAATTTCCAAAATATTCAAAATTATCTTTCTTCATTCAGAAAAGGGCAAATGTGGGCATTTCTTAATGGCTGTTAGGGTATGTATACCAATACCTAGAATTACCTAGGTACATGAACTTCGGAGCATAAGAGAAGATGAGACGACGAAGCATGAGAAGTGGTAACGAATGGATGTTATTCAGTGAAAAGCAGCAGAGCCGTAAACTAGAGCAGAAATGGAAAAAAGCGTTACAATATACTCCTGAAAGACGAAGAACATACTTGGATCGAGAGAGAACTGACACGTGGGCGCAGTGAACAACAATGTGTTCAGGATTTTATAAGAAACTTTCAGCCAGAATGAAGGAACTATTTTCCGAGAAGCATTACAACACTATGGAAGCCATTGTCCGTGCTATATCGTAGTTCCTGTGGAGCAGCGACAAAGATTGATGCGCTGACAATGCATGACGCCTTCCGCACTTGTGACAGAATTCGATAGAGAGGAAGACCAATACACTGAAAGAATGTAACAGGTGTTCATTTGTGCATTCTGTCTTCCTATTACTGATCCATCTCTAGTATGTATTTGAAAATAATACAGTATGAGGTTATAAAAGGAATTTGCCTAACCCGGTTGACATAATATTGTCAGAAATCAAATTCAGGAATAAATTGATCATTCCTAGAAATGGACTACTCTCTGCATCGAAGCTTGAATGTGTGAAAATGGTTTCCAGAAGATCGAGGTATCGATACGTAAGGTTAATTGAAAGTGAGGTCCAAAAGATGTCAAGGTAAGATCGATCCTGCGTGACGTCAAATTATTGTGAGGTAAGTTCGAGGGAGCCTAATGTCATATTAGTGAAGTGAGTGTGATCAAAGTAGTGATGTCAACGTGACATTGAGTGACCGTGACGTCGAAATAATGTTGTGAGTGTAAAATTGAGCTTGCTTGATGTTAGATTGGCGGTGTGAGGTTGACTAAGTATCAGGTCGAAATGATGTCATGAACATGAGATTCAGTTAGGTTAGTCCAAAATGAGCATCTTTGTTTATTACAGTGAGTTCTTTCTTTAAAAAAAAATTTATAGACTTCTATAAATAGTTTTTGCTTCCTTATCAACCGCTTATTAGTATACTTCTTAAAATTTCTAATTCCTCCCAAATATTATTATTATTATTATTATTATTATTATTATTATTATTATTATTATTATTATTAATATTATTATAATTATTATTTACGTATAGATATGTGTAAGGATGTAATATGCGTGTATACTGATGCTCTCATCTAACCGTCTGATTTAGCCCATACGACATAGTGTGGGATGTCTTTGCTTTTTATCTGTAAGTACGATCTTCGTTTGCTTTTTGTATGTTAAAAGCCCCGTAGCATGAAAAATTCATAGCGAAGAACAACTTAATTTGCACTCCACTGATAATACTGTAACAGAACATTCTAGAAATTGTCAAAAATGAAGTATACAGGGGCGGCTTTAGGATTTCAATATTGGGCAGGCCTGCTCTTTCGCTTATGTATACATATATATGTAGTGGCGAAGCGTAATCCCACAAGTAAGACAGACCCGACAAACTAATAACACAAGTAACATTTAATGTATAATAAAATGTTCAAATTACTGTCATAATTCTATTTTCCTTATTGATTTAAACAAAACTTATTACCTAATCTATTTATTTTAAAGAGCTTCCTTAGTTATATTTCTAACACTGTTTGGAATTGAATTTATGTGCATGTATGCATTTAAGAAATAATGAATATATAAGCAAAAGTAGCTGAAAAGTTATTATTATTATTATTATTATTATTATTATTATTATTATTATTATTATTATTATTATTATTATTATTATTATTATTATTATTATTTATTTATTTATTTATTTATTTTTAAAGTAGGTACAACATTTTATTTTCATGTACATTATTTGTGTACATTTTATTATTTTTTTTAAGTTTAGAAAATTGTTAATTTTAATTCACAAAAAAAAAAAAAAAAAAAAAAAAGACATCAATTTTACACAAAATGACGATCTTAACTAATTTAGCCTTTGGCTATACTTTCCCAGAACTTTGCTTTGCTCTGCTCTGAAACGCCACTAGAGTAATAAAAATAGTAATACTTTCCGAAACATTCTACCGTCATTTCCGTTTTGGTTAAAGGGAAACGAAATTTTGCAAAAGCAATAGTTAGTCAATTTTGTGTAAGTTGAAGCAAAAGGATTCACGAAGCAAAACTTAACATTTCTCAAGTAGGGAGAAAAAAGAAGCCAGGAAGAGAGAACATTGTTTTACTGCATGCCGCGTGCAAGCCTGTTTAAAATCTCCCCTTCCATTCTACAAGCACGCATGAGCGATGACAGAGTTATAGAATTGTCATATGTCAGTTTGAAGAGATTCAGTGTGATTGATTATTTTGGTAGTTGTTGTTACAACACCGATCAGAAAATCCTGTATATATATGAAAGCGTCATCTATATATGAAAGCGTCAAACGTTCGGTAATGAAAGCGTCATCTTCATGAACATACAGCATGTTTAGAATTGTGAATACTCGCGAAAGTTAGTTACTGCATTTCCACACACAATATATATTTTTGGCAATGTGTTTGGCGACAGACACTGTGTACCTTGATTCCCCGAAAGTAGGATCAGGTATTCTTTTCATTTTCTGCCCAAGAGACAGATTAGCAATAAGTATCACGGTGCTTGCCACTCCCCTCCGAGCATTGTATTTACTAACGACCTTTTGGATAACGATAAGTTGCGTTAAGAGGCGTGGGGTAAGGTTATTCTTGAAGTAGGGAAATCTGACACTCTTTTTCTAGAGCATATTCTCTGCTTCAGCTTATATCCAAGGAAATGCGGTCGTATAACTAAACGTGTCCGAAGTACTCGTCGTATACTATGGCTGTATGTGGGATTAGTATGCATACCTTGTATTAGCAAAATGTATTCTTGAATCTGATTTATGATATCCTTCCCCTTGCGGCTGGACTTCTCTCGGTGGCCAATTCTATGATGGAATATCTGTGGTGAACAACTGTATACGACGGGAAGTTATAATTATCGCGATATACAATATACCGCGATTCTTGGCGTACCTGAAATGTCACAAAATAAATCATATCTTTAACCCGTGTTCATTGTTTACAAATACGGGAAGCTGTTTGACGTATGTCTTGAAAGATACGTCTTGCGATCTTGCTAGAATAAGTTAAAAATTTTAATGGTAATTAAATATTACTCAATTTAATAATTATGTTGTTTATAAAGTAGATATCCAGGTCTGGAGTACATTAATTCACTCCTATATATTTATTCATATATATTTTTATTAATGGTATATATATATATTAAAGAATTATTCAATTTTCTACTACTGATATTTACATGCTAGTGTTTTGCCTGTTAGAAGCCTGTCGATGGAGGATAGGACAAAATTCCATTATGTTCAGTTTCCCTTGCTTGGAATTTTACATTCGAGTAGTTGGCGCTAAAAATTTTCAAATGATATTTTTCTAGCTTTTCTTTTTAGGAGGCCAAAACACAAAAAGGCAGCCTCCCTCATATTTCGTAGCTGTACGTTGTAATTGTCCTTGAGTATGGGATCTAGGCCTGCCATTCGCTGCACTGGAAATGAGTAGGGCAGTTTGGAGAGAATCCCCTCTAGTTAGTTACTGTATATAGTCAAGTTAGACATTCCGCTACAATACAGATGACCACTAAAGCAATTGGTTTTGGCCTTAAGATAGCTTAAACCATGCTGGAAATTAGGAATTAAGTTTATCTCTTAGAAGTTTGATCGTAAGTCTATAATAGATTCTACTTGGGACATTTATTGCATCATCTGAATGGAAGTATATAAGCTTCCTATGGGTTCCATAAGGAAGGTGAGTGAAGCTCGAATAGGATTAGGAATTGGTTCCTTGGAGGAACTTTTTATTTGAATGCGAATGCGTTTGGGTTCGATCCCCTGTGTATTTAATAGCACAATTAGGTGCTCTGAATGATTAGAAATTTCTCATGCAAGTTTCATGCAGGAAAGTGTAAGAGTGAGTGTTGATCAAATTCCTCATTCCTTGAGTGCAAGGAACTTTAGTCAGAGCCGTGGAGTGAAGCTAACAACCTATTCCAAGACCAACCTATCCTACATATTTTTATTTAGATAGATTCCTTAATGTAGACTTAAAATGGAATCTCAGAATCAGAGTAGGCCAGACTGTGTCCTGTGAGTCAAGGTTTAGTCTTTCAAATGTAAGGAGTACGGGCCAGGATTAATTGTTTCCTGTAAACCGTATTTCCACAGGTCCCTTCCAAATTAGAGAGATCTTGAATAATTAATTAAATTAGGAAAATTGGAAGTTAGCTTGAATTCTTCTTTCTCCATTAGCTATTAGGGAAAGGCAAGCAGGATATTTGGATGTGTATAGGGGCGGAGTAGTGTCCTGAGATTGTAGTCTTTATCCCACCTCCAAAATTAGAACATTTATTTGTAATAAATAATTAATCTTCATTCAAATTTCTCGATCTATTCATTTAATTTTCTTTGATATGAACCAATACTAGGCATAACGAGCAGGTATTTATTAGTGGTCGTATAGATATATAATTATTGAGCAGAAGGTTTTTAATACGAAGTCTTTGTAATTTTAATTTTTATTTTGTTTGGAGGGAAAATAATAATAGTATAAACTCTTGAGGGAAGTGAAGGTTATTTCAGTAATTTCATCTCAAGTAAAGGCTGAGCCAATTATATATATTTAATTTCTAGTTCTATAGATTTATGTCAATAGAGACAAGAGAGATAAGAATATTTACCGTACGGACACTCGGATTGGCAGCCAGAATTTTAAAATTCCCCCCCCCCCCCTTCGAGTCTGTTCCTACCTTCACCTAAACACAAGCAGATAAAACTAGTTTACTTTTGATCAAGTCTTTTTTTCAGAGTAATGCATAAGATGGATGTGCTTTGTCGCTGGGCTATAACTCATACCCACGCCGAGACGCTTACAGCTTTTGTGCATTCTGTAATGTATAGAAATGCCTGTATTACTTCCCGAGAACAAAAATGTTACCAAAACACTCTTTTGGAAGTGTTACGTTGTAATCATTTAGAACACAGTGTAGTGTGCATGAAAGGAAGTACTGTACGAGCAAGGGCGACACATCAAGAATATGAACAGCAAGTGGGAAACACAATCTAAATTGTAGGGTGAACATAGGTATTTATACAGAGTGTTCATTTTGAATCTTAAGGCATATATTTAGCACTTCGACATTGACACATTTGTGATAGAAAACAGTGATATCACATCAAATTAAAAAAAAATCGCCGTTTCATTATTTTGTAGTTAAGCTTTAGTGTCTTTATTTAGTCAAAATCTCCATAATCGCTTATTTAACATTAATATTCACAAAGTATAATATATCTAAACGCATAAAGAGTTATGTAACATGCCCACTCATTATTTCTCTACTTTCTAATGATAATTAACTAAATTGGTACACATTAAGAAATAATAAATAAAATTCAACTCCTTTCTTGTAATTTCAAGTCATCATGAAAACTGGTTTAATCTCCAATATTATGAGAAGAGCAGCAACGCTTTTGAAGAAAACTAAACCAAAACCTTCGCATAGCATAACGAAATCCAAAGCCGAGTCAAATTTCTGCTCCATTCCCATAATTTTCCTGACGTTTTACACACTCTCCTATTTATAATTAATTCAACACAAATGTTTGGTGTGACAATTTTGGAATCAGAGATGGAGTTAATTCCGCCAACTTCACTCACGTACCAGGGAAAATTACAAGAGTATACATTTTACAGACAAGAGTTTAGGAAGTAGGAGTGATTATAGGTACATTTTTATTTGCCGAACGCATGGTAAGTATTTGGGTGTCAGATTAGTCCTCCGGGTCACCATTTTAGCCTCACCGCTTGATATAAACAATAAACCACGTTCATACTAAATCACTCATGAACGCATTAACAAACACGAATACATTTTTTTATAAATAGAACAGGGACACTAATAATAATATTACAAATATATAGCATTACTCGCATTTTATCTGCAGAGAAAATCGCTAGACCCTGAATACATAGAATAATGATTTTACTCCACCCCTGCGAGTAAGTAAGGATTAGAAATAGTTTTGTAGGCTTTCTGCATTTATGACAATATTAGCCCCTTACGTATAAGAGATGATGTCCCTCGGCGACGACACTGCAGGTGCGGGGTATTGCAGAGCGAGAAAGGAATCAGAGTTGAGTTGAGTGGATTTTGACTTTAACGCCCCTTTCAGTAGAGAGGCTATACGAGACTTGGAGCTACTGATTAACGTGGAATCCAAAACACATGAGCTTCCACCGGGAATCGAACCCGGATCTTCCATGCCAAAGGCGCGTAAGCTAACAGCTTACCCACGAAGGAGCTCAAGAAAGTAATCAGAAAGTAAGGAGATACCTGGAACCATTATTTTAGGTTCGATCCTAGTGTGAATGAGAAAGAAACGGGAAAATTTGACTCAGGATGACTGACCTGAGCTTTAAAAGTCTTACAAGCTAATGTACCTACCGGGAATTGAACCATGGACAGAAGGCAAGTTTGCTAGCGCTGAGCGTGCATTTTTCAAGTAAACCTTTAAGAAACATAAGACGTAGTATTTTAAGTGGTGCTTCCTTTTGATTTTGGAATATAAGCAATTTATTCAAGTATAAAACTGCATTAACAACATAAACTAAAATCTAGATATATCATGGGAGAGTAATGTGCTGCCACCTTACCTAAGATAAACCTGAAATGAAGTTAATGGTAGGAATATATATTTCCGTTTTGGATACTGACCAAATCTGAATCTAACAAAAACGTATTGAATTGCAGCATTATCTTTGCAGGTCATAGAGCATAAACTTAGACTGACAAATTTATCTTCAGAGAGATGATTCTCTATTTTGCCTTGTATTTGTTTCGCAATGCAACATCGAAATAAGAACATAAGTGAAATAAATTAGGAGTGCCATACTTTGCGTTATAACAAATCTTTTTCTGCGTCTATAATTACATTACGGGCGAAGGCTTAGAATGCCTATTTACGCCCCTCTAAAAAGTCTGAGGTTTCTCTATAATGGAGAATAGTCGGTTAGCAACATTTTTTTTTTTTTTTTTTTTTTTTGCTAGTCGTGCACGACTAGCTCCCGCCCAAAGGGTACCGCCCTTTATATTGGGAAGTGGAGTATAGGAATGATGGGATTAGGAAATTGTGGATGGGTACTAGTAGATTTATTAAACTTTATTTCAACATTTTATTTTACATCATCATATATATATTAATGCATTTACTGATCAACAGAGTAGTATATCATATATTATCAGAAGGGTTGGACATTATGGCCGTTAACCATAATCATATCGGAAGGGGGATGGGAATGAATGGTAATGAGGTGCACAAGACGTCACAGCAACGGGTTTTGTTAGCAAGACAGATGTGTGTTATCTTCTGATCCGGGGGCAACTCCGAATCTGATGGAGACAGGGGAAGCCCAGTTAAACAAGAGGACTACTGTGCATAAGATGGAATAATGCAAGGTGATGCCGTGTCAGTGATGTAGTCTGTAATGAAAAGATGGTCAGGACTGTCAGGTGGTAAGGAGAAGTGGTACAGGGTAAAGAGGAGCGAAAGTGGGGTATGACGGAGAAGGACATCGGTCGGGTGTAAAGCAAAGTGATGCATCGTGTCTAAGAGTAGGGGGTGATGAGTTTGAAAGCGGGTTGAAATGTAGCGGAGGCGTAAGGTTTCTAGGTGATAGAGTATGTGGGGAAATGGGGTACGATCGTAGAGTTCATGCGTTGGGCTGGGAAGGCGGATACGGAAAGCTAAACGGAGTGCGTGTCGTTCAAGAATTTGAAGTCTGGTATAAAAGGAGGGAGCTGCGGCAATCCAGGCGGTAAACCCGAAAGTGAGAACTGGGCGGAGAAAAACTTTGTAGGTGGTTAAGAGGGTGTGGGTGTTTAATCCCCAGGAAGTACCAGTGATACGGCGTAGAAGGTTGAGACGATTATAGGCTTTGTTGCAGATGGACTTCAGATGGGCAGTCCATTTAAGATGTCTGTCAAAAATTATGCCTAAATAAGTGACGGTGTTTTGAGGCTGAAGAGGAACGTTGTCGACATGAACATGGAAGTTAGCAGGGTTGCGATACACGCGAGATCGTTTGTTGGGAGGAAGAAAGATGATGGTTTGCGTTTTAGCAGCATTTAGGGTCAGTCGCCAGTGTGTGCACCAGGAGAGAAATGTGTCAATAGCTATCTGCAGAGTTCGGTTTATCTCTTGGATAGTGTTGGCTATGGCGAGAAAGGCTGTGTCATCTGCAAATTGATATAAACTGATATTTCCAGGCAAAGGAGGAAAGTCGGCCACATATAACAGATATAATAACGGAGATAGTGAGGACCCTTGAGGGACACCAGAATGGAGAAATATAGGGTGTGAGAGGTGGTTGTTAATAGAGATATAACTAAGGCGGCAAGAAAGAAAGTGGAAGATAAAACGAATGTAACACAGAGGAAGGCGGTAAGAGAAGAGTTTGTACACAAGACCAAGGTGCCACACCTTATCAAAAGCTTTTTCTAAATCGAATAAGACCAGGCAGGAAGGTTTTGATGTGTTGAACTGCATTGTGATATTGGTGGTAAGGCGCATAAGCTGATCATTGATACTATAAGAAGGTCGAAAGCCTGCTTGCGGAAGAGGAAGAAGATTATGATCGGAAAGATGACGATGTAGACGTGTGACAAGGATGCGTTCCAGAATTTTGCTGAATACAAGAGTGAGCTGAATAGGCCGATAAGAGGAGACAGCATGTGGAGGTTTGTTTGGTTTAGGAAACATTAGAGTGATCGATGATTTCCAGTGAGTCGGGATGAAGGCTGTGCGCAAAATGAATGTGTAAATAACTGCAAGTAAATGGAGAAGAACATAGGGAGCCTCTTTGATATGTCGGTAAGAAATACGATCGGCGCCTGGAGCCGACTGACGTTTTCGTGCGACTGTACTGTGGATATCTTCGACCGTAATAGGGGCAGTGAGATAACTATTTGCAGGTAGGTGGTGGTTGGAATGGGGTTGAAGATCGGGTGAAGAAAGATTGATATTTTCTGCTGGATGACGGCGTATGGATGGATCAGATGCAAGAGGAGTGAAAATACCTTGAAGATAATCAGCAAAGGCATTCGCTTTAGCAGTATCGTCAGCGAGAGGGTCATCTCCGTCTAACAGAGGGTACGGTGTACGAGAGGATCGTCCAGTGAGTTGGTGGAATCGTTTCCAGTATCTGGTAGGATGGGTGATGGTGGAAAGATCATTGCAGGTAGTAATCCAACGACGGCGTTTATAAGCAACAAGGTAGTTGTGAACAGTGCGTTGATACTGGCGGTGGAGACGGAGAGACTCAAGGTTACCAGTGTGAGTGAAGTCTCGATAATGTGCCCGGGAACGTTTGATAAGTGTAAGATACTGAGGAGGAAGAGCTGGTTTGTAAGCATGAGTGGTGCGAAGCGGAATATTTTGGGCAGAGGCAGTGTGGATGGAAGCTGTAATAGTATCTAATGCGACATAAAGGTCATCTTCTGTTTGTGGTTCCGGGACATTTTCTAAGTGATGTTGAAGAAATGTGCGGTAACCGTTCCAGTTGGCTTTGTCGAACATAGGAAAAGAGCATGGGGGTGAAGGAGTAGTGCGAGAAGCAGGACGTGGGGTTGTAATGGTCAGAAGGATTGGCACATGGTCACTGCCAAGAGGATCCAGGACATCTATTTTGCACCGAGTCTGTAGGTTGAGAGAAGTGATAACAACATCTGGTGTTGTATTACTACAAGGTCTTGTAGGCTTAGGTATCGGAAGAAAGTGTCCTGAAGTATGCGTTAGAAGGTAATTGCGGAAATCCTGTTGCTGGCGAGGAGTGCGACTGTGGAAATTCAGATCCGCTAGAATGATGTAAGTACGATAGTTATCTGAAATGTACTGAATAAACGGATATGGAAAAGGATGTCCAGGACGGATGTAGATGGTCGCAACAGTGATGTTGAGCTGTTTGAAGTATAAAGTAGTAACTAGATGTTCGGGGAGTGGAGTTATGGGAAGAGTAGTGCGGCGAAAAGGAAGAGATGGTGAAAATCCTATGGCTACCCCACCACTTGCCCTCCTCGCTGGTATCAAGTTATCGTGTCGAAGCATAGTATAATTTGGCAGCTGTACGTGGGTGTGGGCCTTAAGATGTGTCTCGTTCAAAACGAAACACGCAACATGTTTTTCAAAGAGGAGCTGTTCAAATAAGATTTTGTGTTGAGGTAAAGAACGAATGTTCAAAAAGAGAAAAGTAATGTCCATAATGATGTGAAGAAACCAGATGTTGTCGGAGAGAGTCTTAAACTTCTGTTTGTAACGGATCTGAATGAAAGTAAACAGTTTGGCCAGAGTAAGTAGCAGTAAAGTTGATGTTAAGTATGGCTTTGGCAGTTTGTTGGACTTGGCAAAGAATATGGTTGCGAAGTAGCGGATGAATGTTTTGTAGAGTAACAGTAAGAAAAGACAAGAATTGGGTGATTGTAATTGGTTGACAGATATCTTGAGGAACAGAAGCTGATTGAGTGATATGCGGTTTTAATGGTACTGTTAATTCGGGCTTGAATGGATCCGCGGTAGGTTTAGCCTTGCATTTGTAACTGTAAGTAGGATGTCCAGTTTCATTACAGGTGGAACATTTAGGAGTTTCTTTCAGGTTAGAACAATTGCGGGTGCTATGAGGGCCAGTGCAGAATCCACATTTGAGTTGGTTTGGACATGCGCCAGTCGGATGATCGTTATATACTTGACACTTTTCACACCGCATAGGAAGTGGAGCAGGAGAACGAGAAGGCTCGACACGATGACGTTTGCGGTAAATGAAGGCGCCATTTGAGAGAAGAGAGTCTATGGTGTCGTGAGAATTGGTTAAAACACGGACCATGTAGGTGTTTCCTTGTGCGTTTTTGATACGGATACATTTAATGATAGAATGTCCATCAAGCTGGAGTTCCTGACTGATTTCTTCATCTGTAAAGGACGGGTCAACACCGCGGATGACAACTGACAGAGCAGGTTGCTTGCGTGGTGGTGGTGGTTGCTTGGCCGATGGAGTGTTCAATTTAGTGATAGAAGCATTTTTACCAAAGATTTCGAAGGAATAAGTATTGCGAAGTGTAGATGCAAATTTATCGTCTGGCGTTTTAATAATGATGCCTTTCTGGGTGTAGATGATTTGAGTGATACTCGTCCTTGGGATGTATTTGGTGATGCGATGATACAGTTTCTTGAGATCGAGATATTGAGGGTCATAATTCGTGAGTAGAAATGAATGAACAGGTGGTTTTATAGATGTGAAGGAAGAAGTTTCAGCGTCCATGCGATGGGATGAGTCTGATGAATTAGAAGATTCGCTGAGAGTATGATGACGCTTTGGGTGAGGTGACTGAGGCTGATTCTGAGTAACTTCGTTAGATGAGGTGCGTTTAGAGCTCTCCCTTCGCTTGTCGGCAGATGCTGACGGAGCGGAGGGGCCCAAGGAAAGATTAGTAGAAGCGTGCGAAGCCATGATAAGCAGTACAAAAAACAAATAACAGCTAAGTAGGTATGGTGAACAGGTTGAAGCCACCCATTCGGATAGTGGCTTAGGTGAGGAAATGCCCCAGTCTATACGTGTCGCAACAAGCTACCCTTGGCTGAGATAAGTCTGATAGCTGTTGCTCAGCGAATATCTGACAGGCAAGTCCCAGGATCGTGGACAGGACTTCAAAAAACAGCCGTACTGACGTTTGGTACGTCCCAGCTGATGTGGTCGATATCACTATCGACCTGAGAGATGTGGTTAGCAACAGTAACTTTTTGGGTACTATTCACCTAATTCAGAAAATAACATTACGTTTGATTAGATGATCCTTTATAATACACAAAGATGCTAACAGGATTAACCATATTAGGTATAAATTCTAACGAAGTCTATTACACGAAATAAGAAATTTTAAAAACGTCTTCAGTACACTTTACGATTGTTATAACATTTTGCAACAATTTACAAAATCAAAGATGCTGCCATCTACTGTGCACAGTAAACACTGATAGAAACCTGAAACAATAATTTTCCACCTTCGCTAGTAACATAGGTAAGTTGCTTTTAGATTATTATGTCCCATTCATGTTAATTATATGTTGGTTCTGCCTTCTGTAATTATCCAGAGCTTGTAAATAAATCAATCTCTCTACCAAACTGCATCTTTTTAAACAAGTAGTAGTCTATTGTTTTCAACCTTAATCCACCTGAATGCTAAGGAATGGGTTATTTTTTGCAAACACCAAGTTCTTCCATTAAAATTATTTTTTTTCTCGAAGAACTCGCAACAGTGGTTTGAAAGAAGGTCCTTGATAGTGAATAATAAGGATTTCATTAATTGTTTGACGAATAACGCATTTCTCAAAATCGTTCGATGAGATTTTTGTTTTTCGTTGTGCTCGCTTCTTATTTGGAGTAAGAAATGTCTTTCCCATAATTCTGTTTATTTCTGGCTCACTCGTAACACGTTTTAGAGTACCTACTGAAACAACGGTAGCATCAGATACTCCACTTTACACTTCTTTTACGTTAATTGGATTTCAATTGTCAGTCTCTATCTTCATAAAATCGTATACATTAACCAAAATCAGCTTTCCCTGGGAATCGTTTTCGTTTTTCTAAGTTTTCTGTCTTTTTTAACCTCTATTATGATTTTAAAAAAGAGCGCACAAAATACATTAACGCAGCACAGAAGTAATACACAAAGAAAACCATACTTCACTCAATATGTTCGGCATTTCATGTGCCTCTCAAAACGCCCCCCTGTGCTGTCATGAACAAACACCCAGGAGAGTGCGTACCAATAGGATCATTTTCTTTTACCACCGAAAGTAACAGACTTCCTTGTATGACAGAGAGAGGAGTTGGCAAGTCTGTGGCTATGATTTCCTTAAGGCTAGGACATTAGGGTGGTCCTTAGGTATATGGGGAAAAAATAAATTATCGAATTTCTTCCGCCGCACCCCCTATTTCTTTTCCTTTGGTAATAGAAACATCATACACAAAATTTCACAAAAATCCATCAACGTTAACCCGTGCCGCAAAGCAGTTGATTTCTGTAAAAAGAAATCCATTTGAATTTCAATGGCACTCGATTTACTATTTTCCAATAAACCTATAATAATTATCACAAATGTAAATAGGACAATAAAAAGCTTTCCTCTGTAATTCAGAATTGACAGGGATTCAAATACAGTCCGTTGGTTATCAGGCAACAAGCTACAAGCATCATGAACATCGTCCATATATATAGTACTTATGGTAATTCACAGTGTTATGAACCACTGTGGAAAAGATATTTGGACCTGTTTCTCATGCCACTTGCTTCGTTAGTAAAATTTAGATGAGTTAGAAATCAATCAGCTAATAAATACAAGTAAAAAATTTAATGATAATGGCTGATATTCCAAAAAATGGACAAAAATATATTTAAGATTGTAGATCGACTTAATGATAACTTTTAGTTTTTACGCAAGGTAGCTTTTCCACATCCTGGAAACAAGTTTCTACAGTCTTTCACCACTTACAAAAGGAATTGTTTCTGTTCATTTTTAGTTAGAATTGCATTGTGACTTTCCATTAACTTTACGCTCTTTCCGCTGCGTCATTTGTATCAACTACTTTATTCCCGGAAAGAAATTCATCATTTGTGGACCAACAAACCGGATCAAGGTCTAGAAAGCCTGTAGAAATACGAAACCTTTTGAAGAACTTCTTCGTGCTTCCTATCACAAAATCAGCAATTTATCTTTCTTCAATATCATCTATTTCACTAGCGTGCAGTTCAAATCGCTTCATCGTTTCGTATGAACTGTCACTATTTTTAAATTTTTCTGCTATTTTGTGTTTTGTTCATTATTGATATTCTCGTCAAAAAATAAAAGTGCTCACACTCCTCTGAGAGGTACCAAAGATGTTAGGAAAACTTCAATAAAGCCACTCGAGACATCAGAGTTTATGAGTTTGTACGTTTGAAGGCTCTTCAAAAATTGTAAATGTTGATGTGGTGAACGAGATGCACTGGGACAAGAAAACCAAGTAAACCAAGCTTTTTAGAACAGGAAAAGTGCACACTTGACACAGTCCTTCTTCTTCCTGCTCATTTAATTTAAACTGATTACTAAACAGAAATATTTTTAAACATGATAAGGATTTTCCCATCCACCTTGCCTGATGTTCAGCTCCAGCGAAGCGAAAACAAATACCTCCAGGAGGCGTACTTCCTAGAAAAATTACTGTAAGCTCCAAAAGTTCTCTGCAATGATTCTCTGCATTTCCAAATTTTGAACATCAAAAACTAGCTTATCTTTCTTCATATTGCAAAGAACTGAATTAACACTTCGATTAGAAATTCGTGTAACAAAATTGTTCTGTTGAAATCTCAGCCAATCTTTCTGGAAACTTTTAAAAATTCGCACCTCTAGACCGGAAGAAACTGAAACACATTCTTCAAATACACACTTTAATATTAATTCAAAAATGTGATGCCTACACGGAAGATATAAAATATCTTTTTCCAATTTTTCTTCAAGAAGAATACAAGCTCCATTGATACGTCTAGTATTAGAGGAAGTTATGTCCCAATGCCTCTGCTGTTGCGATTAATATGCGCATTGAGCCCATCAATCAATTTATAGTGATCAAAAGCCGCAACGAGTCGTGGAATAATAAAACGTACTTTCCCTCTTCTTCTCGAAGATCCTGTCACTATCTCATCAGAACCTACTCTTTCCATTGGAATTGTATTTTCTGTGCTGTGGTGAGTATCCTTGATCGGTATTCTTGCTTTAGACCAAAACATTTCTGTTTCACGAATTGCTAACCGAGCAATCTCTCTTGAAGGAAATTTCACTTTCATGTGTTATAAAGAATGCACCAAGTACTTGTCTGTTGGACAGTAACTTACAACCCAATATCTGTTCACTCATATTACCAACGAGGTAAATACCACTACGATAACTGATTTCACTAGACACCGTTCACATAATGATCACTTTGTTCATTTAATCACATGTAATGATACCAGACCCACAATAAAACTCAATTCCCTAAAATTAACGATCATATCAAAAGATCATAAATGCAAAGCGGAAAATCTCAAATACATGTTACAAGTAGCTTAAAATTATTTTATTTACGGTAACAGCTGTAATTAAAAACAAAGGAGAGAACAATTTAGTTGTAAACGGTCGTAAAAAATAATTGTTTGACACTTATTTATTATTTCCAATTTAATTTTGTTCATAAATCTGCTCCAAATTATTAAAAAAAAATGGGACTAAATAGAATAATCTAAACTGTGAATATATTGCCATCTATTGAGCAAAATAGCAAACTACTGTTTTCTAAATCTTATTTCTATAAAGATTAAAATGTCTTTGCGGCACCATTTATCGTTGTCATAACGAACTCAAATTTACAGATAACACTTTTCTCATTAAAAGAAAAAAGACTAAGGGGTGCGGTCTCAGATATACACAACTTGAGAAATAAGGACCACCCTACTAGGACATGATTTGTGGTCCCTCTAATGAATGGGTAAGAATTATAAGTTGTGTCAGGTCAGGGGAGTACGCAGGGGGGGGGGACCGGGATGTCCGGACCCCCCCCCCGAAATTTCGAATTTTTTAAAATTTAGCCTAATTTTAGGGGCAATTTTAGGAATTTTAATATAAAATACCTTCATATTTAGTTTGGACCCCCCCCCCCGAAATAAATTCCTGGGTACGCTACTGTGTCAGGTGATGTAATTTTTAATCTCCTCATGCATTTATTTAGAAAATAAAAATTGCGCAAATAAGGAAATCTTTAAAAACTCACAAACTGCACCTTTATATCTTATTAAATAAATAAACTATTTCTACTTTATTTTTCAGATCTTTCTAAAAGAAGATAAGAAAAGGGAGACTGCAGATTGATTGAACGTCTGTTTTTGCCATTCTTTAACCCATTTGGTCCCAGAAAGAAAAACGTTTTTGAATTGGGTGGAAATTTCCTAGCCTTCGTCATTGGGATCTCTTGTTACTCTGGAAAAAGAAATTTCGTTCTTGTCATTTACGATTCTGCGTCACGTGACTGATCTCCTATGAGATCACTGGGACTTTGTGATTTAAAATATTCATGTATTTTGAAGACTAGAAAATATAATCTAAATTATAGTTAAAGGCAAAAATAGAAAAGGGATTGGTATATATTGTTTTATTTTGAAGTACATATGAACTTAAACACATTAGCTCTCATACTGTGTGTTATTTTGTTAACATTACGAATTATTATAATCGAAAAGGGTTATAACTAAAATAGTATTTTTTTTCACCATGCCGATTCCTTTCAACTCCACATGACAACACGTTTATACTTGTGTATGGAAGGTATATTTCACTCAACACTCAAACTTACATTGCATTTGACAGTGGCTTTTTAGTGATCCTGCATATCCTACTCTCTGACAACGTCGTTGTTATATTCTTTTGGTAGGTTATCCTTCCCATCAAATTGAATGTCGCCCATCACAGTAGATCATAAGTAGTGGAATTCAAAATTGAGCGATTTTGTGTTAGAAGACAAGTGTTATTTACCTTCAAAAGTCATTAAGTGTCATGAAATATCGTCCTGTTTCTCTATCCACTAGCCAACTATTGACAACCGCCATATCTTATGCTGTAATAACTAGTGGTCAGTACCATTCCTTGCAGCGAGCATGCACTGAATATTTATCGCACAACCAACATTGAAGAACAGCACCTCCTATTCTTTTGTTATAATTCTTTATAACATTTATTGCTAATTGGAAAATTCTGTTTTTCCTTCCCAAAAAGCTTGCTAGAAGAAAAACTGTCGCAAAAGTTACAGAACTGTTATCATTCCACGTTTTAATCATGATTTGGTACGTTTTGTTGAAACGACCATTGCAGAAGTTCCTGTTCATCTTGATCTCTTTCACACTGAGCACTGGACGTTGACGCACCCGTTACTCGCTTATCGTTCCTGACGCTCGAAATCCGATATCCTTTAGATCTTCTAGTAGCTGGATACTTTTGAAAAAAATGAAAATAAATGTACTTTATCAGGTGGTAAAATAACAACTTCTGCATCACTAAAAATTTTGCCGTCACTCGGTAATCGCAACATTTCCCAAACTGAACTATTGTGCAAGACTGTAAATTCCTGACCATCAATAATACATTTACAATGCATTGAAAAGTACTACGGGGCACAACATACAGTGCAGTCGGAACACACTTTACAAGAACTCTTGACTTAGCGAAAACGATTACTGTTTCTGGGGTAGACATCGCTAAGTCCTAGAGATCTCATATGAGATCAGCATTTTTGTAACGTGAAAATAGGTGTTGTAAGTTTTACTTATGTTAAAAGTGAGATTTCCGTATTGATTTTGTCTAGGGAGCATTCTAAAATCGTTGTCTGTTACTTCACCAAACAGGACTAGAGTTAAATTAATTAAAACAAAACGCTATCGGAGCTCAGAAAAAGTAGAATTTTATTTGTTAAAAAATACGTATCTAATCACGGAAAAGTCCTACACTTTCTGAAAAAACTTAAAGTATAATACCATATATTTTCAAAGAAATCATTACAGCTTCGAACGTTTGCATATTTTAGTGAAGAGGGGTTATTATATTAAGTGATCTCATATGAGATCGCTGGGACCATATGGGTTAAGCAAAATGTTTAAAACCTGCAAACTCTAGTCCACCATTGTGGCAGATACCAACATTATTAGAATTGTTTATACTATCCTTCGCGCGCTTATAGTTTCAATAGGACGAAAACTTGTGATAGAAAGAGTAAATTCTCACCAAGAAAATCTGCTTGTTTTTACC
The DNA here is from genome assembly GCF_964235325.1 of Thermobia domestica. Classification (NCBI taxonomy): domain Eukaryota; kingdom Metazoa; phylum Arthropoda; class Insecta; order Zygentoma; family Lepismatidae; genus Thermobia; species Thermobia domestica. The sequence continues at coordinate 163,270,187 of NC_137467.1, read as the reverse complement.
AGCAAATTCAATAGTACATTTTAAATATGAAAAATACTTATTTGAAATTTATACGATTCGAATTTACGAATAATTCTCTCAAATATTGAATTAAGTAAATGATAAACAGTATTTGCAATTTCCATATTTTATAAATTTTGAAAATTTTATAATTAATATAGCACGTAGAAAATCTAAGAGCAAACTGGGAGTTTCTGATTCTGAAGATAAGATTCCATAATGTTTCAGGTTGTCATTACTGGTGCCACCTGCGTTTTCATCAAAGTAAGTTTTTTGTCTTGCTGAAACGTATTATAATGCCTTTTCCGTTCCTTCTCTACTTTACGGCCCCGTTGCTATTGACTAGATAAGGCAGAGACGTTACCTCTTACCATGCTTCGTCTCATATTCCCTTCTCAGCTAAGGAATCCCCGGGGTATTAAGAGACAGCCCTCTGACGAGAAATTAATGTTTACATGACTTCTTGTTCAATCTTTGTACACAATGTTAAAAATAATTTGTTAAATTTGAGAAACCGTTTCTTATCTGTGCACTGAGTCAATATTTTCTTAGAAATGACATTTGGCAATTCTCATTCATAATTACATTATTACTGCATTTTCTCATTTCGCTTAATACAATCTCATCTACTTTTCTTCACTTCTCGTTAACGAGAGTTTCAAATTCTTGTTTCTAAGAAAAGATATTCTCGGTGCACAGATAAGAAACTTTTTTTAGATTTAAGAAAGTACTTTAACAGTAATTTTTTTGCTTTATCGAATGCTAAAAAGAAAAAAAATAAACGATGTGTTGCATTTCATTCTCAAGTTTCCATTTCTTGTTAAGTAATTGTCATTTGAAATGTAAACACCAATACGTAAAATTTCAAAGCTACTCTCGCTGTTACAATCTGAAATGATCTCAAGAGCGAATCTAATTCCTTACAAAGATATTTCTGTTTCATTCTCAGTATTAGTTTTTCAGTCGTAATTTTCCAAAAGTGTTCATTATTATTACAGTCGAAACGAGACAAGAAATAAGGTTTTCTCGCTTGGTCTCGATTCTTGAAGACTGTCCCTGAAGCTTCGTCTCGATTCTCAGGATTATTTCTCTCATCTCCTGTCGTAGTGTCCTTTAGTGTACAAACTTTGTGTCTTGATTTTCTTATTAATCCAATTTAGGAGTTACCATTATCCTTCCACGTTACGAGGAGTCCACAAAGTGTTTGATAAAAACGCATAAATCATATTTATTACTACCTGGGATAGAAAAAAAAACACTTGCCCATTTGCCCGGGGCGAGTAGTTCATTGGTATGGGCGAATATATAATATCAGTATTATTTATTTCAAAGGTAAGTAAGTGTTTTGTACTGTGGAATGTGGGCTAGTAGCTTTCGTCTTGGGCTAGTAAAATGTTATTGCCTATTATCATCCGAGAGTTAAATATTGTGTAATGCCTAACGTATCTTTATACGTTGATAAATGTTCTTGTTTGTCCATGTACACTCCGCATCAAAAACATTGCGACGGCTAACGCCGTGCAGCTAGGCCACCCAATATACACCATCTTATCCCATAATCGTGTCTTGTACAGAGACACCCTCTCTCCTTCTTTCTTGTTTCCCATACTAAAGTTAGCGAACAAAATGAACGCAATTCTAATTTGAAACTACACATCTATTAGTATCGATAAAATGAAATAACAAAACCGAGATTCATAGGTTCATTTAGGGAGAAACTGAAACACATACAATGAAAAATTGAAGCGAATGGATGTCTATTACACACAGGTTCAGGAATGAGGCAGATAGATAGATAGATAGATAGATAGATAGATAGAGAGAGAGAGAGAGAGAGAGAGAGAGAGAGAGAAGGCGAGAGAAGAAGAAAAAGAAAAGGGAGAAAAGATAAAAATATGGAATTTTTAACTTAATAAGAAAACAACATAACATTATAAAGCTCCGTTACGAGAAATCCAACAGTAATATAGAAATAACGTATGTTTTTATATATATTTTTCAGGACTATTCGGATATATACAGGATTATATAAACATTAATTATGACACTTTCATAATGGATAGCATACTCAATTTCCAGTAGAACTGTGGATCTCACAAACAAATCTAACATAATGTCAAAAAGTTTAACACATGCTTTGTTTCCGCGTGGTTCGGTTGTAAAATCATTAGTGTTCATTGGACGTACTGATGCAAACCACATTCTAATAAACCCAGAAGGTAGCGTAGATCATATATTCCATTCCGGACTACTAATGCAAAGTGAACAATAAAAGAAAAAAACGAAAAGAAAAAGAAAGGAAGAAACAAGATAAAATTGAATGAGTGCTATTTTATTGGTAAATTTTTGTCAGAAATATCAAATATTAGAAGCCCAAATCGTATCACAATGAAAAGTTACAAATGTTCAAATGGAAAATTGGATGTTCTTTATAGATGTAGCAGAACTTGCATGTTTCAAATTTCAACATAAGTAAATCACATTGAATTATGGAATGGAAACCAATTTGTGTCGAACTAGTATAAATAAATTTTGTTTTCAAATAACTAAAGAGGTTGCTATTTTCTTGCCATTTCCGAAGATTTATCTGTTCCGAACATCCAGCATCACTTTCATATCTTGTGGATATAACGTTGTAATTTGCACAGATACAATGAACACGCTAGAGCCAAACGGATCATAGTGTCAGTCGGATAATGTTGGTTCGCTTATGGACCACCACTTGGTCGAGGATTCAAAGCCATAGTGACCCGCTAATTCGACGGCGACTCGGTAACCCAGATGATAAAAAGGAGATTTTGCTTATTCCCCTTGCGTTTAAACAGTATTTCTTTCAGAGATGAGCAGGACTGGAGATGTTATTCCCAGAGCACAAAAACTCGACGCTGAAGTTGCCAGTTAATTACATTTTCCAGAACAGGTCTATCGGTCTCTTCCTCCGTTTTAACTTTGGGACATGCACACGCACATGAAGTGCGTACGTGTGAGAGAGAAAGGGGAGAACTGAAAGATGCAAAGACGTCAAGAAAGAGAGAGAGACGAATATAAATATGAAACATACTTATCACTACAATGTACGATGAAGAACGCACACACTGTTTATTCGAATTGTCGCCAGTGATGCTTTGTAAGTTCTCCAACATAAGATTAATCTCTGCTCACAGCCATTATATTATGCGAAAAAGTTATGCTACCTGACGGGGAATCGAACCCAGATTTTCTTTTTGGAAGTCTGGTACTTTACCACTACACCACCGATTGCATTACCCAAACTCTGACCAACAAATGCTGTAATATTTCTTTCTGAGAACGATAACACGAAAAGTGTTTACTGCAGATTAATTAGGTGTTTCGATGGTAAATTCCTTGCCTTTTCTCAACCAACATTCGCAAATCGTCTCTATCATGATAAAGCTGTTTGCTTCCACATTCTTAAGCATTGCACGTCTAATATGAGAAATCGGTTCTTCACTACCACTTTGTAAAAAATGCAACTTTTCCGTGAACAGGATTCGAAGAAATGCCCGACAGGTTTATTTATTGTAACTGCATTATGTTACCGCTACACTATCATGCCAGCTAAAACTAGAACCCAAATATTACTTAGTTTAGCCCTTATCATTGAAACGATCAAGCTTCTTCCTGTAAGGTTATTTGCACCTAAATGCACAACGAAATTCATTTATTCGATGACCTAGAGAGAAATTATTGCCCCACTAGTAAAGGAAACAACTGACAAAAATTACAGAAATAAAAGCATATTATGCAGTAATTTCGCCCTGCAAGTTCAAAAGTACATGAATAAAAATAATAATAATAATAATAATAATAATAATAATAATAATAATAATAATAATAATAATAATAATAATAATAATAATAATAATAATAGCTATTATTATTAATAATAATATTACTATTAACATTTGGCTGCTTTGCTGGGCTAAATTGAGAGAAAAATAATAATATGATCCGTTATTCATCCACGTTTTACTATTACTAAAGCACATTTGATACTGGTCATTTTCGATGAGTTTTACATATTTCCTCCCCTTGCCATGTTGCGAAGCACGGCATCTTCAGCGTCATTGTTCATCTCAGCCACCCGAAAAACTATGAATTCGAAAATGATATTAGTTATTTTGATGATTTTTATATGTCTGCCCTTCCTCCATGTTGCGAGCTGAATTTGACGGATGTCAAGTTAGATCAACCACCAAGATTAAAAGGACCGGAACATATCTCAGAATTATGGGCTATTTATGGGCTAATTAGTTGCTCTAATCCCAATTTTTGGGCTCCTACTGTTTAGTGGGAAATCGGATTCAAAATGGGTGAGTCTAGCTTGATATCAAGCTAGAACCCCTCATATGGTTTCAATTCTCCGAATGAAAAAATTCAAACGCGAGAATTATGGGCTATTTATTGGCTAATTAGTTGGTCTAATCCAAATGTTTGGGCTATTACTGTTAGTGGGAAATCGGATACATAATGGGCGAGTATAGCTTGGTATTAAGCTACAACCCCCCATATGGTTACAATGGTCCGATCGAAAAAATTCAAACGCCAGAATTATGGGCTATTTATGGGCTAATTATTTACTCTAATCCCAATTTTAGGGCTCCTACCCTTTAGCGGGAGATCAGAATCAAAATAGGCGAGTCTTGCTCGACATAAAGCTAGAACCCCGCATACGGTTACGTTTTCAATGGTGCGATCGAAAAAATCAAACGCCAGAATTATGGACTAATTAGTTACTCTAATCTCAATTTTTGGGCTCCTACTGTTTAGCGGGAAATCGAAATCAAAATCGGCGAGTTCTGCTCGACATCAAATTAGAACCCCTATACGGTTACGGTTACAATGGTCCGATCGAAAAAAATCAAACGCCAGAATTATGGCTATTTATGGGCTAATTAGTTGCTTTAATCCCAATTTTTGGGCTCCTACTGTTTAGCGGGAAATCGGATTCAAAATGGGCGAGTCTAGCTTCATATCAAGCTAGAACCCCAATATGGTTACAATGGTCCGATCGAAAAAATTCAAACGCCAGAATTATGGGCTATTTATGGGCTAATTATTTACTCTAATCCCAATTTTAGGGCTCCTACTCTTTAGCGGGAGATCAGAATCAAAATAGGCGAGTCTTGCTCGACATCAAGCTAGAACCCCCCATATGGTTATAATGGTCCGAATGAAAAAATTCAAACGCCAGAATTATGGGCTATTTTTTGGCTAATTAGTTGTTCTAATCCCAACTTTTGGGCTCCTACTGTTTAGTGGGAATACGGATTCAAAATGGGCGAGTCTAGCTTGATATCAAGCTAGAACCCCCCATATGGTTGCATGGTCCGAATGAAAAAATTCAAACGCCAGTATTATGGGCTATTTATTGGTTAATTAGTTGCTCTAATACCAATTTTTGGGCTATTACTGTTAGTGGGAAATCGGATTCAAAATTGGAGAGTATAGCTTCATATTAAGCTAGGACCCCCCATATGGTTACAATGGTTCGATCGAAAAAATTCAAACGCCAAAATTATGGGCTAATTATTTGCTCTAATCCCGATTTTGGGGCTCCTACACTTTAGCGGGATATCGGAATCAAAATGGGTGAGTCTTGCTCGACATCAAGATAGAACCCCGCATACGGTTACATTTTCAATGGTCCGATCGAGAAAATCAAACGCCAGAATTATGGGCCAATTTTGGGCTAATTAGTTGCTATAATCCCAATTTTTGGGCTCCTACTGTTTAGCGGGAAATCGGATTCAAAATGGGCGGGTCTAGCTTGATATCAAGCTAGAACCCCCAATATGGTTACAATGGTCCGATCGAAGAAATTCAAACGCCAGAATTATGGGCTTTTTATGGGCTAATTAGTTGCACTAATCCCGATTTTTGGGCTCCTACTGTTTAATGGTAAATCGGATTCAAAATGGGCGAGTCTAGCTTGATATCAAGCTGGAACCCCCGATATGGTTACAATGGTCCAATCCAAAAAATTCAAACGCCAGAATTATGGGCTATTTAATGGATAATTAGTTGCTCGAATCCGAATTTTTGGGCTCCTACTGTTTAGCGAGAAATCGGAATAAAAGAGAGCGAGTCTACCTTGATATCAAGCTAAAACCCTCATATGGTTACAATGTTCCGATCGAAAAAATTCAAGCGCCAGAATTATGGGCTATTTGTGGGCTAATTAGATGCTCTAATCCCAATTTTTTTGCTTCTAGTGTTTAGTGGGAAATCGGATTCACAATGGGCGAGTCTAGCTTGACATCAAGCTAGAACCCCCCATACGGTTAAAATGGTCCGATCGAAAAAATTAAAACGCAAGTGCTATGGGCTATTTATGGGCTAATTATTTGCTGTAATCCCAATTTTTGGGCTCCTACTGTTTAGCAGGAAATTCGACTGACTCTATGATCCGTTTGAGCTCTAGCGTGTTCATTGTATCTGTGCAAATTACAACGTTATATCCACAAGAGATGAAAGTGATGCTATATGTTCGGGACAGATAAATCTTCGGAAAAGACTAGAAAATGGTAATTTCTTTAGTTATTTGAAAGCAAAATTTTATTTATACTAGTTCGACAAAAATTGGTTTCCATTCCATATTTCAATATGATTTATTCATGTTGATATTTGAAACATACAAGATCTGCTACATCTATAAGGAACATCCAATTTTCCATTTGACCATTCGAAACTTTTTATTGTAATACAATTTGAACTTCTAATATTTGATATTTCTGACAAAAATTTACCAATAAAATAGCACTCATTCAATTTTATCTTGTTTCTTCCTTTCTTTTTCTTTTCGTTTTTTTCTTTTATTGTTCACTTTGCATTAGTAGTCCGGAATGGAATATATGAGCTTCGCTACCTTCTGGGTTTATTAGAATGTGGTTTGCATCAGTACGTCCAATGAACACTAATGATTTTACAACCGAACCACGCGGAAACAAAGCATGTGTTAAACTTTTTGTCATTGTGTTAGATTTGTTTGTGAGATCTACAGTTCTACTGGAAATTGAGTATGCTATCCATTATGAAAGTGTCATAATGAATGTTTATATAATCCTGTATATATCTGAATAGTCCTGAAATATATATATATAGAAACATACGTTATTTCTATATTACTGTTGGATTTCTGGTAACGGAACTTTATAATATTATGTTGTTTCCTTATTAAGTTAAAAATTCCATATTTTTATCTTTTCTCCCTTTTCTCTTTCTTCGTCTCTCGCCTTCTCCGTCTCTCTCTCTCTCTCTCTCTCTCTCTCTCTTTCTCTCTATTTATCTGCCTTATTTCTGAACCCGTGTGTAATAGACATCCATTGGTTTCAATTTTTCTTTGTTTGTGTTTCAGTTTCTCCCTAAATCAACCTATGAATCTCGGTTTTGTTATTTCATTTTATCGATACTAATAGATGTGCAGTTTGAAATTAGAATTGCGTTCATGTTGTTCGCTAATTTTAGTATGGGAGACAAGAAATGACGAGAGAGGGTGTCTCTTTCGCAGACACGATTATGGGATAAGAAGGTGTATATTGGGTGGCCTAGGTGCACGGCGTTAGCTGTCGTTTTTTTTTTTATGCGGAGTGTACAATCACTTTATTATATTATAATACTTTCCGTTATAAATCATGTGAAATGAAAACAGATTATGAAACGTAAATTGTGGATGAAGTAGCGTTGCCTACGTACCTTGAGAAATTTTTAGCCTCGTCTTGAAAATGAGAATTTTCAAGCTTCTCCTCTCGTCTCAAATTTAAAAGTGTACTTCTTTTCTGGAATCTCGTCTCGTTCTCGTTTCCCGGTCTCATTTTCCTGATGGGCAACGGTGTTGTTCTTGAAGGAACTTACAGAAAGAGACTAAACATTGTCTCGCCTGGCAACGAACCTGTTGTTTGGACAATGTTTATTCTTATAGAATGTTATTCCTGTTACTTCAATATATTATGTATATCCTATCATGACTTTATTCAAACCACTGGTTTGAGTTCGGAGATCATTACATTCCATTCTTGAGACGCTAACACTATCAGTGACCAGTAGTGAAGGCTTATAATTGATAAAGTAATCGCTGCTTCGATCCAATATGAACTTCTTCACTCTCCACGTTTTTATATTTGTTCCAGTTCTTGTCCTAATTGTCAAATTCTTGCACCGATCTCTGTCATATTTCGAGTCGGAAATTCGTTGTTTCTGTCTCCTTTTCGAAACAAATTGAATGTGATTGCCATACCATAGTGTCGGGTTCAAATCTTGGTCCCATCTGCATAAACTCCAATTAAATTATGTAAAATAAAAAGGCACAAAATAAGAATTATAATCTCTATAATCTGTAGCTTTTATTATTTCTTTCACTTTATTCTTAGCTGTAGAATTTTCGTACGTTGTATCGCATTACGTGTTTGTTGGTTCAACTGCAGGAATCGCGTAGTGCAAGAAATGTTTCAGGGGGAGTTCAAGCTCCGAAATGTACATAATCCTAAGTGTTTGTATACATATGGTAGTGACTAAATGTTTATTTTTGTATAAGATGTTGGTAAAAGGATAGGTTAGAACTTGGAACCACCTTTAAATCACCATTATACGTGATTATACGAAACCTTCTATGAAAGTCCAAATCTAGGATCACACTTTCAGCAGTAAATCATCAGTCGTGAGAGTCGGTGGCTTAAAGTGATTATAAATTATAATCAATCAATAAATCAACTAGCCATAACCGAAAGCTAAACATTAGTACTGTTAGATTATTTTCATCCTGAGAGCAAAGTGAATCAATGTTTTTCAATGTTATCTATGTGAATCGCACTATAATGCATATTTTACGCCTGAATTTTTTATTCATGACAGTTACCGAGACCCTCTCTAGTCTTGTCTTATCTGAGAATTTCGAAATGAGACCGAGATCTAGATGGATATTTGTACATGAAGACGAGACCGAGACTCAACATATCGAGACTTACTCGAGCCGAGACGGAGATCGAGACACACATTTGTAGTCCGGAAGGGGACCGAGATTGGGACAAGCACTTAAAATTCGTGGGGACAGTAAAACAAACTTAGCCCAGTCTGTAAACCGTCGGTCTCATCTTGAATATTGGCCAAAAATATAGAAATTACGTTTAGTTAAAATTTGTGCACTATGTTACATATCAGGTGGGGAACAATTTATCCGTGAGTATATACCCATTACAAAAAGAAAGCAAATATCACCTTGTTTTACGCTGTATGACAAAAGTGTTTAAAATCAAAGTTTTGAGTTGGTATTCAATTAATTTTATTGTCTTTCCTGTCATTTTAATTACGCAGAAAGCATGTTGGCAACATATTGCGAAACTTTGTAAAGAGTAACATCACAAAGTTTATATTTTTAACTTTTCAACAATATTTTTCCCACGCAGTGCAGGTCTTACCCAGAAAGAAATCCTTAAAAGTTATTGTTTTTTTTTTTACTAGAAACGTAGGTGTAAGCAAACATAAAAGATTCACAACCGTTTCCTGGACAATTGGAAGTATAGTACCCGGCAAAGAACGCTAAGTATATGAAGTGAACTCGATTTTTCTATTTCTTTATCTTTATATTTGATGATATATACATGAAAGTGATATCGTTATATCATTTTTTTTAATTAAAAATGGGTCGATTAAAACTCAAAATAGTCTTTATATCGGGGTCGCAGAACTGAAATTTTCGAATAGGAATGGATAAAATGACCACCTAGCTCTGAACTGTGGCAAGAAAAAAAAATGACCCCAATATTACATAAACAATATCATTAGATCATTTTTCGAGAAAATTAACATGTCTTACAGGGTCGTATCCAGATGTAGCAGGACTGATTTCTTTTTAAATTATTGGACTTTTTGGTACATCGCCTTAATACTCTTCAAAATAGGCCGGTTAGGAATTCACACACTTCTGGTAGCGAGCCTTCCAGGACGCGAAGGTTTTCTGGGAGTCGTTCTCCAGGATGCCGTTCAGTGTCGTCGTCGCCGCCGTTTAGACCGCTTCCACCGATTCGAAACGATGCCCCTTGAGCTGCCTTTTTCACGATTACCGTAGTTAATTCTCTCCCATCGTGGCTCCAAAGAATAATAATTCAACACATGCTTCAATTTTTAGGAGAATACAAATCCTAAGTGGGAAATGAGAATGATTTATATCATATCCAAATTTCTCTTTTTACACAGTAAAAAATGATGGTGTTAATTCAACACAATGACTCCATGTTACTATAATGGAATTAAATTTTGTCACATTCATGGCGTTATTTCAACTCCATCACACTTTGGAATATGTTGTTAATATGGTAATAGTTAAATGAATCACCCTAACTTGATGAATTAACACAGCATTAACAATACATACTTATACCAAATTTTACACTCAAACCGGAATTAGGCTTATATCTGCAAAGTGTGTGAGATATTGCAGAAATTCTCAAAGGTTCTTGTTCACCATATTAGCTGAGGTGTTCCTGAAAACACGTTGGCCCATATTCTCTTACAGTCTCCTCAAAATTTGCGTATTACAACGCAACGCCAAGAAAGCGAAAAAGCAATTAATTATTGTTATGCTGATTATCTTAAACTAAGAGGTCAATTAACAACTTACTTGCCTGATCACAGTGCATTTTTGCGATCAATTTCCGACAGACAACGTTAAATGTATTTTTCTTTGGAATTTGGGTAAGGACGTCAATGGTAAGATTTTACGATCTTGAAGCTAAATTATCCGAATTTTAGAACAAAATTTCTGAATAAAAATGCTATTTGCTGAATTTGTTTGCAGAGAATAAGCATTGTACCAAATTACAAGCTTTCGTTTGGGATTTTACTAACATAAATATGTTATTTACACGCAAAATAAAGTAGCAAACGTGTCGTAAACGAAGAGAAAAATTTGCGAAACAATGTGATTGCAAAGGTTTGGGAGAACGATATTTAGTTGGCCTCGTTGTGTGTCGTAAATTGATAGCAAAGATGCGTTGCGATCACATAAGTCAATATTTAATCAACCACTAGGACACAAATTTTGCGTTGCATTGACGCAAACCGCAAGGATGTTACGCCCATGGTGTATATATAATTACAAATATCAATAAGAAATATCACAATATTACACATTTCGTTGGCATTTGCTTCAACGCAACCCAAAGTTGAAATTTTAGTTTGCAATAATCAGCATAACAGTTCTAATTGCTTATTGCACTTTCTTGGGCTGCTCTGCTGACCTAAATTCTCAGAAGACCTGATACAAAATGAGGCCTCATTACTGTAATTTTGTTTCCGTGTTCATTCACATAATGCTTTAACAATGCTTTTGTACTATTTTGACACCACTTAACACTATATCTTGTCAAATCAGTTACACAAGAACTGTGTTAAACCTTCAACAACTTTGTCTTGAAACAGTATGAGCTAATGGTAGTCATGCTGGAACTACTACATTTTTCTTTTTTCTTTCTCTCTTTCTTTCTTTCTTTCTTTCTTTCTTTTCTTTTCTTTTCCTTATTTTGCTATGTATATTATGAAAGTGTCCAATGTGAGGATTAAACCAGAGGTACGCACGTACGGAGGAATTTATGTCGGGGGGGTCCAAATTCAATACAAGGATAAGTTATATTAAAATTTGTAAAATCGGTCATAAAAAAGACTAAATTTTCAGAAGAGTTTGTGCCATTTTTTCCGGGCTTCTTTTTTGCGAGACATTTTTCCTAAGTCCATTTTATCTGAAAGTACTGACATTTGGTCAATAAATTACCATAGTGCTACTCTTTTATTATTTATTTAAATGTAGTTTAACGCCCCACGTTTACGTTCAGAGGCTAATGGAGGCACTGACGATTAGGGATGGCACTGAGACCGAGACGGGCTTTTATATACCGAGACGAGACGGAGACCGAGATCAATTTTATATAACCGAAATGAGACCGAGACCGAGACGGATTTTATATAGCCGAGACGAGACCGAGACCGAGACAGGCCTCTATAAATCAAGACGAGACCAACACGAGAGTTAGGTCAGTCTCGAGAGTCTCGAATATTGATAAAAATTAAAATTGCCTTCACTCAAAATCTCTTTCGTCGCAGTATTAGATAATATGGGAATGGTTTACTAATGTAGCTATGAAGCCCCTCAGGATCAAGCCCCTCCCGAAATAAATTTGTGATAATTTTTTCGTACTGCATCTACAGCACAATGTTTCTTACCCGTTCCTCAAATCTCTCCCGAAACAAAATCCACTGCTAATGTAGCATTCTCTCTCTCTCTCGCTCTCTCTCTCTCTCTCTCTCTCTCTCTCTCTATATATATATATATATATATATATATATATATATATATATATATATATATATATGGTGTTACAAAACAGCACCGACAACGTTTGAGAGGTGATTCCTTACACCAAGATAAGACAAAAAGTATAGACCAACCTGGCTGCACAAATGTTTACTTTCGGAGTCATAGGGTGCCGAAAACATGAACAAAATGAACGTTAGTGGTCCATAGCTCCAATACTATTGGATCTACGATAGTTGGGTCAAGACTTCACTTAGGAACTAATATGTGCCCTATCCAAAAATACATGTTTTAGAATCCTGCGGTACTCACGCAACAATTTTCATATAGGGAGTTTGGCTACGGGCATATAATTTGAAGAAATCACCAACTAGCTCTGTAAAAACTGTTGCAGAAGTACCGCAGGATACTGATACATGTATATTTGGATAGGGCACATACTAGTTCTTAGGTGAAGTCTTGATCCGACTACAATAGATCCCGTAGTATTGGAGCTATGGACCATTAAAGTTCTTTTTTTCTCGGTAGCCCACAACTCCGAAAGGAAGCATTTGTGCACCCAAGATGGTTTATACTTTTTGTCTTATCTTGGTGTCAGAAATCACCTCCCAAACGTTGCCGGTGTTGTTTTGAAACACCCCCTATATATATATATATATATATATATATATATATATATATATATATATATATATATATATATATATATATATATATATATATATAGATAGATAGATAGATAGGTAGATAGATAGATAGATAGATAGATAGATAGATAGATAGATAGATAGATAGATAGATAGATAGATAGATAGATAGATAAATAAATAAATAAATAAATAAATAGATAGATATGGAGAGAGAGAGAATATAAATAAAATAGAGTTTGTGTGTTTCTGTCCGTCTCTGTGAGGTCTGGGAACGAGACGAGTGAACCGAGAGTTGTCAAATTTTGATCAAGGATACCTTGATCCAAGCCCCAGACCAGGACGAAGTGTTTTATTTAATTCAAACCAGAGTATCATGGGGGTCATTTCCAATTCACCAAATTGGGCTGCGGGAAGGGGTTACAGAGATATGTAAAAATATTAAAAACTGAGAGATATCAGTGTCATATCCATATTTTCGTGGTCACTGAGATCAATGGTGACACTTCCAGTAGCGATTACTTCAAATTCAGCTACCATTCTATATGGGCCGGGGGTCACCGGGGGGGGGGGGGTACCGAGACATATAAAAAATCCAAAATGACAGATATTTGTGTCAATTACATAGTTTTCGCGGTCGCTGAGATCAATAGTGACACTTTCATTAACGATGACTTTCAAATTCAGCTACCATTGTATGCGACCAGGGGTCGCTTTGCGGTGTGGTTACCTATAAGTAGTAGAAAATTACCGATATTAGTGTGGAATTCATAGTTTTCTCGGTCGCTGAGATCAATGGTGATAATTTCATTAGCGATGACATTCAAACTCAGCTACCATTGTATGCAACCCGGGGGCCCCTAACAGCATAATTATATACCAGGCATATGGCTATCATGTTTCCTCAGGAACATGGGAATGTGTGCAGTATGTGCCTTATGTACCTGTGAGTGAGAAATTACACGGATGGCAAATGATAGTCACAGTCCATGTCCGTCTCTAGGCACATGCCTAACATGTACCTGGGGAATGTACCTATGTTCTAGGTACCCCATCAGGTACATGTTAGGCCTATGTTCCCCATGTCAGAAACGTCAATGAACCACAAAATTACTTCCCCAAAATATGATAAATCGCCTATATGCGTAATGTGTTTACATTATGGAATATCTAAAAAAACACTTTAAACAGGAAAAAAAGAAAATGTACCCATGGTAGGCGCGAATTACCAACCTTTGGATTACTAGTCGCGTTGCCTCCCGACTTGGCCAAGGAATTGATGAAGACAACGCCACTTGTAGAGGGATAAATTGTTGAAGTCTTTTGAATTTGCCTAATCAGAATGTTCCTTTAACCCAGTATATCGATGATAACCGTTTGGGATCAGATAAAATCTGCTCGCCATGTAATTTTATAACAAAATGACGAGTGCCTATTTACTTTATTTCATGTTTCTTACATATTCACTTTCAAATGATCGGCGAAGTTGCCATCTAATAAAGTTGATGCGTTTCTTGCTTCTAATACACAATCGCTTAGAAAAAGAAGTAACAAATGCATCAAATGTGGGAAATAAATTTAGAACACCTAAATGGCGCATGCCTAGCACATCTTGTGCTGTTAGAGTATCTGAAACAGCATATACATAAAGGACGTACCTAGAACATGACAGATATATTTCCCAAGTGTGACATAGAAACAAATGATTGTTAGAGTGCGAAACTGAGCAAGGTATATAAATGCTATATTTGTGGTACATAGTTGCAAATATTAATTAGGTAAAACAAGTACCTAAAACTGTAAGTAGCTAAAATATATACTTAGCACATGAATATCGTATGTGCCAACCTAAATGGCACATGCCTAGCAAATCTTGTGCAGTTAGGGGCACTTGCGGGGTGGTTACCGGTAGGGTCTATATGCAAAAGTAGTAGAATGACCGATATTAGTGTCGAATTCATAGTTTTCGCGATCGCTGAGATCAATGGTGATACTGCCAGAAGCGTAGAATTCCAAATACAGCCCCCATCGGCTGGGAACCAAAGGGTCTCAGAGGGCGTTTACCGGGACATGTAATAATAGTATTGACTGATATTAGTATCGAATTCATTTTTCGCAGTCGCTGAGGTTAACGGTGAAACTCGGAACGCATTAACTTCCAAATTCACCCCATTCAGCTTTGGGCCGGGGCTCACTGGAATAATACCGAAAAATGTAAAAATAATCCAAACTGACCAATATTAAAGTCAAATTCATAGTTTTGGTGGTCGCTAAGATGAATGGTGGTACTTCCACATGCGTTAACTTTCAAATACAGCCCCCATCGGCTGGGAACCAGGGGGATCAGGGGTGTTTACCAGGATATGTAAGAGTAGTAAAAATTGCTGATATCTTTTTCTTCCGAGCTCCTCCGTGGCTAAGCGGTTAGGGTACGCGCCTTTGGCGTGGGAGACCCGGGTTCGATTCCCGGCGGGAGCTCATGTGGTTCGGATTCCACGTTAATCAGTAGGTCCACGTCTCATAGAGCCTCGCTGCTGAAAGGGACGCTAAACTAAAAACAACTCAACTCAACTCAATCTTTTTCTTCCGTTGTTCTGTTTGTTTACATAGATATTTTGAAATGAAAATGAAATCTTTGAGTTTTACGTCCCACGGTTATGCCGGTTAGGCTAAAGGAGACGGTGATGAATAATGGATGAAATGGTGTAATGAAGAAAGTGGGAGGAAACGGGAGAACCCCGAGAAAACCCACGCACACGGTGTTTGTCCACCACAAAGTTCACTTGGCGGGGCCTGGGATCGAACCCGGGACCCCAAGCACCAGAGATGAACGCTCTACCACTGAGCCACCGCGGCCCCAACATAGATATTTTATCTGACGCGTGCAAAGAATGGGCATTTCCGCTGGTGTATATATAGATCCTAGTGATACTGTACTTCCATAGTACAATTCGTTTTCCATGCACGAGTCGTTGACACATTGAGATTTTGATCGGCCATATTGGGTTCAAAACGTCAAAATCCGCGAAATTTCAAACCAATATATGTGTACTGTTTATACATATATAAATCTGCAAAACATTAAGACAATCTGCCCATGGGAAGTGGATGAGAGACTGCTTGCAAAAGTCGATTGGCATGACCTTCGGGCGGCCATATTGGATTTATCCTTTGCTGTCGGCCCGGCATATTTCACCAGTGTTCCTTCATGGCCCTCCTCTATCTAAATATATGCGCAGTTTCCGCCCCGATTCATGGCCTTTACTTGTTAGGCCTGGTATACAATTTAGATTAAAAACGTGCTTAATTAAAAGTTCTAATTACACCCTAATTACATTTCACATTAGTTTGACCATCGACTCGAACTCGATCCATACCATTTAGATACACTGAAAAAAAAAAGCCAAGTCCAGATGTAAGGAGAAAACGAGGATAAAATGCTTTCTGTTGGGAACACCATGACAAGACGGTGATGTCAATTGTACTACTGGGTGTAACACCCTTATTTCATGTGGCTATGTACGTCAGTAAGTGAGAGCACCAATTACTCCTATCAAAAAAGTAAGCACCACTCTCACTTACTATGTCGCCATAGGAAATGAGGGTGTTTCACCCAGTGTTACGATTGATAGCATTATCTTGTCATGGTGTTCCCAACGGAAAGCATATTATCCTAGTTTTCTCCTAAAATCTCGACTTGGCTTTTTTCAGTGTATATGCAATTATTCAGACTTACAGTTAGTAATACGCATTGTGTTGATTTTTGAGTTGGTTTGTTTTACTTTAGCGTCCCACGGTTTTGCTAGGGCGGCTAAACGAGACGTAGAGCTACCGATTACAGTGGAACCACTTCGATCGTTTAAATGTACCCTCACCGGGAATCGAACTTGGGACCACGCGAATTGTAGTCAAGCGTGCTGCTTACGGCTCTGCTGTTGTCAGGCGTGCTGTAGTCTGCTTACGTCTCTGCGTGACATCATTGAAATTCTATGGTTAATCAGAGCAAAAAAATAATTAAAATAAAATAAAATAAAATAAAATATAAAATAAAATAAAATAAAATAAAATAAAATAAAATAAAATAAAATAAAATAAAATAAAATAAAAATAAAAATAAATATATAAATAAATAAATAATTTTTAAAACTTTTGTATACTTCACATAAACTACTGCGAAGAATAGTACGAAGAGTAAAACTATATATTTCCAAAATGAAACAAATTATTGTTTTGTCCTACTTAGATGAGTAACAATAACTCTGTGGGCCCCGAAAGCTGATATCGTCGCCACCGAGGAGCGACATTTTTACTAGCGTACAACGAGATAGATCTGCAGTATCCGTGACAATTTACTTAAATTATAGCATTAATTTCTTCGATTTATTAGCTATTATCCTTTCTTTAGTTCTCAGAGTAGAAATTTTGTAAGCCTGACTGGGTTTCTCAACCTCTTATGCATGAGGATCCCGGGACACTGTCCCAGTTTTTCCTGCCTAGTTACGGCTCTGGATATATGTTTATGTAATGCATTACACCCTTATGAACTTGTATAAAAAACAGTATATACTTAAATTGACTCGTGAACTATGCGAAATATCGGACTTTGAATCTAACTTGTTTAATGATCCAACCCAAGACCACACATAGCAAAGGTGAGTGTCTTAGCTCCCACCACAAGGTTCAGGAAGTTCGTGTTATAAAGTGTAAATTAAATACGGAGATGTGAAACGCTAATAAAGCATTTGATCAATTAGAAACAAAATATATTGCAGTAATAATTTACCCTATTTGTTAAGATCATGAATGTTATATTCTGGTTTTAAAATGACAGTTAAAGCGGAATGTATTGGATAATAAATGAGATATTGGAAATTTCAATTTTTTCCGAATTAATACATTCGTGCTGCTATGTGTCGCGTTATCCGTTAGGAGGTATTGATCAATTCTGATTCAAAGGAAGGAAATAAACTACTGTATAGTACTGGAGTTAATTTAATAGAGTTTAATTATATAGGCAGTATTACCGCTATATGAGACAAAGCCTATTGCTAAAAAGTGAAATATTGGTTACCCTTAGGGTTTTATCCCAGATATGATATACCCACTAAAGATTCAATCTCGAACTCATACATGGAAAGCATAAGCGCTAGCAAATTAGTTATAAATAGGTGCAGCGTACCATAATTGTCAGGAATAAAGGCAAAAAATAAGAAGCGGAAACGATAGACTGTACGATAATAATACTTTCACAATTTTAATTTCACACTATTTATTTCGGGACTTTCGAGACGAGACCGAGATTTGGTCCTCGAGACCGAGACCGAGATTGAGACAAGTATCTGTTGACCTAGACGAGAACGAAACCGAGCACGCTGTTTATTAACTGAGACGAGACCGAGACTGTACAAAGTCTCGTCTCCTTACCATACCTACTGACGATAGTAATGAAGAAACGAAAAAGACCCGAGAAACCCTTTCCACGCGATGTTCTTTCTGTAAAGCACATTTGGTGAGAGCTGAGTTTGAGCTAAGAATCTCGCGCATTAGAGGTGATTGTTGGTTAGCATTTTTGTCATTCAACCGGAAGGTCCCGAATTCGAATCTGGTAGGAGGCAATATTTAAATTTTCATCAATTGCATCGGACAAATGCCGTGACGTTTTTTTGGTAATTTTAAATATACAATCCTACTGTTCCGCTTTCTTTCTCCTTTTATTTTTTTAATTTTATTATTATTATTATTATTATTATTATTATTATTATTATTATTATTATTATTATTATTACCATTATTATTATTATTATTATTATTATTATTATTATTATTATTATTATTATTATTACCATTATTATTATTATTATTATTATTATTATTATTATTATTATTATTATTATTATTATTATTATTATTATTATTATTTGTAGAATAAGATTGAACAGTGGGTAAGATTAAGAAGAATTACAAGTCATGCTGTGGGCCCGATGTCTTAGTTTCTTGATTCCTCCATTTTATTCATTTCTCACAATCACCGTCTCCTTTAGCCTAACAGGCATAACCCTGGGACGTAAAACTCAAAGATTTCATTTCATTTTTTTACAAGTTATGTTGGAACATTATTATTATTAGATTTACTCTTGGGACTTTAGAATCTTTACAGTGTTAATCTAAAAATGGCAAATGTTTCTGCAGCACTGATTTGTTTACAACTTTTTACGTCACCAAGCTCTGCGCTGACTCCATTCTTATCAGAAATGAACACTTTATACCGAAATTACGCAGGTGACAAATTTGCCCCCTTGATGTTGATGTGGTGGCAAATCGACTGGTATTAAGTAGGTCTACACCCGACTCATTCAGAGACGTCCAGGTCATGATAATATATATCTAGAAACGTGAAACTACTTCTGTTAAGGGAGCTATGATTAAGAAAGGAATTTTAAGAAATACGTATGGTAAGAGAGGTGAAGCATTAAATGTTTTACCCAGAGTTGAGTACGACATGAATCCCTGAAATTAAGGAGATGCGTATCTAAAGGAGATGCGTACTCTCCCCGTGCGAAGAACGAATATTTCAGCTAGTAAGTGTGTAAACACATAATACTGTAGTTTTAACAGACCACTTAGTGAAAGGAAATGTACAAAATATGGCATTAAGCATCTTCGTTTGAAAAATAGAAATATTAACATCATCATTACAGGATTTGATAGTATGACAAGATCAAGGCCCAGGTCTCTTGGTAAAAGAATAGCCTAATTTTTTTCGATGTAATATTTTCCAGGACATTTTTTCCGAAACCCCCAAAAAATGAATATACTTTCTTTATATGATTTTAAGTTTCATACTATGATCACATGTTGATCGTTATGTGCCCCTGATATCGAAACGTGTTAGTCTTACCGCCTGGGTCAAAATCGGATAAAATCAGATTTGCTGCTCGGGAAAAAGGGACGGAGAAGCTGGAAGAAGCACCTTGACTAGTATGAAGAAAAAGAATAACCTCGTCCCCTTGAGATCATATTTAACCCCAATTTGTAATGTATTACATGTTCAGCACTCTTGTGCTCTTTTATCAAAAATTTCAGATTTACAGAATTAACTTGGTAGTTCCACCTACGCACTGTTACTAGAGAAGATTCGATGAGATTTGTCGTCTTCCCCGTAAATGCTATACATAAGCAGTATAACACACACACATATGCTCACACAAAATAAAGGTGCTGTCTACTGGACCCCAGGGTATGGATTCGACGTATTTTGTTACGCAGAATAAAAATATTGAAACCAGAAAACAATCGAGTGGGTCATTTTCTTTAATAGGCGAAAAACTTTAGCGCTTTTACATAGGGAGAACATACGTAACACAGCAATAAAAACAGTTCTGTGTAGTGACGGGTAAATTTCTGGGATGATATTTTTCGGGAATATTCCCTAGGAATATTCCCGGCTAGATTCCCAAAAATAGGAATATTCCGTGAATTTATGTACAATCACAAAGAAAATTGCATTTTATTACTATATTACGATTTCAGAATTATTGTAATTATCTGCTAGAAGTATATTATTACTGTTGTCCCCAGAGGAGTCTTTAAATTGTATATTCTGAACGGTATTATGTTATTTTATTAATACCTATGTATTTTATTATACTTAGAGAATACGCATAAATGTATAATTATTTACAATATGTTCTATGAGAGTAAATATGTGGAAAAATGGTATAGTACGTCCACATACTTTTAAACCGCTAAACAGTTTAAATTTATACGTAAGTAGATATTCTAAACTTGGCTCTACTACAGATATTATAAACATATTAAATTTATAAATGTTATAAACAAATTAGGCTGGATAACTGAGAGAAAATACATGTTCCACAA
Source organism: Thermobia domestica (assembly GCF_964235325.1). NCBI lineage: Eukaryota > Metazoa > Arthropoda > Insecta > Zygentoma > Lepismatidae > Thermobia > Thermobia domestica. The sequence continues at coordinate 163,249,337 of NC_137467.1, read as the reverse complement.
TTTTATCAACATTTGCGCATATATATATATATATATATATATATATATATATATATATATATATATATATATATATATATATATATATATATATATATATATATATATATGTTCAAAATATTTGCAGATACTTACTTATCTCTATAATTTTGCACGTACAATTGCCACACAGGACCTTCATGCTAGTCATTTCTCGAAACTTTATGGGTTAATTCACATGTAAGAGAAATCCGAGTAAATCTTCAGAAAATCGATTGAGAGAGACGGGGAGACTGACGTCTATTGCTAACGGTGATTCGGGGTTTATTAATAGTACTTCATATCTATATCTACATAATTTCCACATTATTTTACAAAATGGTTCCTTTTCATCATTTTTAAATTAGTACATCGCTACTTTTGGTAATGTAACTGAGAGAATCATATTATAAGTTATATAAAGTACAGTCAACGAATTTTAAACCTTTTAACCTCAAATTATTTAAAACCTAGAACTACAGGTTTTAATCATAATAAATTCAAATAAAGTAATTAGTCATATGGTTCTTATAATTTGGAAGATAAGAAATGGAAATAAATTCCTTCCCGGGAAATATATGCCAGGGAAAAACCCAGGAATATTCCCATGTTTTTATTTTCTTTCCCACCGGGAATATTCCCCCTGCCCATCACTAGTTCTGTGCACTGGACTCCAGGGTGTGAATTCGATGTATTTTGTTACGTAGAATCCAAACATCGAAACCCGAAAACAATCGATCGCGTCATTTTCTTTAATGGACGAAAAACTTTAGAGCTTTTACATAGGGAGAATATCCGTAACACAGCAAAAAAAAAAAAAAAAAAAGTTCTGTGCAGTGGACTCCAGGATATGGATTCGATGTATTATGGTACGTAGAATTGAAATTTCGAAACCCCAAGACGATCGACCGTATCAATTTTCTTTTATGAGCGAAAAACTTCCGCGAAATTTAGTACATAAAAAAACACATAGGTTTTCCGCCCATAAAACAAAATTGTTACGCTCAATCATCCTGAGGTTTCGAAATTTGGATTTTGCGAACCAAAATACATCAAATCCATACTCTGGGGTCCGATGCACAGAACTTTTATTTTTTTGTGTGTGTTTTTTTAATTAAAGCGAGCGTTAGCAAAGTTTCTATTATTCCACGCAATTGACATTAGCTCTTCCACGATAACTCTCGTAAAAGATAACGAATCTTGATGAGATTTGGTATTTGCCTTCACTACTCTCGCTGAAACATTCTTGTTGTTCGGAGTTGCAATCTATCAAATATAAGGAATAAAGCGGGGTAAAATACATCCCATGTTGCAAGTTTACGCGTGTTCCTGCAAGACAATTATCCAATATTGATGGATATCAGGTGAGTATGGTGGATAAGATACACAAGTGAAGCACAGATCCACCAGCAATTGCGTGGTTTGATGAGCCTTGTGGGAGGGTGCATTGTCCTGGAGAAAGTGCTCACTTTTCCCGGCGATTTTTTCTTCACATCCTCCTTCAGCTCAATCAAGTAGCTGGAATAAAACACAACACTCATGGTTTTACCCTTTTTAAGATATTTGATAAGGATGACACTGTCCTTATCCCAAAACACCGATGCAAACACCTTCCCAGCTGATCTTTGGCTTCAGAACCTCTTAGGGCGAGGAAATCCACTGTAGCGCCACTCCATGCATTGCTGTTTAGCCTCTTTATCATAGTAGTGCGGCCATGTTTCATCTTCTGCCACCAGACTACGCAAGAACTCACCAGGGTTTTGAAACTTTTGCAAAAATTCCTGTGGCATCTGCACCCCTGTTCTCTTCTGGTTACCATTCAAATAGTAAGGATGAAATAGTAAAGAATGACGTAGGAGTATTCCTCCGCCGGATATTTTAGATTTACACAATAACTTTTATAAAACTCATTCGGCTTTGATTCAACATTATGATATGTTGTAGTTTTTCGTTTACTCTTTCCCGTAATCCTCATGTGCTTGGAGTTAAAGCCAGTCAAGAATATTTTGTGAATTTAACCTCAAAATGTGATATGAATGGAAATAGTTGACTAGATGGAAAGATGTGTTTGACGATTTGGTTACCATGCAGCCAAATAATTGCGTTCGTGGAGAAGGAGAAATGCTCAAAGCAGAACCCTATATTCCGGAGCCTAACCGAATAGAAATACTAGAAATTGCTGTAGTGATATTAAACACACACACATAAATATCCACGAGTGTCCACGAAGTTCCGGCTGAGTTATTTCTGCTGGAGGGAAAAAATTGTGGAACCAGATACACAATCTCATTCTCCTCTACTAGCACAAGGAGGAATTGCCACAAGGGTTGAAAGAATTCACCAAAACCAATTCACCAAAAACGCGTCAAAAGTGATAGTAATTGTTATCTTGAGATCTCTCTCCTCTCAAATCCTATAAAATCCTTTCAAACAGTCTGTTAGTAAGATTATCTCAAGTACAGACGAAACTATTGTAGATTACCAGTGTGGATTTAGACGAAATCGATCAACTATTGATCCGACGAATTTTCGAAAGGAAATGTGAAGACATTACAGTAGTGAATAATTCACGTGGGTCGGGCGTGGGAAAAGTTTCAAAATTTTTTTCATGGGACCGTTCCCTGGGCGCTGTTGCTTAGCTGGTATACGTACACTCATAGTCTTGGACGCCTACCAGTTATAGAACCAAGGTGAAACATAAGTGCTCTCGTCGTGTATTGGCTAGTTATTTGAACCCCCGCCCCCGTTGCTCCTGGAAAGCCGAAGAGCAAAGGCAATTTAGCCCCTTGGTCCTATTCCCACGAAATGCCTGTAGGTTATGAACTGAAGGTGTGACATCGATGATCGAGGCTTCTCAGCAGATTGTATGACATTGGTCTTATTTGCTAAGGTAAATTTTGTACTTCGTGCTTTTTTTTCAAACGTGTAATGAAAAACAATATATGAGTCTCATAACGAAACGCATACCCACACAAAATCGTGTTGATAAGTGATAGGGCTCATGCGAGAAAATTTTAGCCCTTTGAACGTTCCCTGGGTTGCTAAGGTGAATATGAATGTTTTAAAACGTATTGGATTCCATTGATTGAACGTAATCTAATAACGGAAGCTTCCCATATCATTTGATAATGTTTTCACAACGTGGGATGAAATCTGTATACTCATACTTGACAGGGGATACTTGTATTGAAGTAAAAATACGAAGAATCACATGAACGAAATGACTAATAATTAAAATCACTTATCTCAACAAATTTGCTGCTTAAGTTGAACCCGTGATGAGATATTGGTTTGAAACACGTTCTCATAGAGATACCTATATAAACAAAATGAAAGATGACTTCCCCAAGTCTTGATGTGAAAGGTATTATTTTATGTCTGTATTCAAACCGTGATGAGATATATATTTTCGATTACTAGTATGCGACCCCGATTATTGAAGACGTGTGTGAACGTGTTATGACATGTTTGTCAAAAGGAATCAGGTATGTATGTGTGTGTTTCTGTGTGTGTGTGCGTTTTTATGTGTAGTCGTGTAAAAAGAATAGAATTAGCAGAGAGAAGCTGTAATTAGTCTTCGTTGTTTTTCACTTCATTTTTGTAAAGTGTGTGTGTGTGCTTTTTTGTGTGTGCTTGATCCGTTGAATGTCTAAAGCTGTGAATGAGTGTTATCATAGACATTTTTATTAAAATAAGTAAGTAAAAATATATTATAAAAAATATTACGGTCTATAATTATCCCTGAAAGAATAAAACAATATGTTATGTCTTCATTTAACTATGAATGCACTCCAGATAGTGTACTTACTTTGCGTTTCCGTATTTGATAATGAGATGAAATTCTAATAGAATTTCACACACGGTCCACGGTTTGTGCAAACAAGGCTGTTTGTGCAAACAATTTGACTGTGTGTGGCGCTGTATGAACTGTTTGCGCAAACGTTTGTGCAAACATTTTCCACATCGAACTCGTTCGAAAATTGTTTACACGAACATGATGTTTGCGCAAACACGTGGACCGTGTATGGGCATGTTTGTGCAAACACGAGCTTTATTTCCGAGTAGGAAGCCTAGTGTACAGACGCTTATTTCTTTCGCTATGGCGTCAATTAATAGGAATCAAGAATTCTGGCGAGAATTTATTGACCTTTATCGAAATTTACCTGAACTTTGGAAGGTAAAGAGTGATGAAGATTATAAAAACAGGAATTTGAAAAATGCGGCATATGAGAAGTTAGTGAATAAAATGAAGCAAATAGATCAAACGACGGATAGAGAGTCAGTGAGGAATAAAATCAATTCACTTCGTTCTGCATACCGAAGAGAACTAAAGAAGAGCAAGTACTATCTGGAAGTGGAACAGATGACGTGTATGTACCCTCGTTGTGGTATTTTTCCTATATGGACTTTCTGAGGGACCAGGAAATGCAATTACCTGGTATTTCGACCTTGGATGAAATAATTGATGTGGAAGAAACACTAATAAATATAGTTTTATATTTTTGACCACACATGTTTTCATTTTATATAAGTAGTGGTAAATTTGTGCTATATGTTATAATAGATATTTTCATTTGTGACCTTGTTCATAACCAGAAAAAAATGGACCTAGGCTTCATTCTTCACACGGCACCATTTCAAACGTACCTATTGGTAACAACAGTAGTTGTGCTGCTACTTCAATAGTTTCTGGAGTTCGCGCCTTCGCGGCCGTCGTGCGGCCGAAGGGGGTAGGATCAACACCGAAGCGCAGGAGTTCCCGCAATCACATAATTGATAATTCCACATACAGGGTTTTCTGCTAGTGACTTCATCTGCATGACATCACGTAACAGGCATTTTCGAGCGCCCAAAGCCACCGATCATCCCAAAACTGAGCATAGCAGCACGCGGAGTATTTGTTGCATTCGTACAAAATGTTTTGTGTTCTAGTTGATAGATTAAAAAAAAAAATAAAAAATCCTTCACTGAACTGAATGACTGCAGATCCATTTTGCAAGCAGCTTGTTACAAACAGTTGCTTTGTCATTTCATCAAGCAATGAGCTCACCAACACCAAGTGACAAATTTCGTCTACTCTAATACCCAATAAATCTGTCAGGGTGAAACACTTGATCAGACAAAGGTCATAAGCTGACATTGCCAGACTAAAGTCTAAATTAGAGCAATCTTACGAACAGAAAAAAACTTTGTAGGGTAGGCAGTGGCGGAACTACTGCCTCTGCAACGGCAGGGAGGCCTAAGACGTAAGGAGGCCCTGATTATATGTGTTTTATTTTAGTCAGACATGAAATCGCAACCAAGAAAAATAATTTTTGTTACTCCCATTGAAAACTATACGCACCATTTTACCCAAAGATTATTGGTTTTGAGCGGCTTTAACACCTGATTTTGTCATTCCTGATGTGATCAAAATTGGGGAAAAAGATATATCTTTATTTTTCTGAGTAAGTTTAGAACTACTTTCGGAACAGTTACAGACCGTTTGCCTACGAGTCTGAGGTAAATTTAATATATTACAAAATTTATTTGAATACAAATTAGATTTCACAACAGTATATGCGTATGTGACTCGTAATCAAAAGATCATGAGGAAAATAAGTAACATAATATTTTTCCAGAACTGTCACTGTCAATCAGCTGTGTACACATACATATCCTCGTTGAATTATAACAGTGTAACAATCATGAAAACTCCATTCACATATATTAGATTCAGTTTTAAACAATTAGTAAATAGTCCTAATTCAAAGTAGCGGTAATATTCTGATTATTACATGTAGTTACTCGTGTTTACATGGTGTCATTCATTGCCTGACTTTGAATGTCTGTGTTGGAAAGAAACATGGAATGCTAAAATTGTTTTATAGGTCCTAATAAGTCCTGGCAAGATTTTTCTGTATGTGTGTGTGTGTGGGGAGGCTGATTTTGAAGTTGCGCCACTGAGGGTAGGTGTTATTTATATACTATACATTAACGTTAAACAAGCTGCTTCAGTGGACATGCTTACGCGATTAAACTCAAAATTGAACTGAAGTGTGTGCAAACAGTTGAATCGTGTATGGCCGAGTGTTTGCGCAAACACGGTGTTTGCACAAACATGATGTTTGCACAAACCATGGATCGTCTGTGGGTCCTGTAACGTTAAACACATACATATAAGAGAACCTGTATGATGTATGATGCTTCTGTTCGTTGCACGTTGAATTCTAAGAAAATGATAAGATGGAATTCTTGAATGTTTTCTGACTCGCATTGCAAGTAGATTTCAGCTGACGTAAGAAATGTGTGGAGACTTGTATAAAGCAGACTGTGAATGAAAAGTCGTATCACCTATAATTTAACGTTAAAATAATATTATAAAAAGAAGTGGTATATTAGGTGCTTTAATTTTGATAATATCATGCCTACATGTCGGTCTATCTGTCTGTAGTATGTGCTCGGGGGCAGCAAACATTAAAGGCTCGAACAATGAAATGAAATCTTTGAGTTTTACGTCCCACGATTATGCCAGCTACGCTAATGGGAAATCTTTGAGCTTTACGTCCCACAGCTATGCCTGCTAGGTTAATGAAGACGGTGATGATGAGAAATGAATGAAATGTTGGTATGAAGAAAATCGAAGGAAACGGAAGAACTCCGAGGAAATCCATGCATATGGTGAATGCCCACAACAAAGTTCACTTGGTGGAAAGAGGATTTTGAACATGGGACCCCCATACATCAGAGGTAAACGCTCTATCACCGAGCATCCGAGACCCATAAAACGAAAGAGAGAGTACAAAACATAACACTCATGCAGGGTCGCTGTGTTCAATATGGATACTCTGAAATCGTTAGTATATCATCTAAGGGGTTGAAGTTGAGGTCTCCAGGGTTAGTATCGAGACACTTAAAAATAATTTAAAATGAACGATATTAATATCAAATTCATAGTTTTCGGGGACGCTGTGTTCAATGATGATACTCTGAACCCAATAACACATCATCTAAGGGGGGTTGGGCGTCCCTTTAAATTGAGTTTCCCTATTTGCTACGGAAGAAAAATAACATACTGAGTTAAATGGTAGCTTTGGTAATCATTCAGACATCATATCATCGTGAGAGAGAGAGAGAGAGAGAGAGAGAGAGAGAGAGAGAGAAATATTTCAGTTTAATGCCCAGAAATATGCTCCTTACATTGTAAAACGGACGATATTAGTGTCAGATACATAGTTTTCGTGGCCGCTGAAACTCAAAGAATAAGTATAAAATTCACGTCCAGAACGTTTATACATTAGACAACACACGTGAAGCAAACTGTGAACATACATTTGTTTCACTCCCATGGAATACGAAAAAAATGTTACAAATCATTTTAACTACTTCAAAGGTATGCTATATTTCCCCTTGAAATTTCTGCTTTTTCTGTACAAGGAATTGAAATCTATGTGTATATCTACTGTTTATGTTTATTTGGAATATCATTATAAGTAACGAGATGCATTTCTTTTTTATTTTAGGTTGAATACAAATAAAGGTACTTGTTTATCCCTTTCCTTATCATTACTGATATTATTATTCCTTTGTTAATTACTTACATACAGCTCTTTTTGTTATTTATTCGTATATTCTTTTAAAGCACTTTTATTTATATTCTATTTAAAATAATACTTATATATCCTCTATTTACTATTTACATATACTTATTGGAAAATATATATTTTTTGCATTACGTATATACATCTGGGGGGAGGTGAAAATGGAAACAAGTACACAGAAGATTTATTAAAAGAGATTGCCGCATTTATTAAGGACATAGAAGAAGAATATGAAGAAGAGAAGAGATCGTAGTAAATAAAGAGACGCAAGATCTTCTAAGAGAAATAGAAAATCAGAATAGAAGAAGAAGAAGATTATCACGAAAGGAAGGAAGAAGAAGATGAAAGGAAGAAAGGAACACGAAAGAAAGAAGAACACGTAGAAGAAGAAGAAGAAATGATCATCAATGCCGAAGAAGAAGAAAGAGAATCAGCTAATGAAATTCAAGTTGCAGAAGAAAAAGAAGAATATGAAGAAGAACTATTAGAAGTATTGGAAAGTGCAGGTAGTAGATTGATAACGGAAGAAGAAGAGGAAGCATCCGATCGTATTAAACAAAATAAAAAATGGTTACAAGAAGGAACGAAAGAAGAAGAAGACGTCGAAGAAAGTACAAATGAAGAAGAAGAAGAAGAGTTGCTAAATCTAACGTTCTCCCAAATAATAAGAGAGACTTACAATGAGGAAGAGAAGACAGAAGAAGATGAGTTCTAGGAAACTGAGCTAGAAAAATGGATTATCAATTTATTTCCTAATCCTGAAAAAGAAGAACAGGAAGTAATATATCCATCAATTATGGAAATATTAGCAGAGGCTAATACAGAACATACAGAAATAGAAATCGATTTAGACGAAATAGAAAAAGGAATGGACCAATTGCTATCCGTATTTGAAGCAAAACGAAACTCAAATGTATAAGTATGTTTTGGAAATAACAGGTGTAATAATGGAAACCATAGATTTCATATAATAGAAGAGCATAGAAGACAATACAGAAGAGATGATGTGGTGGGTACAATGTTAAGAATCCCTTTAGTCACCGTGTGTGCAGATGAAAATCTTTTTACTGCAATTGAATCAAGTCTACGGGCTCTAATAGATTATTTACTACATACTGTGGACCAACATGATTACGTAGGAATAACAATCACAAATGAGAGTGAAGCACATCGCCCTTTTTGGTTGTCGTTCAGAGAAGCAAGGCATCTCTCAGCAGAAGTTCTATGGACAAGTTATGACAAAGTACTGCAAAGTAATGCGGCTTTTCTTATAAATGAAGGTTATATAGTGAATTTTCATCATTTACGTATGCCAAGAGGACAAGGTCGTTTGAAACAATATATTATGAACACCTAGGAATATGTAAAGCACAAACGTGGTATTATCACATTTAAGAACACAGATACAAGATGTTTAGCACATGCATTCGTCGTTGCCATAGGACTGAAAAAAATACAAGGGAAGAAATCAAACTAAATATAATAGATATGTTAAACATCAAAATAAATATTTAATTCAGCAAGAAGCAGAAAATCTGTGTGAAGCTGCCGGTGTAGATCTCAGCCATGGTGGTGGTATTTCTGAAATTCGTAAATTTCAGGAATATTTAAAGGATTATAATATCACGGTGTATAGAGGTTTTTCAGGAAGTGATGTTAGTTTCAAAGCTCCACCAAGTAATAATGAGAGAACATTTTTAAGTTTACTTTACATAGATAACCATTACAACGTCATTGAAAGTTTAACAGCATGTTTTAGCTGTGGATATTATTGCGAAAGCTGTCATAAGAAATATACAACAAACCATGAACATTTGAAACACTGTACAGCTGTATGTTATCGTTGTCATCAGAAGCCACCATGTGACTTTAAAGAAACCCATATTACATGCAATGATTGTAATCGAGAATTTTATGGCCAGTCATGCTATGATTATCACAAGTCAGCTCCTGATCAAAATGAAAAGTCTTTATGTTCCATTGTGAAATGTTGTGCCCAGTGTTTGAAATTTTATGTAGTGAAAGAAAAAGGATCTCACGTATGTGGAGAAACGTATTGCAATATTTGCTATACTACAGTACCATGAATCATGAATGTTACATGAAAGTGAGTAAAAGAAGAAAATAAAAAAGCGAATGAAAACATTATCATGGAGAAGAAAGCTATGATTGCATTTTATGATATTGAATGTACACAAGATACGAAAATAGAAGATGAGAACGCAAACATATATGAGCATATACCTAATGTTTTGGTTAGTCAACATACATGTTACCGTCGTTATGAAGATAACAACATACAAAATGATTGTATCGTTTGTGGAAAACGAGAAAATACATTTGGCGGTGAAAATGTAATAGAAGACTTTCTAAAACATTTACAAAAACGATGTCTAAACATTAAATCAGTAACATGTGTGGCCCATAATTCTAAGGGCTATGATTCACATTTCACCATTAAGACCATGATTGAGAAGATGAATTGGACTCCACAAGTAATCATGAATGGGGCGAAAATTCTATCTCTTAAAGTAGAGAACGTAACCTTTATCGGTGCACCAAGTTTTCTTCCTATGCCCTTAAGTAAATTATGTGGTGCATTTGGTCTTCAATTGTGCAAAGGATATTTCCCACACTTTTTCAATCGACGTGAGAACCAAACATATGAAGGTACACTTCCAGACATTAGATATTATGGAGCAGATACCATGAAAGTAGACGAAAGACGCAAGTTTCTCCAATGGTATACTGAACATCGAAACGATACCTTTAAAATGAAAGAGCTCATCAAGTCTTGTGTACAGGATGTTGAAGTATTACGTCAAGCCTGTATTTCCTTCATGAATACATTTGAATCTGAAACAAATGTAAATCCTTTACTTGAATGCATTACAATCGCCAGTGCATGTAATTTGGTGTATCGAAGAAATCTCTTAAACACAAATGCGATTAGTATCATACCAAGAACAGGTATCGATGGAGAGATGTCCAATCAGTTGAAGCAGTACAATGGATAGCTTGGGGAGAAAAAACAAGAAACATACAAATTAAGAATGCTGTTCGTAGTAAGGAAAAAGGAAAGCATCAATGAAAGGTGGTATATGGACAGATCCAAACACAGGAAAAATACACGTATGGGAATATGATTGCGATTGGACCCATGGCTGTATTTTCTTTTACCCTAACGACAGAGATAAACCCATCTATACCAATGCTACATATACCATAGAATTTCGATATGAAACAACAAAGAAAAAAAATCAAAAATTAAAAGATTTGGCTGTGAATTGCACGAAATATGGGGCTGTGAATTTAAAAAACAATTGGCAGGAAATGAAGAGATGAAGAAATATGTTAGTAATCATCCATACACAAAGAAAACACCGTTGAATCCTCGTGACGCTTTTTATGGGGGACGTGTGAATATCATATGTTTGTATCATAAAGCACAAGAATCTGAAGAAGAAACAATCGAAAACAAGAATGTTATTTCACTGTACCCATATATCTGCAAGACTAAAAAATTTCATATTCGTCATTTTACTATCATTCTGCCTGGAGATTCAAATATTCCCAGCATTGAAGAAGTAGAAGGATTAGTTAAACTAAGTAATCTACCTTCAAAAAATCTCTTACACGCAGTACTTCCTTACAAATGAAATGATAGATTGATGTTTCCACTTTGTCGTACGTGATGTGATGAATTAAATCAGTCATCTTGTAATCACAGAAATGAAGACCGAGTTCTACATGGTACATGGGTAGCAGATGAAGTAAGAGAAACATTAGAAAAATGATACAAAATAATAGATATTCATGCAATTTGGGCATATGATATTCCATATGATGAAGAAACAAAAAGTGGCGGCTTATTTGCAGAGTACATAAACACCTTCCTGAAAGCAAAAATGGAAGCTAGTGGATGGCCAACATGGTGTGAAACAGATGAGCTAAAGGAGAAGTACATTCAGCAATTTTATGAAAAGGAAGGAATACGTTTAGATGAAAATAAAATTTAACATAATCCAGCACTTAGGAGTTTAGCTAAATTATTGCTAAATTCTTTTTGAGGAAAATTTGGGCAACGTGAGAACATGGGTCATGTAAGCATTATTAATGACCCCAAGGAATTATATGAGAAATTAACATCTCATGATATAGACGTTCGTCAAATATTTCCAGTAAATGATGATATGATATATGAGTATTTGCAATACACAGATGACGTTCCTGTTTGACTACCAACAGTAAACGTTGTCGTAGCCGTGTGCACAACAGCAAAAGCAAGATTAGAATTGTACAAGTATTTAGATCAAGTACAAGAAAGAGTACTGTATTTTGATACTGATTCAGTCATTTATACGCAAAAACCTGGTGAAAGTACAATTCCAAGTGGTGACTTAACAAATGAAGTACTTGAGTATGGTAGAGGCCTATATTTCAGAATACGTCCCGGCTCGAGCCAAGAACTATGGGTTACGTATTTTTGATCCCAGTACGAAGGTGTTTCAAGTTTGCAAGATACGGGGCTTCTCATTGAACTATGAATCTTCAAAACACCTAAATTTTGATGTAATGAAGAAAATGATAGAAGACAATGAAGAGGAGGCGGAAGAAAAAAAAGAAGAAGAATATCGTCCTACTGAAATCAAAATTACCAATGAGAAAAAAAATCCTCAGGGAAAACCATACTGTCTTCAGCATGCCCGAAACAAAAATTTATAAGTGAAATTATATAAAACGACGTAGAATACCAAATTCATATGATACTCTTCCATATGGCTACACTACTTCCAACAAAAGAAGAAGATAAATGTAATAAAGACCTTTATAAGTATACGTATGAAGAGAGAATGATCATACTCTTTAACATGGATACGACGTGGAAACATCACTTTTCATGCCGGACCAAGTGGATGTGGAGAAACTTCCTTTGTAATACGATTTCTGCTCAATTTATCACGTATGGTTAATGCATCGTTTCGTCATATTTATTGGTACCATACAGAATGGCAAAATGCATACAGAGAAATTTTGACAAAAGTACAATTTATTGAAGGATTACCTCGAACAAAAGACTTTTTACCTGAAGCTGGACCACATATTATTATTGATAATCAAATGTGTGAAGTGAACCGCAATATAGTTGATTTTTTTTTTTACTAAAGGTTCTCATCTTAGAAATCTTAGTGTACTATTTATTAAACAAAACATATTTCATCAGGGAAAAGGAAGCAGACATATGAGCTTGAATTGTTCTTATCTCCTATTATTTAAAAATCCAAGTGATAAATCACAAATTAGTCACTTGAGTTATCAACTAACTCCTGAGAACTCAAAATTTCTTTTCAAGAAAGTTTCAACGACGCAACAAAGTTACCATCTGGATATTTGTTTATTGATTTAAAACAGGATACGCCAGATGAACTTATTTTTCAAACAAATATCTTTCCTGATGATATTTATCGTTACGTTTATGTTCCAACGAAATAGAAGAAGATGTGTTTAGAATGTTAGTTTTAAACTGTGTTTGTTCATTCTGACAATATGTCTCCATGAGTAAAACATGGAGATCTTCTTCGTACGCTGAGCAAAGCAAATCCTAAATTACGTAAAGCTATACTGGCCAATGCAGACTCTTCAGTGATTCGAAGTATTTGCAAATGTTGTTATAATGTATTAAAAGGGAATGTTCCTGTCATAAAGACACAGAAAGCAAGATTAAAGCGATACAAGAGGACGCTTCGATATCTTGTGAAGAAAGGAAACTCCATCGAAAAGAAGAAGAAGCATTTATTAGTGCAGCATCAGGGTGGATTCCTACTGGCATTATTAGCTACTATTTTAACCAAAAATGAAATGAAATGAAATCTGTGAGTTTTACGTCAAACGGTTAAGCCGGTTAGGCTAAAGGAGACGGTAATGATGAGAGATGAGTGAAATTGTGGAATGAAGAAAGTGGAAGGAAAGGGAGAACCCCGAGTAAACCCACGAGCACGGCGTTTGTCCCCACAAAGTTCACTTGGCGGGAGCTGGGATCGAACCCGGGACCCCAAGCACCTAGAGGTGAACGCTCCACCACTGAGCCACCGCGCTCCCTATTTTAACTGGTGCATTATCAAGTTTAGTATTCCGTTAGTGCAATCCACCGGGATTGGAGAAATTTTATAATTATTTATCCTCTAATAACACACCTCAAGAACTTATTGGAAATCCAAAAAGTTTGTCATATTTTTGCGACGAACTAAAGCATCACCAGCAGCATCATCGTCAAGGGAAAAAATACCTCTGAAATCGTTTGCAGAAGACGACGAAGAAAAGGAAAAAGTAGTATCTCCTATAAGGAAAAGGAAACGTACCTATAAACGTCCAGTATGGTCAAGATGGAAACCATAAACAAGCAGTTAAGCAAGATTTACTACAACCCTTCACATCCTGCATCGTTTTCAACTGTTAAAAAATTGTGGATAGCTACAAAGAAAAAAATCCTATACATTGTATTAGAAGATGGTTACTGCAACAAACAACATATACGTTACACAAACCTGTACGTCGTCGTTTTAAAAGAGATTTCTATGTAGTCAATAACAATAATGATGAGTGGCAAAGTGATATTAATGATCTTCAATCTCTATATAGATTTAATGATGGATATCGTTATATTCTTACAGTGATAGATGTGTTCAGTCGATATGCCTGGGCTGTGCTATTAAAATCTAAAAGTACAAATGATGTCTTAAAAGCATTGAAAATTGTGTACAAAGACAGAAAACCAATTACATTCTGAACAGATAAAGGAAGTGAGTTTACTAATAAAACAATACAGAAATACTTAGAGGACAACAAAATAAAACATATTACAACTAAAAACTGATATAAAAGCTAGTATTGTAGAACGCTTTAACATAACCCTAAAAGAAAAGTTTTGTGGAAGTATTTTACAAAGTATCAAACGTATAATTAGTTAAATGTATTACCTGTTCTTGTGAAATCATACAATGAATGTTATCATGCAAGCATAAAGATGTCACCTGCAAATGTTTCTCAAAATAACCTATTATAAGTATGGCATAAGGAGTATGATAATAAAATAAAGAAGAAGAAGAAGAAGAATCCAAATTTCTCAAAACATCTTAGGATTGGTAATACAGTACGAATTAGTAAAACTAAACGTACATTTGATAAAGGATATATGTAAAACTGAACTTGGGAAATATTTAAAGTGAAGAAGATAATGCCAAGGGATTCACCTGTTTGTGAAATTGAAGATTTAAACGAGGAACCACTAGGTGGATTATTTTATAGAGAGGAAATACAACCTGTGACGTTATCAATGACGTTTTACATAGATAAAATCATACCCACAAAAAGAAAAGACAGCAGAAAAGAATATCTTGGTCATTGGAAAGGATATCCTTCTTCTTTTGGTTCCTGGATACCTGCAACATCCGTAAAGAAGATCGAGAAGTACAATGGAACCTGATGGGGATTTTCAGGTTACTCATCCCAGTAATAGTTCTATGGAATATTTCCTGAAAACACCTTAACATCGTACACTACGAAATTTCATCAAAGAATGGAATTCCGTGTAAAGTGGGAAGTGGTTATTGTTGAAATTCATTATCCTCATTCAATATTAAATATTTATGAAGAAAATAATAAAATTTTTTACAAACGTAAAAAAAGTGATGAATGGAAATTTATAACTATTCCTGTACGTTATTACACTGACATATCAGAATTGATAAGAATAATTAATACGTACATCAGATTCACAAATTTACATATTTCCTATACTCGTGAGAGTAATACCTGTTTTATACGACGTCTTCATAAAGACATAGATGTAGACGTTGCATTATCACCAAGTGTTAGTGCGACTTTGGGATTTGATCCAAACGTTGATTTAAATAATATGCAACAAGGCCAAAGCATTCCAAATTTACGTTTACTACTTCCATCTACAATGTATGTGTATTGTGATATAATTCAATCTGTATTTGTTGGAGATACAGTAGCACCATTATTACGTATCATAAATATGAATCCTGTGAATCATAGATTTGAAAGTAGTGTTATAGAAATTTTTAATCCTCCACATTATGTGCCTATAGAGAAGATGCATCTTGAACACATCAAAATAGATATAAGAGATAGTACAGGCTCTCCACTGGCATTCACTTTCGGAACTGTATGCGTTAAACTACATTTTCGACCAGTGCGTCAACATCGACAAATATGAATAATCCATATTTATAATATTATAGAAAATAAGCTCTTTCTGGAACTGGAAACGTTTATGTTGGATCCCCTTATCAAGTTGGACATGGTATTGGAAGTTTTCTTGGAGGATTATTCGTTCTGTCATGCCACTAGTAAAACCAGGAGCTAAAACAGTAGGAAAGGAATTATTAAAATCTGGAGCAAACGTTATTACTGATGTCATCATCGATAATCAACCTATTAACGAATCCTTTCATCAACGAATGGGTGAAGCGAGATCCGTCTTGCAAGACAAAGCAAAAAATAAACTATAATCTATGCTAGGATCTGGATATCAACGAAGGAAAATAAGAATTACACATCATTCCATCTTTAACCCTTCATCATTACACATCATCAAGCGCAAGAAGAAGAAGGGCACGAGGAAACGTATACAGAAAAGAAAGAAAAATCAGTCTTATAAGAAGAGGAAGTTATCACACGATATCTTTGATTAAATCATCACCATCATGGCTTTCTTACATCATCAATCCTGCGAGTGTGTAAAAAGTGAACTAGATATTTTTTCTACAAAACAAACGCAAACCAGTATATTGGATAATCATGTTGTTACATACAAACCAATCAGTTCACTAGCTGATAATGCTCTTATAGTATTTTTCATCCCAGGAACAAGTGATGAATACATAGATCTACCACATACTCTTCTTTACATCGAAGCTCAAATCGTTAAGCCTGATGGATCAGCATTTGTTGAAAGTGATAAAGCTGTGGCTCCTATTAATAACTTCTTAAATTCTAAGTTTAGTGAAGTGGAAGTGTATTTAAATAACAAACTGATTTCATTTCCATCTCATAATCATCCATATCGATCATACATTGAAAAAACTGTTAAATTATGATGATTCTGCTAAAAATATTCATCTTCAATGTGCATTCTGGTTTCAAGATACTGCTGGACATATGGATGAAACATCTAGTGGTAATAGAGGATTTCAACAACGTTATGAATAGACAAAAGAAGTGCAAAATTCGACATGCTTGGAAATCTTCTTTGTGATATTTTTAATCAAGATAAATTTTTAATCCAAGGAGTAGAATTACGTCTCAAGTTAATTCCTGCAAAGCCAAACTTTTGTCTCATCGCTAGTGATTCGTCTGTTGAAGATACAGTGAATATTTTAGACACTGCTTTACATATTAAAAAGATTAATGTTAGTCCTACAATAAAACTAGCACATAACAAGCTTTTACAATGAACAACAGCCAAATATCCTCTAACAAGAGTGCAAATGAAGTCATTCGTCATTCCAAAGGATCTTCAATCAAAAACAATTGATAATTTATTTATGGGAGTATTACCAATTCGAGTGATTGTGGCGTTTACACAAAATGATGCCTATACAGGAACAATAACTTCAAATCCACTTCATTTCAAGCATTTTGACTTCAGTTTCTTCTCTCTATACATTGATGGAAAACCTGTACCTTCAAAACCATTACAACCAACTTTCGAAAACAACCTCTATGTTTCCTCATATCATACCTTATTCTGTGGATCAGGTATTCACTTTTCCAATCATGGCAACAATATTCCTCGCCTTGCCTTTCCTCAAGGATACACTATCTTTGTTTTCGACATTACTCAAGATGTAGAAGCCAGTGCTGTGCAGCATTGGAACCTTATACGTCACGACTGTGTTCGTCTGGAAGTTCATTTTACGAAGCCTCTACCAGCACCTATCTCCTGCATAACGTATGGAGAATTCCAATCTCTCTTAGAAGTGGATCATCAGAGGAACATCATCATGGATTTTTAAAGGTACGTTATTTAAATATCATACCATATATGTACATGTCTGCATTTTTATACATGATGTCCTCTACACTAGATTTATTGAATGCTTTGCAAACAAATTCTTTATTTCACAATCATTTCGTTGGCGTATATGCAGCCAATGAATTACCAACAAATGGTCCACTACCTGCAGCTATCATCATAAATAAAGATCCCTCGAACAAACTTGGCACACACTGGATTTCCGTATATATTCATACTGATGGACGTGCCCACTACTTCGACACATTTGGATTTCCTCCATATGCAATAAAACATATTCAATTTCTACGTAGAAATTCCATTTCTTATACATTTGATAATACACAAATTCAAAGTTTGAAATCGTCCCTATGTGGGCATTATTCATATATTTTCCTATGCTTCAAAGCTAAAGGAAAGTCCTTAAATGAATTTCATTACACTTTCTCATCAACTCCAGAAAAAGATGATCGTCGCTTCCTGTATTTACTTTTACAGGTAATCATGTCTTCATTCTTCTTCTTCGTTTGTTTTGATTACTTTCTTTTCATATTATTGAAGGTAGTAATTTCTTCTTATTATTATTTATTATAATGTGTTTGTATATATTATCATTCGTTGTTTTACTTGTTCATGATTATAGATAAAATAAATTTTAAGTTATGTTTTTCATTTTTTTTCACTTCAGAGAGTAAAAGATCGTCATCGTGTATATGAACATCATCATTGTACAGTATGACTTCTATCTACGTTTCATCACCATCATGAACAGCAGTAGTATCATTAATTGAACTGTGTATAGACAGCATCAGTGAACAGTATATGGCAGCTGTGAAGTTATCATCACCTGAATAATGAAAAAAAATTCTAACGTTCTTTCTTTAAAATGTATTATACTTACCGTCGTTTTAATTGTGTAAATAGTTTCATCAGCAATAAACACTGTATTCTTTTTTCTCTTTGAAAACAAATGTTTTATTTCTTATTTTCTCCGTTTCCTAATAAATAAATATGTTTTATGATCAATTATGTAATTAAATACACATATCATAAAACATATTTTTAAGTCATTGAATTAAAGAAATTCATAGTGTTTTTTTAAAAAAAAGATTCTAAAACTGATTTTTAATTCAATGATGTAATCACATAACTACATAATAATAATGAATTCAAATACTTAATCAGTTATTCTTTCGTAAATTAAATCAAGTATGTGAATTCAATATTATTATTATGATAGGACTTTTGTTTTTAAAATTTTAATATTAATTATTTTAGATCCTTTTTTTAAAAAAATAAAAAAGTCCTATCATACTTAAGACAAAGTTGTATAATACTAGTAATAATAATTTCAAATACTAATTTTTATTTTAACATTCATTTCAAGAATTTGAATTCATTATTATTATTATTATTATTATTATTATTATTATTATTATTATTATTATTATTATTATTATTATTATTATTATTATACGTATCACTTATAATATACGAGGAAAAGATATGTTAGGATTTTTTTCTTATAATAATTAGTATACTAATTAAAAATCCTATCATATTGAGGTGTATGAAACAAACACAAAACACGCACACAAATAAAATATTTTACTTTCACTATATATATATATATATATATATATATATATATATATATATATATATATATATATATTACATTTGATATTATGTTGTTTAGTATACATGAAAAAACAAATCAATTTTCTTCTTGTTTATGAAGAGACGTTCACTTCATTGATACCCTCAAAAGGTTGAGTATCGGTTTCCCCCCACCATCGCTGTGTCGATACACTATCAAATAAATCAGCCATAATTGAATCTATGAGTTTTTGTTTGCAAAATACTTTCATTTCCAATTTTAATCGTTCACCATCAATGTTCACATCACTGTTCTTATCAAGAGAGACACTTGGAAAACTGATGTTCGTACCATTAATAATACTCTGTTCATCTACACAGGTATGGATTCCGGCAAGTCCTCTGCATGTAAGACACTGCGATTGTACATGATTACGAATAGTATCTGTACACAAGTTCAAATATTCACGTAGCACAAAACTACAAACTTTACTGTTTTTCACAGCATGTTCAATACACGGTAATATTTCCAAGAAATAAAGCCAATCACTTGAAGTTAAGTACACAGTGTTTCGAGGAGCATCAAGTGTTCCTTTCTTCTCTAACATCACTAATTTTTCACCCATTAGTTTTCGCACCACTAGTTCGTTTTTTCGACCAAGAGATTTTATAAATGTAATATCCACTTGAGAATTTAAATAGTCCGTAACAAATGGGGTCAAATGTACAAGTTTCTCCCACTCTGCCAAATTTAACTCCACTCCAAACACAAGTCCTTTGCCAACACGAATCACTGGATCAAATGTATCACTATCCAGTCCAATACAAATTAATTTCGTTTTCATTGAATTAAGTCCATATTCAACATTTAGCAAGTTCTCTTTCTTGGTATCCATAGTTGATGCACAAGCACTCAAAGACATGTTACTCCAGTCGCTGGCCAGCACAGAATAACGACACTATGCATACAGATGACTGCGCATGCATGAAGAGGAAGGGGAGCGAAGAGGAAAATTCATGTTTCATCTTGTTTGTACATGCTACCATTCACTTACGATGAGTAAACCAGTTCAGTAAATTCAAGATCGTGCATGTTACGCCCAGATACATTAATCTTCATTCCTTTATATATTAAACAGACATTCCCACTTTGTAAATACGTTAATAATGCACCATCATCTGCTTCCAATTTTTCAGTACAACGTCCAGGTAAAATCACTTTTTCGCCTCTTTCAAATGTCACACATGCCTTCCTACCATATACCGTTGTAATTATCTCACAGTTTACAATACAAAATGGTACTCCAATCTCCAAATCTCGCATTTTTGTAAAGGGTACCATTGATGGCTTATTAAGCTTATCTAATAAACTCATTGACGATGACATCTTTAAATTTTGACGTTTCTCCCTTTGCAACAGCTGCTAACAGAATGATCTACACAAGCACATACGTTCCGCTTACGCTCTTCGCAGGAGGGGTGGGGGTTTGGGGATTCAAATTATTAGCCAATAAACGACAAGAACACGAAAAGGCATGTTTTAGCTTGTTTTTTTTACATCTGGTAGGCGTCGAGGACTATGAGCATAGCAACAGGCTGTTCTCAAAAATCAACATTTTCCCACGCGTTCCTGTCGTAGCCGTAAAAGGCTATGAACATAACAACTAAAGGCTTGTCGAAACTTGCCTGCCAATTCCAGGAAATGATATCGATTTCTAGGAAAACAAGATATTTTTTGATGACTCGGCCATCTGTAGTGGGGTTTATCTACTATGACTCCCGGTTCAGGAATTTATTTCAGTTGATGAGCCTTTGCTCTGAAGATTTTCCACAATTGAAGAGCCGGATAAAGGGAAACATGAAGAGATGTAATTTCATGGATGTTAAAACCCAGAACGAAATCTCGAAACCATAAGCCAAGAAACTGCTTTTCATATATGTAACAAAATCAAATCTCAAAACTCTCCTCTGTTCTCTATCGTGTCTGATGGTTCCCGTGATGTGAATGGCAAAGAACAATTAAGTATTTGTGCCAGGTAAGTTGATGAAGATCTCTGTTCTCATGAAAATTTTTTTGTGTTCTAGAGTATATATAAAAAAAACTACTGGTGAGTTTATAGCTTCAGTTATTCTGGATGAGATGGTGAGAATCCAGCTTTCAATTGCTCAACTCAGTGGACAAGTTTATGATGGCTTTGGAAATATTAGTGACGGCTCTGGAATTAGTACCCCATCTATTATATGTAAACAGCAACTTCTTGCTTTGTACGTACATTGTGGAGCTCATAGTACTAATCTTGTGATTAAGGGTGTCTGTAGTGCATCAGAAGTAGTGAGAAACTCTTTGCAGTGGGTGCACGAACTATAAGTACTGTTTTCGCAGTAACTTTTAGTGAATTCACGATTTTCTGCTCTACTCGAGGCTCATGCTTGTGGTCTCGTCTTATACATTGTAAACTTTAAATCCTTATGTCCCACTAGGTGAATTTGTAGACTTAGTCTAATAACGGGAGTTGTTTAACATTATGAAGAAATTCTCTCTACGTTGCAAAAGATGAAGACTGACGGAATTGTCAACACATCTTCAGGATCTGCAGCTCAGGTTTTGCAGCTTTTTGAAGAAGGGTCTACGTTTCTTGGGCTCATAGGCTAGAAATATTATCAGAGGTTGGAGATTTTTAACAGGACACTTAAAGACCCAATTTCAGTGTCAAAATAGGAAAAAATACAAATCATAAATGAAAACATGAACTTGAATAACATGCTTAGTCACTGATCATAAGTTCATTGTACTGCCATGAAACCTACAAATTAATACCATCGCCCTGGAAATCCCATTAGTTATAATAAATATTGTCAACAGTACCATAAATAGGATTGTTTCTGTCGCTGGAATAGAACCTGTTATCACCATTGATAGGATTTATCTATCCTAAATTGAAGCACTTTAATTCATGTTATGTGACATTTTGAAAATTAAACGGGTGGGAGTGCAATGACATCCACCTTTCTTTAAATTTGCCCCACAATGTTGAGTGAAGGGTACTATCCCCTCTAGAAAATTTTAGGTGGGCACGCCTATGACCAAAGTTCTAACTGTACAATATTATTATAAAGCTTACTCTGTAATCCCAATAATTAGATACATATTTCAGCGTTTTTGTTTGTGATCTAGAAGGAAAGAAAAGGATTTGGAAGAGAATAAAGGTGTATACTACAATTATTAATATACTAAGATGTTTATATCTCGGGATCCGGTAAAGTTGAAGACATGAAACGTGGTATTTGAACTGAAATTGGTATGCTTCCAGATATATAAAGTGCCAGGCCACAGTACGAACAAACACGGTGGTCTGGGAGCAAAGCCCCCAAGTATTTCAACTGAAATTCAGTATACTTGCAGGTATATGAGATGCGAGGCTGTAAAACGAGCAAACACTGATGATTGCAGGTTTGAGATGCAAAGCGTTATACCGAACAAATTTGCGGGTCTGAGGGCAAAGCCTTCAGCGAGGCGAAGGCTTGTATTGAATAAACTCTGGTGAAGACACTAAGGAGGCTCACACAATATTTTCTTTATTAATAATGAAATAGGAAGTGATAGTAGATTTATACCACTTCCGGTGTTAGTAGAGGGATTGGATTGGTGACACAATTATATTCTTGGCATGCTTAATTGATTGCAGAAAACTGCGTCTTGCTATCTACTTCCGTATACAGGTTGATATCTACCAGTTCCAGTTTTAGTAAAGGGTAAAGGATGAAGATGAAGTGTATTCTTAGTCGATTGTAGAAAACCGGGTTACGGTTTCTGCTCTGCAGTGATCAACGTTAAAACCGAAAAGGGTTGATGTCTACCACTTCCAGTTTTAGTATAGGGTTAAGGATGTAGTTGAGAACGGACGGTTAATCGATCATGGAAGACAGCGTTTTGTTATCTATTACAGTTTTTCTTCCGTAGCAATCAACCTTAAAAACAGGAAGTAGTTAATCGCTACCACTTCCTGTTTTAGTTGTAGGTTAAGAACAGAGATAATATGCATTCTTAGGATGCTTAGCCGATTTTCAGAGACAGCTTCTAGCTTTCTACTAACATCTTTAACTCTACAGTGATCAATCTTAAACCGGAAGTAGTTGATTTCTGCCACTTCCAGTTCAAGAGTCACCTCCATTAATTTTAAAACATTTTTTCCTACATAATTATGTAACACTTGGTTTAATTCCAACTTAACTTGATACATATATGTCTTACAACCTGAAAAGAAATACTCGGGAGGGTAAGGAACCCCTAGCATCCCAAAGAGTGGGGATGGGAGAGCTGACATTTTAAAAATAATTGTAATGATCGATATTAGTGTTGAATCCATAGTTTTCGGGTCAGTCGCTGATATGGATAATGAGTGTTTCCATGCCGTTCAAGTTCATTTATGAAGAATCGGGAAGAGTGACATTTTAAAAGTAATCGAAAATGACGGATATTAAAGGCGAATCCATAGTTCTCATTAGTGCTAAGACAATAGTGGTACTTTTGATACAATTTAAAAAGAAGTTAGAATGCAACTTTTGAATTTAATTAATGTAAACTTATGCATTAAGAAAAACTAGACTATTTGTCATCCAAAGTTGTAGGTGCGACTGTAGAGTTTTATTATTATTATTATTTTTAAAGTATACTTTTTAAATAGCACCACAACATGGGAGGGAGAGAGAGAGATTTCTGGCATTTTCAACATATTCTTAACGGGATGACCTACCTTTTCTCGGCACAATAATTTTTATATTGGACCTTATGGGGAGAACATGGCTACCGAATTTCCTCAGTTTCTAAGGAACTATGTATCTCTAATGGAAAAGAAAAATTTTGCAGCATTCTACAGAAGTTTATGAACAAGTTGAAATACTTAAATTGTATATTTGTCTGCTAGTTTAGCAGAAATAAATTATTAAAAAATAAATAAATTAGTTTCTTTTTATACAAATTATAATATGTCTAACTTTGGAACTAATTATCGTAGAAAGACCAACTTATTTTTGTTTTATTCCTTGAGAAGAAACGACTCTAATAGTTTTAATCACAACCATATCTGATACGCCAATTAAAAAATAGTATTTTAATATATGTATTAAAGTCCACCTGTCAAGAAGTTTGACGAGGGTAAGGCATCCGCGCCTACCCTTTGCTTTTTTTTTCGTCCCGAGAGATATGAAGGGACCGTTTTCACAGCAGGTGTCAATGCGAATGTAAACATCCTGTCATCACGTTCAATAGCCCAAGTTCGGCCACTTTCTCTCTCTCTTTTCTTTTTCTCTCTCTTCCGAGGAGGTGTTTCTACCCTGTAAGAAAATTATAGATATGTAGAGAAAATGGTGATCAATTATTTCTGATAGCCAGATGATAGACAAGCATTCTAAAATGCCTTCGAATTCCAAAAATGTATCGACCATAACTTTACCATCTGGTTATTTTCAGGAGGCAAAAGTTATATTATTATTATTATTATTATTATTATTATTATTATTATTATTATTATTATTATTATTATTATTATTATTATTATTATTATTATTATTATTATTTGGAGTTAGAGTGCAAAGCCACGAAGATACAAATGGCTCCATTGGCTAAACATACACATACTGCCCCCATTCAGAACATCCCTATGTGCGTTAGAAAACATGCTATAAATTTGCGCCCCTCGCAAAAATATAATTCAACTCTTATTGACCTCAGTAGCGCTTACTAATAGCGTAAATGCTATAAATCACGCATTTGCAAGTAGGAACAGGGATTGGCCGAATCAGAGAAATCTTACTGTCGTCACGGGCTGTAAAAGGTAATATATGACATTTTCACAAGAAATAATTATCGGATAATTTAATAACGGACAATTTCGCGGGCTGTATAAAATAACTCGGCGTGTCAGATCCGGCCCTGTAAGGACTATTATGAACGGAAGGTGGCAGTCAGTAGTGAAAGAATCAAGATAATTGAGGAACAAACACGTGATCAAAGCCTAACTGAGACTTGGTTTAAGGAAAGAAAAATCCGGATTACTACATCAAATGCAAAAAGGATTGCTTGCAGAAAACAAAACACTAGTTGTGCAAAGATAGTGAAGGACCTGGTGTATCCTAAGGAATATAACACTGTTGCGACAAATTGGGGGAAAGCACAAGAGGCTATAGCACGAAGAAAATATGAACAGGTTCTAGGAGTCTCTGTTATTCCTTGTGGTCTATTCATAGATAAACAAAACCCCTTCCTAGGGGGCAAGTCCTGATGGTGTCGTTTATCCAGATGAAGGAGAACCATATCTATTGGAAATAAAGTGCCGTTACAGTGCACGATTTAGCGAAAGTATCGCTGAAGCTTGCGAAAAAATAAAATCCTTCTGGCTACGCAAGAATGAAAATTTTTTTCTCCCAGAAAACTACACGTACTACTACCAAATTCAACAGCAAATACTTTGTGCTGGAATGAAGAAGTGTGATCTTTTCGTGTTCATCCCTGTAGCAAGTGAGATACCTAGTAATCAGAATGAAAATTATGCCATTATAACAATAGAACGTAATGAAGACTTCCTCAATGACCTTGTGCCAAAACTGCGATGGTTTTACGTATATGAAATGCAGTGGCGTATTTAGGGGGGTGGCTTCCGGGCTTAAGCCCCCCCCGAAATCTTACTTAGTATAGTAAAGTAAATGAAATATCTTGCAGAATTTTCACATTTCCAGGCAAAGCCCCTCCCCGAAAGTTAGCAAAGCCCCTCCCGAAACAAAATCGTAAATACGCCACTGATGAAATGTATACTACCAGAGCTCGCTGATTCTTGTGTGTTTCGTGGGCTTCCAATCAGAGAACCAAAGAGGCCATTCACGAAAGCAGATGACAATCCACAAAAATGTACAAAGAAAGTAGTGATGCGAACCTCGGTGTCAGTAACAATAAAACTATTTAGTGGCCACAAATATAAAGAATATTGTAAGTATGTACTGGGCAGTGTAACGCATTCTTAAGCACAAGTTTATTTGTGAGAAACTGTCACTTTGTGTAAATATACAAATTCATATATCACTCAAATATGAGTAGTACATGGGAAGAACGATGAAAGCCACATTTTCAGTCAGGTTTGGTTATTTCAGAAAATGTTTTTTCTGCACCAAAATATATAAAATGGATGGTGAACGCAGGTTGTAGTTCACTCATGGGTACATCCACGAGTGGATTACAACTTATTGTTACCACCCATGTTATATATCTTGGTACAGGAAAAAAAATCTAAACATAACCCAGGGGCGGATCCAGGACCGACTTCTGGGGGGGGGGGCGGTGGGTTGTCATACTGCTACTTTTAAGGGCTCCAAACTTTGGGATGGGTTTTATTTATATATAAAAAATAAGAAAACTTCCTCTTCTGAGGGGAAGCAATCGCCCCGATCTCCCCCCTGGATCCGCCCCTGACCTAACCAAACCTTACTAAAAATGTAATATTCATCATTCTTCCCCTGTACTACTCATATGTAATTCATCACAGTAAACATTTGCAATAACCTACTGTTTACAAAATATTACTCGTATTCTAATGTAAATATTGTAAATAAGTGCATGGATGTCATTAGTGAATAGTCTCAGTAGCTTAATCTGCAATACAGAAACTGCAAATCAATGGTTTCATATGCCTACAGGGGAACCTTCCATTGTAAAAATAAAAAGGTAACGCATCATGGATAGTACCCATCGGGTGATATGGAAATCTATCCAGTGTTTTCTGCATATATACATCTATATCTGCATATATATATGTTTGTATGTATGTATGTGTGTGTCGTGGATGAATAGTTACGCTCATCCCTTATAATCAAGGAGTCCCTTGTTTGATTCCCGATGAAGACACAAGTGGTTCGGATCCTACGTTAGGCTGTAGGTCCCACCCATAGGACGTCATCATTCTGAAAGTATGTTCTTTTCTGCGTATCCTGCTTCTTGTTTCAACTCTTTAGGATAAATCGAGACTAACTGACAGTGCGTAGTCTTAGCGGGGTAAGCGCGGAAAACGAACAAGTCAAAGAAAACAGAGCTTTGCTCCCTTGTCCCCATATAACAATGCACAGTATGGACACCGTTCCAAATGGGTCTTATAGGAGCTATCATGGCAACATTTTTGTATAAGACAATTGGTGTGTGTCGTCTGCATGGTTGTCTGGGGACAAAAAAAGGGCAAACATGTTTTTCAATAAACAAATAAATAAATAAATAAAAGAAAACGTGCATTTTTCAATCCCCATATCCTCGTCCTAAGAAGGCGCTTAGAGCAACGAGCCTAAACTTTACATGCTTTGAAAGTTTGTTCTTTTTTGCATATCCTGCTTCTTGTTTCAACTCCCTAGGACAGTGATGATTTCAGGGGTGATTCTGGGGGGGGAGAATTCTCCCAAGAGCTACGAAATTCACCCTCGCGTGCTTGAGATCTTCGCAGAAATTTCTGTGGAGCACTCAATTTTTAGTCGCTTTCCCCCCTGTGCGTGGTGCCTCCGGAGGAAATGATCTGAAATTAATACTGCTATAGGATAAT